>NC_067492.1:43671271-43986271 GCF_947179515.1 Apodemus sylvaticus | reverse complement strand
ATCCTTCATCCCTCCGTGCCTTAGTTTCTCATATAAAATGGGGACGATGGTGATGACACCCATGGGAAAGATGTCACAAGTCAACGCATGAGGACACAGCCAGACTTCTGTGTTACCCTCACAGTGGTTACTCCCGCCTCCCACCAGGATGAGCTTCCAGCGCCAGAAATGGAGGTGCTCTCTGGCTCTTCCCATGTGGACCCAGTGGTTTGAGGTACTATGTCCAACAAATCTGCACTTGGAGGGAAATATCTCAGACCCAAGGGGGATTAGTCACCCAACAATCCCTTCTTTCTCTTAGACAGTGGAACCACAGAGGCAAGACAGTCCAAAACTGAGCTGTTGTGACTTAGTGGGGCTAGAGACAGTGGGCGGCATGCCCAGGTAAGTCCAAGCCCCTCTCTCTGTGTTGCATGCTCTGTTAGTAGAGCAGGGGATACTTGGCTTGGTATCCTCAGCAAGGGCAGCCTGTCTGGGAAGGCTGAGTTTTATATAGCATCATATCCTGTTGTGTGTGACCAATGTTGTTAAAGTGGCCCAGTCATTAGTGTGGTTAAATGCAGATTCTCCATTTTTGCATGTATTTTCATCATGGGTTGTGCAGTTTTTGACCTCCTCCTCTTCCCCATCTTTTTCTTCCTCCCCTTTAAGCAGGAATCCATTATGTAGCCCAGGCTGGTCTCAAATTCACGATTATCAGTTTTCAGTCTCCCAAGGGGTGGCATTAAAGGTATGTACCAGCATAATTAGTTATTTTTCTTCTGATTGGATAGTAATTTGAGACATCTAAGTTTCCATATCACTCATCCAGTCTCCCCTGACTAACGCCCTATACAACTGCAATACAATGATCAAAACTACGAAACTAGTATCGACCAATACTTTTAGATGCAGGAGGAAGATGAGGAGTGGATGGAGGGGTAAATGGAAGTGACTAGATCACCATACAGCTTAATGGTGCCCCCAGCCTTCTGGGGATTCACCCCCTCCCCATTCCCCCTCCCCATCCGCATCCCACCACCACACCCTTACCAGCCTCTGAAACAGTCTTATTTGTACATGCTTCTTTATTATCTCCTCCCTTCCTAAGTACACTGTGGTTTCCATGGTGAAGAGACATGAACCCACTTAGTAACCCTAAATCATTAATAGTCTCCAACACATAGTAGGTATTCAATAAATACTGTGAATCAATGGAAACAAAGTATTCAGAAGTCAAACTATGCGTTGGTCTCCTGGAAACCACTTGGCTTTCTCCTTTCAGATTGTTTGTGGCTGGAGTAACTGTGCTGCCCTGATCCCTTCCTCTGGCCTGTCTCTGCTCCTAGTCCCCAGAAGCCCAGCCAAGCTGATTCCAGTGGGAATGTCCCTTCTGCTTGAGTTCCTGCCATCTCTACACACTCCCCAGCCCTGACATCCAGTCACGCAGCCTCTCCTAACACCATCCTGAGCAGCCTCTAGCAAGCCTTGCCTTTATGACCCCCTATTCCTCTTCTTACTCCCCTCCTCCTCCTCCTCGTCCTCCTCCTTCTCCTCCTCCTCCTCCTCCTCCTCCTCCTCCTCCTGGGCAATAATCTCAGGGCTTGTACTGTCCAATGTAGTAGCCACTGGCTCCATTGACCAAGCACCTGAAACGTGGCCAATCTGAATGGATATACTTTGGGTAAAAATGACACATCAGACTTTAAAGAATTATTCTTAAA
This sequence comes from Apodemus sylvaticus, assembly GCF_947179515.1. NCBI lineage: Eukaryota > Metazoa > Chordata > Mammalia > Rodentia > Muridae > Apodemus > Apodemus sylvaticus. The sequence goes on along the minus strand of NC_067492.1, from coordinate 43,984,568 downwards.
GAAAAAAAAAAGTAACACACTTGACTGTTTGCTGAAATTAGAACATTTTGAATGCATTAGATTAAGTAAAGGGTATTAAAATTAAAGTCTCAGTGTTTTGCTTCTCAAACTCCCAAGTATACCATATGCCCCTCCTCACGATCTTCCCTATCTGCTTTTCTGCAGACAAACTCTCCAGGAACCTCTCTTTCTAGTCTGAGCTGGCACACAGTAGGTGATCAACAAATTCCTGCAGACAAAGGAATGGTTGAGAAGAGAGCCTGTGAATATTACCCTAACTCTTCACTTTCCTCCCAGCAAGAACCGGAGTTCAGAAGACAAGGGGCAAAGAGCCCTTGGTCCAAGAATGGGTCAAGCAGGTCACCTGCTGAGCCGGGAGGCTAACACCCAACTGATGCTCTGAAAGGACACCTGGTGCCCTATAGTGGGAATCAGGGAGGAAATGCAAAGAAAGGAGCAGACTACAGAACAAGTCATGGAGGCTCCTCAGAGCCTGATCAGAACAATGTCCACTAGGATAGGAGGATATTGGGATCCTGGTGGAGGGAGGGAGACTGGGATTGGAAAGAAGGAGGGCAGAGGGAAGAGGAAAGGGAACAGGAGGGGGCAGAGGCAACACTGAGACAGGAGTCCTGGAATCTACACCCACTGCCTGGCTGGCCAATCACTGGCCTTCTGTGTGACTGTATTTGTCGCTTTCTATTATTGTAACAAAATACCTGAAGCAGAAAAGTTAAGAGGAAATGATTTGGGCTCACAGTTACAGAGGTGTCACTCCATCATGGAGGGAAGGCATGGTGGACAGTAAGGTTCTCATCGCCATGTCTAGAAGGCAAAAGAAAAGAGGTGCAGGCATGGACAGGGCAAGATATAAACCACAGTAACACGCCCCTGGTGACCAGCTTCCTCCAACAGGGTCCCACCTCCTCCTTTTCACCATGGCAACTGGTGAATCCATCAAGGAATTAATCCACTTATGAGGCAGAGCGCTCATGACCACCTCTGGAAATGGTATCGAAGAGGCATCCAGAGGTCTGCTTCACTAATGCCCAGTGTTCCTTAGTCCAATCAAGGTGCCAATTAAGAGTACCCTTCATAGTCTGCAAGGACAACATTTCCCTTTCCCTGTAAGGCATGACAGCATAGATACTTGTTCACACATTAAAAGCCCATCTTTTTTTTGTTTTTTGGGTTTGTTTGTTTGTTTGTTTTGGCTGTTTGACTCTGTAATGACTGTAGGAGTCATTACAAAATGTCACAGAAGTGTGCTCATTTACATAGATGAGAATGACCAGTGGTCTCCACTGGGGCTTCCTGTAAGATCATAGCAAGCAACACCCTCCTGCTTGGCTGAGCCAGCAGATCATCAGGGTCCTGGTTTTTTGTTAAATCCCCTCCCCCCTAGCTCTGAACTCTCTCAGGTGTGTTGTTCTCATTAGAAGGCAATATCACTTGTGCTCCAGTCTGGTCTTGAATTTAATGTGAATAGGTTTCATGCATTTGAACACAAACAAGCACATTTATGCGCAGAATATTCACACATTTAGATGCCAGTTAAGCATGGGACCCTGTGGGTGGCAGGAAGTGAAGACAGACCCAGGAGGGAGAGACACCCTCTGCCCTCCAATTGCTTTCAGTCTGATTGACAGCTGAGGGGCTCATGTTGACACAGACTAGTAATTCTGCTGAAAATATCACTTTATGTCTCACACCTGAGGCTGAGGGAAAGAAAGCATGTCTTTGAGCATGTGTCTCAGACATGACCTTTGTAGTTTGGCTCTCAGATGCAAACTTGAAATGTCAGATTTTGCAAGGGTGGCTTTTGAATTTCTCCTCAACTGTTTTGGGCCTTCTATAGCATCCCTTGCAATTGGATTTTTTTTTCTTCATAAAGGATATGCTTTTTCTAACTTATGAGTGAAGACGAATTTTATTTGATTTTTTTTTAAAATGGAAGCACTAGATACTACACATTCATCTTGCTTTCTACTTATATTTTGCTACAAATTTCCATTGCATCTGACACATTAAAGAATCTTTGGATACATCATTTTGGAATTAAGACAATAATTTGCCTACAAATTTGACCAGAAAAAATTGGTAATGCTGGAGATCCATCACACAGACATAATTTGCTACTGCTCTGATCATTTTCAGTAAAATGATCCAATTACGCGGAGCTCCTTATTCCCTCGGCTGCTGATAGAAGGAAAATCGGGTCATTAGCAAAAGGCTAAAGTTTCCTTTACACAACTCAAGCTCTGTTTATGACAATGAATCTCAAGGACAACAAGTTCCGAACCCTGCAATTATTTATTTATTCAGCAAATACACGTCAAATCCTTACTTCTCAAGACAGCTGGGGGTTGGGAGGAAGGAGGAGGAGGCATGTGCAGAAGACATAAACCAGGAGGGCTCCAAGCTAGGATCCTGTGCTGCAGCCGCAGGAGGAGCAGTGTGCATGCTGTGCGGAACCTGGGCATTTCCATCTGCCCCACACACAGCACTGGCCATCTTCCGAAGAGCCCCTCGTAGGCACGGTGATCACAAGGGAAGGTATCTAGTTTACACTATAAGTAATAAATATGTCTGTCAAAATTATTTTTTATGACAGCAAAGGTTAATTCTGACTGTCAACTTGGTTGGGTTGAAAAAAATCCTAGGAAGTAACAGAGCACACTTCTGGGGTGTCTGAGAGGGTATTTCACAGACAGTGAAATCCCCAGGACTCTGGCATAGGAAATGGTTTGGCCTGTGATATTTTACAGTATGCTTGCATCATTTGGAGGTATTGAGAAGTAGAAGTGGAGCCTACTTGGAGGAGTCACTGGGGTGTTTCTTACCAACACCATGCCCCCCCCCACTTCCTGTTTGCCATGAAGTGGCTCCTATGATGTTGTAAAAGCCCGTGATTCACTGAAGAATGACACCCAGGACTCAAAGAGTATGTAAATGCAAAGAGTGTTTTATTCTGCAGAAGTCAAGCATGCTGGGGTCTCCCATTATCAAGATAGATAGATAGATAGATAGATAGATAGATAGATAGATAGATAGATAGATAGATAGATAGAATCGAGTGAGCTTGCAGGTCTGATTTAAAGCACATTGGAATTCCAGGGTAGGTGAGCTTCGTCTTACTCTATCTCTAGGCCTTCCAGAACCATTATTGGGGCATGAAGGCTGGACCTGGGGCATTTTCTATTAGTAATTGACTTGCCTGGGCTTTCCCAGTTCTTAGGCCTAGTCTCCTTCTTTTGTTGTTTTGGTGTTTTGTTTTGTTTTGTTTTGTTTTGTTTTTTCGAGACAGGCTTTCTCTGGATAGCCCTGGCTGTCCTGGAACTCACTCTGTAGACCAGGCTGGCCTCAAACTCAGAAAAGGCCTAGTCTCCTTAACTACTAATTTAAAATCTGTTATGGAATCAGCCTAGCCTTCTCACTGTGTTACCCAAATACACGAAATCAAGATTTATTGATTGAACTCTGTGAAATCTTGAGCTAAGATATGTCCCACTCCACCTCCCCCACGTGTCTTCTATCCAGAATTTTGCCACAGTCATGCAAAAGTAACTAACCCAACAACTTTTAAAAGTAATACCATTTTGACTTTGCAGTTTCCGTGTTTTGAAGCTGACCATGCCTACCTCCTCGACCGCCAGTCCCTAACATTGGCCCTGGCTCCTGAAAGCCCTGCAGGGCTGTTTAGATGCAGTAATTATGGAGCCAGAAAGGATGCCGTTGGTCTTAATTAATAAAGATATCTCATCACTTCCACAGTAGCAGCAGCAAAAAAAAAAAAAAAAAAAAAAAAAAAAAAAAAAAAAAAAGGACTTTCCAAAAGGGATAGACAGTGGAAGAAGGTTCAGGAACTGCCCAGAAAGAATGTTCAGCCAGAGAGAAGTGTGGAAACAAACTTGGAAATTGAATGGGAACTCTGTAATTCTCCAGACTGAGGATGCCAAGGTGGTTCCTGAGAGAAAATTGCTCTCTGCAGGATGTCGTAGTTGGGACTAGTGTGGTACAGCTTCAGAAACAAATTGCAAACTTGCCTTCAGAGAGCAGGCTCCAGTCAGGGCCTGCTTAGAACCCACAGAACTCCCATCTGAGCTGACTCTGCTCCCCATTTGCATAACTTCTCGGGGTCACATCGCTTTTCAGGGTTCCTCACATGCTTCGCCTGCATGTGAGCTCCCTGGCCTCCCATAACCCTGGGCCCTAGGCCTGGTCTCAGTTCTCAGCCTTCTTACCTCACGTTGTATTCATGATTAAATTTGCCTTCCCTGAAGCACACTTCCATTGGCTCGCACTGTAGTGCATAACCCTGCCTCTTGTAGGTGGACAGCAGACACCAGTGTAGGGAGAAAGCATGCTTTCCAAGGTCACCAGAATTAGAGCTGTAGCCAGGACAGGAATCCATGTCATCCTGATCAAATAATTCTGTTCTTCCTCACTGGGCTTCTCCCATGGTTATAACCTCCAGACCAGCTCTGACCAGACTGGGTCATCGTTATAACCTCTGACCCAGAAGGGCACCCAGACACGAGCTGCCTATGCATGACTGATGTCCTCAAGGAAAACGTAACTACTTTTCTTCATGAGGCCTCAGAGTTTGCAGCCAAGTTGCTGAGTACCAGATGCTAACCCATACACAGCTCATGGGCTCTCCAAGTCAGGCTCTGGCTTGTTTTCTGGGTCCATTTTTTTTTTTTGGAAAAATGCTAATGTCAGGCATAACCGTAAGCTCCCCTACCTTTCCCACAACCTTTCCTCAAGTACCACCTATTTCTCCATTCATTCTTCTTCATTAATTAATTAAGTATTCTCTGTCCCTGTCTCTGTCTCTGTCTCTCTCTCTCTCTCTCTCTCTCTCTCTCTCTCTCTCTCTCTCTCTCTCGTCACTCCCACCTCTGGATTCAACTCCTGGGTGTTATCACAACCCCTCGTGGATGTGATGGAAAATGCTGGACCCTGGCTACAAAGCTTTCTAACTGTCTTGTCACTAAGTTCTGGTTCTCTTGTCCTACTCAAGATCCCTTTGGTGTTCATTTGATCGTTTCCTCTCCCAGTTCAGTCACTGAAACTAGCCAGCTTTCCTTTCTGCCTTCCCACTGCTGAAGAGCTCACCGATCCTCTTCTGTTGAGGCTGACCCCAAGAGTTCTCACTGACAAAGACCAAAGACAGAGGCAGCATGAGGTTCTTTGGGCTCAGGTTTCCATGATGGATTCCAGGTAGGACCCAGGAGAGCAGTTGGCCAGTCACTGTCTGCTGCCTCTTCATTTCTTTGGGATGAAAATGAACCTCCTGCTTGCAAAATTCGAGTTCTTCTCGCACTTGCATCTGTGCTTACAGCCCCTAATTAAATAATAACCTTCACAGCACTCCGCTGCTGGGAGCCCGAGCAGCACTCCCATTACCTCCCCTTCATGAAGTCAAAATTACAGACCTGTCATTTCCTGGCCTTTCTCATAAATGCAAGCATTAAATTATACCTACACTCACCCATTAGGAGTTTCTCTCTGTGGTGGGTGTTTAAATGTCTTATAATGACTCGACTATCTCTTCAACTTTCCATCTCTCGTGGAATATTAATGCATTCCACCTTGCTCTAGAATTCTTGCCTAGCTTGTCTTCTGAATTCTTGATGGAACATGAATTTGATTGCATAAAAGTTCATTTCTCTCTCTGGGGAAGAAAAAAAGAAACACCTTTCTTATAGTTAACATTCTCTGCAAGGAGAGATAGAGTGGAGAGAAAGGGAAATGCCTTTTAGGTGTCAATGTCTTGGATGGGAAGAGCTTTTTGGTCATAGTGGATTGGGGCTCTCTCTCTCTCTCTCACTCTCTCGCTCTCTCTCTCTCTCTCTCTCTCTCTCTCTCTCTCTCTCCCTCTCTCTGATGTTTAATCATTTTTTAAGCATTTCCTCTGCTTTCTGCTCACTCAGACAACATACAAGTTCCATGTACTTCATTTACATGGAGTCTCTTAAGCTTAGCACCATCCCTATTCATGGGACACTGTTGCTGTTCCCATTGTATAGATGAAGAAACTGAGGCAAAAGTTTGTAGATGTCTTCCAGAGTCTACATTTAGCAAATGGTAGGTCATGTGAATAGAAGTCATAGTCTAAATGCCTGGTAGGACTTCTGAAGTTAAAAGAGGCTTCCCCTCAAAAAGCTAGGTATAAAGAAGTTCCTTTGATATCCCTGCGAGGAACCTGTTCTTAGAACTAACTGAACTTTCCACAGCAGAGGAGCACCCTGCTACCTCATTGTCTCCATTCCCTCTGGCTGGCTTCTTGCTGTTGCAGAAACAGAAGGACAAATCCATGTGTCTGGGGGACCAAGCTGAGGACTTGATTCCTATAGGCGGAACAAATACTGGCCACTATACCTGTTTGTGTTTCTGCCTGGCCCCTAGGGTCACTTAAGTCGGAGCTTTTTTAGCTTGTCACCAGCTACCACACTCAGTTAGGTTGGGATGGGATGGAGGAGAGAGCATTAGTTCCCTTCATCCCATTAGGCGAGAGCTAAAGTTAGTGTCTTGGGAGCCACAGGCACTGCGATTAAAAAACAGAGTTCTCTTGACAGCATGACTTAGGGCATTTGACAGAATTGTTCAAGGAACAGAAAAACAAGTTTGACAGCATGTGTTTTAGGCAGAGATGGGTATGTGGCACTTCCAAAGGCAATCACTGGCAGCTTTTGTGTGGGGTGGGAACAGGAAGTGGGGGACAACCTCATTCTCTCTTTTTTCCACCCAAAGCCCCACTCTGCCTGGTCAGACAGCTGTAGGAATTACTCAAACCATTGTCTTTGCATTTCACTAATTTAACAATGTCTGGCAGCTCTGGAAAACCAGGAACCCCAGGGCATTGCACAATGCAGAGCCCCTAAAATGCTTTGTGCCGTAAACCAAGAAGTAGTTTTAGCAAGATGCCTGCTGAAAGCCTCCTAGAATTCAGGAGAAATAGAGAGTTTAGTGTTCTTTTTCCACCTGGGTCGGGGTCTACGAAAGGGTGTCCTGTTGCTGCACTGACCAGGCGAAAGCATCATTGCCTCTCCTTCAGCCACAGTTTCCCCTTACATCAGCTGGTGAGAAAGGAAAGGACAGTGACCTGGCGTGGGGACTGAGGATTGGAAGAAGGTATCCATCACCCAGGAAGAGTTGCTCTGGCCTCCCCCATCCCACTGCCCCAAGCCTGGCAGCACCTCTCTTTCCGCAGTTACAGGCTCCACTGTCATTCTGGGGCTGTGTTCTGGATGGCACCAGACACGGTTGACAGTGGCGTGTCTTCTTCTGTCCCTGCTGAAGTGGCAGCCTATATTTATGAAGCAGAGTCAGTTTTCCCAGCAGTTTTGCTTACCTCTGGGTGCATCATTCTCCCTGTGACTTGGGTCCCCTACCCCTTCTCTCCACTGCACTTCTACACTTGATCTTAGCCAAAAGGCCGAGAAGCGATCCACTGCACTTCTAAATGATTTCACTTTTTACTTGTATGCTGTCCTCCAAATCTCACCTTTCAACATGTTATATAACTAGGACTATCTAGTGAGGCCCCTCTTTTTGTTTTGTTTTTTTTTTAATTTGTATGTGTTTTGTCTGTATGCATGTCTGTGTACTGTGTGTGTGCCTGGTGCCCACAGAGCTCAGAAAAGGTGTCAGATCCCCTGAAACTGGCATTACAGATAGTTGCAAGCTGCCATGTGGGTGCTTGGAATTGAACCTGAATAGCAATCAATTATTATTATTATTATTAATTACTATTACTATTACTATTATTCACCTTACATCTTGATCACAGCCCCTTCCCTCCTCTCTTCCAAGTCCCACCTTTACAAGTCCCTCCCTCCATTGCCCACTCCCCTTCTTCTTAGAGAAGGGGAGTCCCTAGGGTACCACACCACCCTGGGGTATCTAGTCCCTGAAGAACTAGGCAGTTCTTCCCCTACTGAGGCCCAACCAGGCAGTCCAAGTAGCTGGGAAGGGGATTCAGTGGCAGGGAACAGAGACTAAGAAAGCTCCTGCTCCACTTGTTAGGGGGCCAAGCTGCACATTTGCTACAAATGTGTAGGGTCTAGGTTCAGCCCATGCGTGCTCCCTAGTTGGTGGCCCAGGCTCTGTGAGCCCCCACGATCCCTGGTTAGTTGACTCTGTGGATTTTCTTGTGGTGTCTTTGACTCCTCTGACTTGTTCACTTCTGTCCCCCAGCCTTTCAAAAGACTCCCCAGGCTCTGCCTGGTGTTTGGCTGTGGGGCTGTGCATCTACCCCATCCACTGCTGGATGAAGCCTCTCAGAAGACAGTTATGCTAGGTTCCTGTCTGCACGCGTAGCAGAGTGTCATTAATGATGTCAGTGGTTGGCTCGCTCACATGGGATAGGTCTTTAGTTGGGACAGGCATTGGTTGGCTGTTCCCTCAGTCTCTGCTCCATCTTTATCCCTGCACATTTTGTAGGCAAGACGAATGTTGGATTAAAGGTTTTCTGGGTGGATTGATGCCCCCTCCCTCCTCTGGAAGTCCTACCTGGCTACAGGAGCTGACCACTTCGGTCTCTATGTCCACCTCTGGTAGGAATCTACACTGGAGTCACCCCTGTAGACTTCCCGTATCCTCTCCCATTCTAGGTCTCCAGAGTCACCAGAGATCCCACCACCCCGATTTCCATTCTCACTGCCAGCCCTCTCTCACCCACTCTCCTCATACCTGACCCACAGCCCTGTTCCTCTCCCCACACTCCTCCCACCCACTTCCCCACTCTCCTCACCACCTCCCCTTCTGAATGAGATTAGCACATCTTCCCTTAGGAACCTCCTTATTACCCAGTTTCTTTAGGTCTGTGGATTGTAGCATGGTTGTTCTGCACACTGTGGCTAATATCCATGAGTGAGTACAAACAACATGTCTTTCTGGCTCTGGGTTACCTTACTCAGGATGATATTTTCAAGTTCTACCCATTTGCCTGCAAAATTCATGATGTCTTTGTTTTTAATAGATAAACAGTATCCCATTATGTAGATATACCATATCTTCTTTATCCATTCTTCAGTCGAAGGACATCTAGGTTGTTTCCAGTTTCTGGCTATTACAAATAAAGCTGCTATGAACTTAATTGAGCAAGTGTTTCTGTGGTGTAGTGAGGCCAGCCAATGCTTTTAACCACAGAGTTATCTCTCCAGCCCTGATTTCATTATGTTTTTGAGGAAAGAAATACTATTTTTATCAAGGCAGTTGACAGTAGCAAGTAAGAATGTATTTTAATTTCCCTTGATTTTTTTTCAAGTTTTATGTAAGCTGTTCACAGTCATTTAACGTAACAGACAACCGTCTCTCACATTAGATTAACCCATCTATATAGCCAGTCCTCGCTTTACCTACTTACATCTGTATGTGTGCACGCATCCATCCCACCCACCCAACCACCCAGTACCTCATCCATTCCTCTGTCCTTTCGTCTATTTCTATTCATCCATTGCATTCATTCAGCGTTTTGATGAGTGACTGATGTGAGCCTCTCATGAACATCTTCTTAGCTGCAAGCAGGATTTAGTAGATGAAACATCCAGGACGACAACAAAAAAAGAAAAATCCTCTTTGAAATTTTCATTCATCCCAGTGACCACATGAAAACAGCTGCATCACAAACAGACTTAGCATGCCGAAGAAAAATCAGTTTTTAAAACATTCAAAGAAGCAATTGTTATGCATATTACTTGGCCTAGATCTTTCTAGAGAGTATTTTTCCCAAGCATTTAGAAGTAATTTCTAGTTGTGAAAGTAAATTATGACGCTATTTCTTTAAGAACAAAGTGAAGAAGAGAAGAGAAGTAATATTACTGCCCCGTTGCTGAGGTCTCTGTTCTCCATTGCTAACCTTGGTCCTCATCCCTTTTTCCCAAAGCCACCATTGTCACAAAGGGAGATTTCAAATGTATTTATATGTATATATACAGCATGGTATAATTTACATTAAAATAAACTAAGAATTGTATGTTTCTTTATGGGTATACATATGCATAAATACCCTGATTTTTATGATTGAAAAAAAATCCTCAAATATTTCAAATGGCAGGCCATGTGTTCCTTGCTTTTGGGCCTCAAGTTGGAGTCCCTGTGTTAGCATCAGTGCTTTGGTGTCAGGGTGGGCTTGGGTTTGCATGAATTCTGTATGAATGTGGAGAGCAGCAATTTGCTAGATCAATTAAATTTTAAACTGCTGGCTCTGCAGCGGTTCCACATTACCCATCTCGCCAGCGCTTTTTACTTTGTTGGGAATGAGGATTTCTACAGTCAAGTCTTTCCCAAACACACATTTGCTCTTAGTTCACTGTCCCAGAATTTAGAGCAGAAAAATTGCCACCAAGGGAAAAATAACGTGAACAAGAGAGCGTCTTAAAGCATAGGGCTGTCCCTATATCAAGCCCAAACTGGCAGCAGTGGGGGCATCACGTTTGGTCTTAAGTCACAGTGGTAAGCTTGCTGCTGCTACAGCAGGAGTCAGAACCTTCCCTTCGGCTCTTCGTTCACATCATTCATTCCCTGGGAATTCTCCCTTTGTTTCACACTGGAAGTACTGTTCATAATTAATGCATTTGCTGTAGCACAGAGGCCATTCCTCATCCTCTGCCCAGCCTTTACCAGCAGATCTGCACCACAGCTTGAATCAACAAAGCCTGTGTAAAACTCAGTGGTGGTATTGCCTTCCAATATGGAAAAATCCTCAAATTGAAAGATTTTACATTAAAAAGAAATCTGTCTCCAGTGATTTGAATGAGGAATGTCCTACCCAGCCTTGGGCACTTAGATGTCTGGTCCCAGATAGTAGAACTCTTTGGAAAGGTTTAATAGGTATAGCCTTGTTGGCGGAAGTACGTCACTGGAGGCGGGAGTTGAAAGTGTAAAGACTGTTTAGTTCACTATCATGCTTACTGTTCAAGAAGTGATCCCTTCAGCTTCCTGTGGTCATGCCTGCTGTCTTTGCTCCACTGGCATAGATCCCCCTCCCCCGAACTGTAAGCTGGTACAGACTCTTCTATAAGTTATGTTGGCCATGGTGGTTTGGTCATAACAATAGAAAAGTCACTAATACACTGTGCCTGCCTTAAATCAGCAGGGCTTACAGACATAGTTGTGTGGTCTATAAACACAAATGATTAGTATGTTATCTTAAGAATCCATCTTAAATGATCCATTCCCAGGGCAGATTTGTTTGACTGTCTCAAGATTATAGTTTTTATACTCCTTTGAGGAGAGAGCAGTATAATTTTTAAAATAGTGTCTCAGCATAATCTAGGCTGGCCTGGCACTCAGGCTCCTCCTGCCTCAGCCTCCTGAGTGCCTGCATATGGGTCTGTGACAGAACACCTGGCTGTGATTGCATTTGTTCAAGAGTCTGTGTTTCCTACAGTGTAAATGGTAACAAATCTATAAAGAAGAAAGCTAAAAAAATGCCCAAAACCTAATCCCCCAATACTTATCATTAAAATAATACAACTATTTTAGGAGCTTGAAGAATATCTTTCTAGATAGCCTTTCTCTTTTTCACACATACGAACAGCAGGGCAGATAAACTCACTGTAATTCATTTTAACAAAACAATGGGTGACTTCAGTATCCAGCTCTCATACATACACAGGTCATCCAGACAAAAATAAACAAAGAAATACTGGAGCTAAATAAAATCATAAATCAGATGGACCTGGCAGTCATTTATAGAACAAAACACCAAACACACAAAAATATACTTTCTACCAAAACACACAAACATATACTTTCTTCCGAGAAGCCTATGGAGCTCTCTCTAAAATTGATCATGTATTTGGATCCAAAGAAAGCCTCAACAAATAAAAGAAAGTTGAAATAAGACCCTGCATCCTATCTGATCACCATAGCTTAAAGCTGGATATCAATAACAACAGAAAGTATGCAAACTCATGAAAACTGAACAATTTGGTACTATGTAAAAAAAAAAAAAAGAGTCAACTAAGAGATCAAGAGAGAAATTAAAATTTTAGTTCTGAATTAAAATGAAAACATAACAACATATCCAAACCTATTGGACACAATGAAGATGGTTCTAAGAAACAAGTTCATAGCACTAAATGTCAACATTAGAGCTGGAGGACTCTTACCTTAATAGCATAGCAGCATACCTGATATCTCCAAAGCACAAGAAGGAATAACATTGAAAATTGGCTAGAGGGAAAGAAATAATCAAACACATGGCTGAAATCTATGAAATAGAAACACACACACAAAGACAACACAAAGAATCAATGAGATGAAGAGGTAGTTCTTCAAGAAAATCAACTAGACTGACAAACCCTTATGGAATTAACTAAAAGATGAAGAAAGAAGATACAGATTAATAAAATTAGAGGTGAACAGAGGGACATCACAACGGACTCTGAGGAAATCCAAAGAATTATAAGGACATACTTTAAAAATCAACGCTAAACTGGAAAAACCTAAAACAAAATAGATGAATTTCTTGATATACTTGACTCACTAAAGTTAAATCAAAACCACATAAGCAATTTAAACAGACCAGTAACCCCTAACAAAATAGAATCAACCACTCAAGAAAAAATGTCTAAAGCCAGATGGATTCAGTGAAGAATTCTACCAGACTTTCAAGGAAGAATTAATACCAAAACTACTCAAATTACTCTGAATAATAGAACTAAAGGAACATTGCCTAATTCTTTCACATGAGGCTACAAATGCCCTGATACCTAAACCATGAAAAAAAACTTAACAAAAAGAAAACTGAAAACCATTATCCCCTATGAGCATAAATGCAAAAATTCCTAATAAAGATCTTGCAAACTGACTGTAAGAACATATCAAAAAGATTATCCACCATGATCCACCCCACCAGAGATGTAGGGGTGATTTAGTGTATGTAAATCAATAAATGTAATTTACCACATAAACAGACTAAAAGACAAAAGCTACATGATTATCTCATTAGATGCTGGAAACACCTTTGACAAAATCCAATATTCCTTTATGATAATAATCCTAGAGACACTAGAAATACAAGGGGTATACCTCAACATAATAAAGGCAATGTGTCAGATGTCCATAGCCAACATCAGCCTAAACAGAAAGAAAGTCAAAGCATTTCCACTAAAATCAGGAAGAAGACAAGGATGTGCACTCTCTATATACCTGTTAAATATAGTATTTTGAGTCTTAGCTAGAACAATAAGACAACTGAAGGAGATCTGAGAAATACAAATAGGAAAAGGACATGACTATAGACATAGATGACATTCAGAACTCCATCAGGAAACTTCTACAGCTGTTCAACATTTTCAGCAAAGTAGCAATAGACAATACAAAATCAACACAAAAATCAGTAGCCCTCATATATACAAATGACAAACTGAGAAATAAACCAGAGAGGCAGTACCTTTCACAATAGCATCTTTAAAATCTTGTGGTAACCTTAACTAAGCAAGTAAAAGACTTGTATAATAAAACTTCAAATAAAGTTAAAGATTGAAACATAAAGGAAAGAAATTAAAGACAGAAGATTGGAAGATCGTCCATGCTCATGGATCAGTAAGATTAGTATTGTGAAAACAGCCATCCTACCAAAAGCAATCTGCAGATTCACTGCAATCCCCATCAAACTCCAACAGAATTCTTGGCAGAAATTGAAAATTAATTTTTAACTTCATATAGAAACACACAAAAATTCTAGCGGTATCTTTTAAAAATGAATGATAATAGAACTCCTAGCTGTATCTCAATCCCAATTTCAAGTTGTATTACAGAGCTACAGTAAAAAAAAAAAAAAAAAAAAAAAAAAAACCAGAATGGTACTGGTATAAAAACAGACATATTGATCAATAGAATTGAATTGAAGACCCAGACATAAATTGATACCATTTTCTGCTTGGATTTAAGGCCTGATCCACACCTGACACTACCAAAGTGCCAAAGAACCTAAGACTAGATAGGTCATGGACCTAAGGGGAAAACTAATACTATTATTCTGCTGAAAGAACATAGCACTGAAATGACCCCTAATAGCATACCGTTGTACATATAGCCCAGAGCTTCGCTCAGCCCTCATCACAGAAGTTTCTTCTTGCAGTAGATGGGAACTAACACAGAGATCCACAAATGGACACTGTACAGAGTGAGAGACTTGGAGTGATGATTTCACCAAAGCCTCTGTCCTCGGGATATTAAGTACAGCTGACATAAGAGCCAAGATGTGAGCCAACACTGGCCTGACAGGACTCTCGGGATGAAAGGCTGCTACCCAAGGCCAGACCCTCCCAAGAACAAAGCAGATAAAGGAACCAACAACAAACCAACCAGATACAAGAGTTTCTGAAAAGGGACAGTAAGCAAGAAAGAAAGGACGAGCATCTGAGCAGCTATGGAAGCACAGCTGGCTCATTCAGAGCAGCTTCATCTCTCTCAATCACTGGATGTGCTTGGCTCCTCAAGAACCCTTCCACCATCCCTCACCCACTCCTCATAGCCACCATGCAACGCTGCCAGGACCAGTCTTCACAGAAGACAGTGCGCTCGGAGATGGTAGGTGCTGGCAAGTGTTCACACAAGGGCATTTTCTATGAGATGCTGCCTCTGATGTATTCAAAAGACAAAGAATACAGACAAGCCAGGAAAATGTAGACATCTGCTTTTGTCTTGGTCACTCTCCACAAAATGAGAACTGAGGTCATGTACCCAGTGGGCACCTATCATCTAAAGTTACCTGGAACCCACTCTCCTTGAGTTGCCTCTTGCCTTCTCTTCTGTGGTAGTCTTAATAAAAAATAATTTTAAATGTTCACCTTTTGCTACAGAGAAGGCACAAGGTAGCCCAGAAAAGGGGACTTTATTTCTAGATTTTGAATGTTGACGAAATACTTCAGGCGAGGGTGCAAAAGGTCGACAACCATTCGCTGTAGCACTAACAGAGGTGACAACTCCACCGTCTTCCATCTTGCTCATACGCCTCCATTTGTATACATGTCAAAGGTGATTTCTGCAGCATGCAGTGAGAGCCCTGACTGATGCAGACTTGAAAGGGTTTACACGACCCGTGCAAAGCCACTAGGCTCTTATTCATCTGGGGCCACGCAGCTATGTAAGCTGATCCTGATTCCCAGATGTTCACACTTATGACTGAATCACAGGGGAAAGCCCTAAACCTCCAGGTGGACTCGTAGTTGCTACAGCTTAAATTCCAGGTGCTAATATTAAAGGTTTATATTAAATAGACCTTTAGGAGATAGTTAAGCTAGGAGAACCCTCAACCTTATGAATGCAAAACTGCATGGACCCCCATTCCTTTAGCTATGTGGGGACAAAGCTTCTATCCCCCTAGAAAGACACACACAGACATACAGAGGGGGGAGGGAGAGGGACAGGGAGAGGGAGAGGTAGGAAAGGGAGAGGGAGAGGTATAAGAGGGAGAGGTAGGAGAGGAAGAGAGAGAGGTAGAAAAGGGAGAGGTAGAAAAGGGAGAGGGAGAGAGGGGAGAGGGAGAGGGAGGGAGAGAGGGAGAGGGAGAGGGAGGGGGAGGGGGAGGGGAGGGAGAGGAAGAGGAAGAGAGGGAGGGGGAGAGGGAGGGGGAGGGGGAGGGGGAGGGGAGGGGAGGGGAGGGGGAGGGGGAGCGGGAGGGGGAGGAGAGGGAGAGGGAGAGGGAGAGGGAGAGGGAGAGGGAGAGGGAGAGGGAGAGGGAGAGGGAGAGGGAGAGGGAGAGGGAGAGGGAGAGGGAGAGAGACCATCTTGGAAACAGAGAGAGCCCAATTTGCTAGTGCTATTGTCTTGGGTTTGCCAGCTGCCAGAAGTGTGAAAAATACAATCGCATTCTTTATAAATCACCCAGTTTGTGGTGTTTTATAAAAGCAATAGGAAAAAGCTGAGATAATGATGAAGCTGAAGGGTTCCCATACCAAGGGGTCCATGGTCTAAAGGCTCTATTAAACTGGGGCCGCCTGGGGAAAAAGGCATAAGACTGCAAAGGGGGTTCCAGACCACCTCTCCAGCTTGTCCATGGTGCCATCTTTTTTCATCAAACATCCACTCACCAACCATGTGTTTGGCACCCTCCTTGTTGTTTGTAGCAAAGTGATGCTTAAAGAGCTTAAGTAGGAAGGGGTGGGTGGGAGAACAGGGGGAGGGAAGGGGGCTTATGGGACTTTCAGGGAGTTGGGGGCCAGAAAAGGGGAAATCATTTGAAATGTAAATAAAAATATATCAAATAAAAAATTTTTAAAAAGAGCTTGTCTGGCCACCCAGACCACAGCTGACCTCTGTGGGCAGAGCACCATCGATGCCGGGGCCACGGCCTCCTCTTTTGGCAGAACGCTCCTGCCTGGGAGCAGGCCTGGAACTCAGTCTTAAATCACACCTCCTGCTCACTGCTTCCCAGCTTATCTTCTGCTGAGAGTCTGACTCACCCTGGGGATGAAGCAGGGCTACCTCCCTGGGCTGTGGGGTTTCTTTTTCTCTCTGTTTCCTCACTTGTTATAAGAGAAAAGAAAAACAGTTGCCTGGTGTGGAAGTTGGTGTTAAAGGAATGTGCCTGACAGAAAACAAAGGGTTTATTCTACTTTATTCATTCTGTCCTTTTAAGAAGAATTCCCTTGCAAAACAGAGCTGAGAAAGAGCAGTGGACAGGCTCACAGAGGAGCCAAGCAAAGCCCCTGTCAGCTCTGGTTGCTGCTGGGATGGACAGCTCTGGTTGCTGCTGGGGAGGAGGCCAGCAGAGGGAGGGAGCAGTGCCTGGCCTTCCGGGCATAGCATCAGATAAGCCTCAGTCAGAATCCAAGGACTCTTGCGAATATATGCCAATGGCCTCACCTCACCCTGAAGACTTCTGGGAAATGAAAGAAACTCTCCGATGCCTTGACACCCACTAGTTAGTTCAGAGTCAAACTTACAGGACAGACTCCTTGACTATTACTTCCAAACCACAAATGTAAACTTCCCTAAATTAGTGATTTGTGAGATTGCTTTAGACATAGACAGTCTTACTTAAGCACCTGCTTAAACAAACAAACAAACAAACAAACAAACGAACAACAACAAAAAAGTTCAAGAAATACGTTCTGCGTAAGTCAGCACCCGGAACATCGCTCTAACAATTCGGGTGAGCCAAAGCCGAAATGAAGATGAGATGAAGGGTCACGGCAGCATGGAGGAAGGTGACAAGGGGACACAGAACTGCATCTTCACCCACGCGTAGAATGGGCACACCATACATATTTGTTCTGTCAATGAATTCATCATTGTGTGTAGAGATTAGAGACTTCCTTCCATGGCACGCTGCTTTAAAAGCTCAGCAGTGGCTCTGAGGCAGCCAAGGCTAAGGCAAGCCTTAGAGGAAGCAGAGGGTTGACACCTCTCTGCAATTATTTTCTTTTATTGAGACAAGGGTTTGCTGTATAGTTCAGACTGCCCTGCCCTGGAACTTTCACAATCCCCCTTCCTCAGGCTCTTAAGTGCTTGAATTTTAGGCCTGTGCTGTCACACCCAGGCAGTTTTAATCACATGGAAGTCTGAGTAAAAGGCAGATTTCAACTCATCTGATACTTTAATCCATTCTGCTATAATAAAATACCACAAGCTGGGTAATTTATAAGACTAAATGAATATATATCTTACAGTTCCAGAAAGCAGAAAAATCCAAGATTGAGGGTCTCCATCTGGTGAGGACCTTCTAGCTACAGTGTAAAGAGGCAGAAGCCATCATGCGAGCATGAGAACATACAAAGTCAAATCCAGCCTCAAGTTCTTTTACGATCAGCATCAAACCACTCACAAGGGTGAGGCCCCTGTGACCTGAACACCTCTCACTGGGCCTCTCTTCCAATGCTGCTATAGTGAGGACTAAGCTCTCCACTTGTGCTTTGGGGACAAGACTTTCAAGCCACAGCATGAGATCTGAAAAGTGGTGTTGTCCCTGAGCTACCAGTAGTACCTGTATCTCATGGTACCTTTTGGGTAGGGTGTCATATCCTCAGGAGGTTGGGGACAATAATCAATTCCATCTGAGTGTTCTGAGTGCTGAGCCTTCCACAGCAAAAAAAAAGACAAAATTAAAGAAATCTCATAGGATGTGATTTTTCAGACATACAAATTCATTTCTATATTTACGTAAATCCGGAGATTTCTGTGCTGGGAGCTGTGATCAAAGGAAGAGGAAGTATATGTCTAATTTCATGCCAGAAGAGAAGCATCTTTGTTGACTGTGATCCTACTGAAACCCTCAGTGTGAGTGTGTGTGTGTCTATGTGCATACGCACTCTCCACGACAAACTTGCTCAGTTTGATTCATTTAAAATCTGTCAGACGCTTTTAAAGCAGAAAGTACATAACTCATACAGAATTTACAACACTAAAAACCCCCGCCATGATTCTCAGCGGAATTCAGTCTTCCATCTGCCCACCAGCCTCCATTCAGTCTGATTCCTGGGTTTTCCACTTCCATACTCACCCTGGTTGAATTCATGGAGAGCCCAAGGAAAATGCATTCTGGCCCTGACAGAGCCAGATGTCAAACTTGAGGATCACAACTTGTGCCCCAAGCCAGGTCTGGTCACTCATCCTCCATAAGCCAATTAAAGGAGCCAAATTAATAATGAAAACCAAAGATGTATTCAGTATGGACACATTGGGCAAGATCTACGAGATCCAGCAAACCCCTCAAGTCTGTCTGCTGGGATCCTGACGTTGAAGTTTAAACAGAAGGCCAAGGATCTGCACATCCAAGCCATTCTGTGAAGGTGTGGTCCCACCCACCACTGACCCATCCTTGTGTGGGCTTTAGTCTCATTTTATAATGTGGTATGGAAGGGTTTTAGAACTTTGTGGAATCACTTTCTCCCTCTAACTGGCACCTTTTCCTTCTCCTGGTTTGAGATTCCTGGGGAATTCCCATTTTAGGGGAAGGGCCCATTGTTTTAATATTCAGTCAAGTTGAAGACTAAGTGTCTCTTTAGAATATCTTCATTTCTACCATGCCTGTTAGAAGCTGGCCACACTATCCTTTCCTAACCTGGCCCACAGCTGAGACAGGATGCATCCCCTCCTTCCCAGAGACCAAGAGGTCAACAGCTCTGGACAGGGAGGATATCTGTTTGTTCACAGGAATGAGGGGAAGGGATACTGTATCAGCTGAACATCTCATAAATGCCAAATAGGTATCTAGCCCCTTGCAAGTTAGCCCTGATGCTCGGAGGACATAAGAAGCTTCCATACGCTTGGGCATCAGAGAAAACCTTCCCTAGACTGCCCATCCCTCAATACGCTGACTTGAAAACCAGGAGATGGGGAATGGGGACAACACAGAAGACGCCAAGGCAGGGGGACCACAAGACAGATGCCAAAGGCTTTCTGTTTGCACAAGGATCTAGAAACTCTGGTTCCATGCTATTTTTCCTTTGCCTGTAGAGTTTCCTGCTCCCAGGAGCGAACCAAGACAGTGTGGGCGAAAGACCTGCCTGGATTTTGCCTCAGAAAAATTACAGACCCACCAAAGGACCCTGAAGGGCTAAATTGTAGGTGTGCCCAAAGTCTATACTGAAGTCTATGGCACAGGAGCCCTGTGGTTAATGCTGCTCTTTTGAAGTCCATTTTCAACCAGCAAAAATGTTTTTGTTTGGGGGTTCTGTTTGTTTGTTTGTTTGTTTGTTTGTGTACTGGCTGGTTTTGTGTGTCAACTTGATACAGGTTGGAGTTATCACAGAGAAAAGAGCTTCAGTGGGGGGAGGGCCCCTTGTGGGTGGTACCATCTCTGGGCTGTTATACTTGGGTTCTATAAGAGAGCAGGCTGAGCAAGCCAGGGGAAGCAAGCCAGTAAGGAACATCCCTCCATGGCCTCTGCATCAGCTCCTGCTTCCTGACCTGCTTGAGTTCCAGTCCGGACTTCCTTTGTGATGAACAGCAATGCAGAAGTGTAAGCTGAATAAACCCTTTCCTCCCCAGCTTGCTTCTTGGTCATGATGTTTGTGCAGGAATAGAAACCCTGACTAAGACAGTTTGTTTGTTTGTTTTTAGCTCTTTTCACATTGCCAAGGTCTAACTTGATAAGCACTGATGTATTGTTCTTCCGGATCAGTTGCTCATCCTAAGTTAATATTGTCTAAGATATGAATGACAATAAGAAGGACAATGTGGCCTCTCAGCAATGTGGGGAAATCGGACTTCGGCAGGGACCCATTTTCTACTCCCATGTCTTTAAACCACAGGGAATAAAGAGAACCTTGCATCTTGCCCTTTAACCCACTGTTGCCCTATCCAGTCTCTATTTCCTGGCACACTGAATAGTCACAATTTACAAACGTTGCTTACTTTCCTAGCTATTCTTAACCATGCTTTCAAACCCCTCGACTCTTCCCCATCCAAATCTCCATCCTGCTTGCCCAGAGAGAGCTTAAAGACACTGCTGAACTAGAATTACACTTCCCACACACAGTAAGTACTAAATGAATGCTCAGATAGGTTAAACAGGTCCTGTGTCTTAATCTTAGCCTAATGGAGAACTACAGAAGCAGACACATACTGACCACAGCTACACCCCTTTGCTCTCTCTCCCGTGCTTGTTACCCAAAAGTCATCCCTAAGAATCAGTTTCCCATCTGCATCCTCGGAAGAGTCCCCTCAAAGGAAGAGTCTCACTGAGTTTGGGTTTGGAGATGAAGCACTGAGAACAGCTTGCATCAGCCACACAGTTGCCTGTACCTACCAACACAGGGCTAATAGGTCAGACTGAGGAGACTTTCTGAGGGAGCCGCGGTGGCAGTGACAGACTGCCAAGTGAGGTGCGGGGCCAAGTTCATTCCCCAAATCCTAAATCACAAAACTGGTCATGAAATAATCTTTGCTTTGTCTTTCTCTCTTCCCTTCTTTGTAAACAGCTCTGCTTTGGACTTTATACCCTGACCACAGCAGCCCCTAGTGGCAGCAAGCTGTAGCACACAGGACAGCAAAGGACCCCAGGAGGAAGACTTTGCAGGGTCTGAGGTTAGCAAAAACATACTGCTATTGCTAAGTTCATTCCACCATTGTAAAAATGGAGAGGCCTAGGATTCCCTAGGGTGGAGATGTTGAGTGAGGAGTTAGAATCTTAGCCTCCCAGCCATTGGTCCATATGCAGAAAACAGCAGCCAGGCCCTGAGTCAGAACGAGCTGTCAGAGAGAGGAGGGTGGACCACCAGGCTTCACCCAAAGGCGTTTGCCTCTGATTTGCTATATGTCCTCCCAAATAGCCGCCAGCGGCCAAAGTAAGACAAGTGTGACAGCACCCTTGACCAAGCAGAGGAATTTTCTCTTCCCAGGGAATGACTTAAAACCTCAGACTCATCGACGGGATGACAGCTGAAGGAACTCTTCCCGGAGAAACCACAAAAGCTCATTGGAAACAACGTTCTAGCAGAGCTGCTGGGTCGTAATCTCCGCACTGAATGGATGCTGAGCCTGACTCTCCCGGGGAACCTGTCAGAGTTAGCTTTAGCTGTCAGCCTGACACAAACCTGGGGAGCGGGAATCTTAACTGAACACCTGCCTGTGGGCATGCCTGTGGAGCTCAGTCTGGATGGATGATGTGGGAGGGCCCACTGTGGGCGGGGCCATCCCTAGGCAGGGATGAGAGAAAGCTACAAGTTTAAAACTGAAGTACTTGCAGAATTATATAAATAAACCCTTTCCTCCCCAAGCTGTTTTGACCAATGTTTGATCACAGTAACAAAAACCAAATTCTTTCCCCCTTACTCCCACTCCCACCCCCAGCTCTCCTCTGACGCTTAGGGAGCCGTCAGAAGTACCAACCTTCCCAGGGCTGGCCAGGAAGTGGACTTGTGAACACCCTGTGTGAGCTGAGGCCATTCTGGTGACTCCCTCACTAATCCATTGTTATAACAAAATACCTGAGAACGGAAATTTTTATCAAGGAAATACATTTCTTTCTTATAGATCTTGAGGCTGTAAACTCAAGGTTGAAGGCCTGGGAAGGGGCGTGGGGTGTGAGGTGGGGCACTTTCTCATTGCTTAGGAATCTGCAGAGTCCTGAGGCAGCTGACAGCAGTTACTCAATGTCCCACTTACATTCCTACTGCTGTGATAAAGACAGCGACCATAAGCTTTCATGACCGATTTTGTGATCTAGGATTTGGGTGATGAACTTGGCCCGGCACCTCGTTTGGCAGTCTGTCTCTCCCTTCTTCCACAGTGGCCCTGCCACAGAGGCTCCATCAGAAAATCTCCCTAATTCCTGCCGCAGCTATTGGCTGTCAGATCTTTATTACAACCAATCAGCAGCAAGACAACCTCTGACACACCTCTAGATTGCCTTTAGGAAGAATGAATCTTTACAAAATTGGATATCCGATGGTGGGTCACAGAAATGGCAAGACCAAGGTCGTGCCAGCATTGAGCTCTTACAGACTTAACAATGGACAATACAGAGCCGTATCTTCATACAGAGTAAAAGAAGGTCACCCCAGACTTCACAGGGCATTTGCCTCCCCGAGACACACGGTGAAGCACACTTCAGCTGTCTCTACCCCCTTCCCTTTCAGCACACCACATCTTCTGCTTTCTGGAAACTCAGCAGTGTTACCTCAACATCCAGACCCAAAAACCTCTTCTCAGGCCTCGGGCTGTAGCTGTCCGTTTCTGAGAAACGTACTCTTCTAGAATCCCACTGTTCTTCCATGAGTCCCTTAGGATAATTCTGTCAATGGTTCACTCTAGCCTTTGTAGGAAACGAGTGCCCGAATCTCCTGCCTTAATTCATCCCAGAAGCACTCAGTGAATGCCTACCATTTGCCAGGTCTAGGGGCGTGGTGTGATGGTGTCAGCTAGCACATGGGCTGCTTAGTGTGTCAGGTAAAAACTTAGGAAAATAGCAAAGTGAAAGCAAGGATTATTGGCAAGCATTTCAGACCTCTCAGAACAGCAGGGACTCCAGCGTGGGGGGAGACCACCAACTCTAAGGTGACTGGAATTTTTATTTGGGTTTAGGGTCTCTTTTCTGGTGATTGTCCCTTCCTCTCCTTTTCTGATAGTCGAGTGGTGTCTATGTTCCCCTTCTGTAGCAGGGCTTAGCTCTCTGTTTCTGCAATTGTTGATTGGCTGGGGTATAACAGGTAGAGAGATACACTCCATGAGAAAAAAAAAAACAAAACAGGTCTACATTTACAAGAAATTGAAAATTACTGCTGGGGAAATAAAGCCATCAGAAATTCCTCAAACTGAGGTTTCTATCTCCCCCTTCTCCCAGCCTAGGGACTCCAAGCCCCTGGGTATAGCCAAAAGCGGATAGATGAAGATCCATGCTCTTAAGAATTTAACTCCTGGCACTGAGGTTGGCAGACTTTCTCAGTGAAGGCCCAGATAGTAAATATTGTAGTCTGTACAAGCCATATGGTCACTATAACTAGAGCTCTGTGACTGTAACTCAAATAAGCCCAAAGCAGCACATAAACAAGTGGACATGGTAGTGGTGTGTGTGTGTGTGTGTGTGTGTGTGTGTGTGTGTGTGTGTGTACATATAGGAAATATAGTGTGGGAGGGAAATCTGGCCTCCTGAAAAGACATGGACTTTTTCTGCTGTGACTTCTAAATGAATAGAATGAAGCTTGAGGCCACCGTGGCCACAGTGCGTGCCCGAGAATGCAGTCATGGGAGGCGGAGCTTACTGTCATCCATTACACATTTCAAGCAGCTAGACTAGGCTGCTTGAACACACCTGAGTCCACCCACCCTCACCTCATGTCTCTGATTATCCCAATTCATAAACTTCCCTTCCTCTTTTCTTTCCTTTTTGAGATAGAATCTTACTGTTGCTGAACTCCTGGCTGGCCAGGAGCTTGTTATATTGACCAGGCTGACCCCAAACTCACAGAGGTCTGCCTGCCCTACTTCCTGAGTGCTAAGACTAAAGTTGTGCTTCACCACACCCAGCCTTCTTTCTGCCCTTTTTGGTTTTTGTTTTTTGTTTTTGTTGTTGTTTGTTTGTTTGTTTTCGAGACAGGGTTTCTCTGTGTAGCCTTGGCTGTCCTGGAACTTGCTCTGTAGACCAGGCTGGCCTCAAACTCAGAAATCTGCCTGCCTCTGCCTCCCAAGTACTGGGATTAAAGGCGTGCACCACCACCGAAAGCAGTTGATACACTACCTCCAACACAAAACAAAGTGAACCCATTCTTGAACGCATTTGCTCTTTACCCTGGCAATCTCATACCCCTCTCAAAGTTTCTGCTACACACCCATGAAGGTGATTCTCCTATCTTAATTTTTTTTTATTTTGGGTCCTAGGCCTGTGTCAGGCCCTGTTTCCTATTGACACTAGTTTTTATAAATTTATTAGTAAGTGAATGTGTGTGATATATGTGTGTATATGATATTTGCATGTGAGTACCGATGTTCACATGCCATAGTGCATTAAGTACAGAAGTCAGAGGACAACTTTCAGAAGTCAGTTCTTTTCTTCAGCTATGTGATCCAGGAATTGAACTCATAAAATCAGATTTGCATGGCAAGTGCCTTGAGCCCATGGCCCATCTGTCTATCTCTGCATATTTGTTTGTTTCTTTTGTTGGTTGGTTGGTTGGTTGGTTGGTTGATTGGTTTGTTGGTTGGTTGGTTGGTTGGTTGGTTGGTTGGTTGGTTGGTTGTTTGGTTGGTTGGTTGGTTGGTTGTTTGGTTGGTTGATTATTCCTACAAATAGTGCTCTATGCTCCAAGCTAGCCTGGAACTCTCTGGGCATAGTTTTAGATTCACAGCAATCCTCCTGCCTTTGGGTCCAGTATGGGTATTACTTAAGTGAACCATCATCTTGGCTTGCTGTTAGACACTTTATCCAAGGTGTCTTGTAAGCATAACTTATCTAAAGCACAAGTCACAGCTAACTTCCAATTCACTAAACATGTTCCATGCTTTGTACACTATTATTCCATACCAGGCCCTTAGTAATTGATCTGATGTGAGGCCTGTTTCACTTATACATTTCACATATTTCCAGTATTTCCAGTGTATGGTGATGCTGGGAACTAGTGGGTTAGTACCTCACAGACAGCCAGCAAATAGTTGGTGGATATTTGGTCCAACTATTGGATAGATGGACTTGGGTCTCAACACATTTACAATGCTCTTAGTTAGCTGTTCCACTTTGTTATCCTAACAAGACACTGAACCTAACAGACTGAACACATATGTGTGTGTTACTGCAGATGATAATGTTGATGATGACAATGATGATGGTGATAGGAACCTGAAGCAGGAGTGGGGAGCTGGCTGCATCAGTGAAGTGACTACTGTGCTAGCGTGAGGACCCATAGTACTCAGGGGAGAGCCAGGCACAGTGGTGCACACTTGTAATTCCAGCACTAGGGAAGCAAAGGCAGGAGAATCCCAGGAGCTGGCTGGCCGGCCTGGCTGAAGTCATGAGCTCCAAGTTCAGTGGGCAATGCTGTCTCCAAATGAAGGGGAGAAGTGATTGAAGATGGAGGATTGAGTATGCCTGATGTCAACCTCGTCTATACACACACACACACACCTGCACATGCATATGAATTCACATATACACACAAACACACACACATACACACATATATACATATATATATATATATGCACATAAAATCTAAAACAAACTATTTCTTTATTATTTCTTTCAAATCCATGTAAGAGTTAGCCAGTAAGAAATAAGGTCAACTCCAGTTCTGTCTTGGCATTCTTTTCTTTCCTAATGGGGACCTGTGCTGTTCTAGCCATGCCATATAGGGCTCTTTGCAAGACAGCAGGCTTCCTGCATCAATGGAGCAGACTCACTGGGAATAGCCCAGTTCCTCCTCATCCCCAAGGCCACCGTTTATAAAAAGCTTAGTTAATTTGTCATTCTGCAGAACCTTTAGACACAACTAAGTTCTTTTCCTAATGAGATTTGACTCCAGGGAATGGGTAAGGACATAGATTTTTAGTTTGTGTCCTAAAACATTCTTGAAAGAGAGTTTATGTCAATGGTTGTCACTAGTTGCTTAAAAATATTTAATAGTGAGTCCTGGCCTTCCCTCTTCTTGGAGCAATGAATCATGCTCCTTTGGTGAGTGGGCTACTCTTAATCTTGTGTGGCATCTTGCAAATGCCCTCAGGAAACTCACCCCAGTAGGAAGAGGGTTGGAGGCTTGGAGATGATATCTTTACCCAGAGAAATGTCCCCATAGTTGCAGCCTAACATCTACCATTTATAGCAGATCTGACTTAGGACTTACCTTAGAAGTCAAAGATTTGAAATGCAAAATCTAAGGTTTTTTTTTTCTATCTCAATTTCTCATAAAGCCAGAAGAAAATAGAAAAGATCTGAGAAGATTCAGAGTAGAGGGGCCTGGTCAACTTTGGGAATTAAGAAGACAACAAGACATGGAATCAGGGCACATGTTCAAGCTCTATATGAACACTGGCCTATAGATAAATCTCTGGGAGTTGGTTTTAGTGAAAATTCTTGAATGTTGTAGATCAAGACAGAGGTTAATTGTAGGACATATGGTACTAAGTGTTCTCTGTGGCTCTTTAGAATAACATTGACACTAATTTGGGGAAATCATTTCCCCCTCCCGCTAAGAAAGGGAAGTTTTTAGTCCCCATATTATAGGGCAGATTTTCATTTTAAATGAGACATAATTAGAAAAGATAAAAACTCTTCAAGGTCTTCCAAACTGAAGCAATTTAATTATGGGGAACTAATAACCTAAGTAATTCAAGAGCCAAGAAGCCCAGCAGAGGATGGTGAAGAGACGGAAATCAACAGCTTCAGGAAGTCACTGTCACCAAGGAATGGAAGAAAGATGGAGGTCATGCTATAGCACCCACAAGTAGCCAGGTCCCAGGTGGGAGCTGAAACATGGCAAAGAGTCCTGACAGGGAAGGACCCAGGACAGTGCAGGGAAGGACTCTCCAAAAGAAGCAGAAGCCATGGAGAAGACACCTCCTAGAGACACCACAGAAGGAGAAATGGGAAGAAATCCACAAGTATCTCTCCTCTTCTCATCCCACCCTAGGAACAAGGCAGAGAGGGAAGTGTAGCTTCCTGTGAGACTGTGTGACCTACACAATGGAGTTGTGTCCTGCTTATCCTGGAAAAGTGTAAGCAAGCATTTTCTCACCAAACATACCAAAGAAACAGTTTTTACTCAAGCCTAATATAGTAAACTAGTAAGTTTATTGAGGTGTCTTATAGGAGAATTAGTGAGAAATTAAATTACATAGAAGTGGATGACTCAAAGGCCAAATGACTACCCCAGCACAGGTACAATTCATAAAAGATGAAATTCTTGGAATTTGCTGCAGGAAAATCAGCCAGCAGAAGGGTCTCCTCTCCCTGGCAATTATCAGTATTTACAGAACTTTGGAAAGGGTCTTTCTGGATATTGTAACTTTCAGGACTCTCCTGAGTCCTGTCAGTCCCTTTTATATTCCGGACCTTGTCTGTTTCTTCTACTTCCTGAGTCTTATGAGCCTCCCACCTTCCTCCAGGAGGGAACATTTCAAACCATTGAGAGGAAACAGCAGGACAATGGATGGATCTGAGAAAAGGATAAATAGCTGACAGCTAGCCCTTCTCCCCTTCCCTAAGGCATACATTTCCTCCAGAGCCAACCTTAGCATTGTCTCTATAAAAAAAAATATTTCATTCCCCCACCTCTCTTTTGTTTAAATTCTATGGTAGTTCAAATAGGTATGACCCTTATAGACTCGTGTGTTTGAATGCTTGGCCCATGGGGAGTGACACATTTGGGAGGTGTGGTCTTGTTGGAGGAAATGTGTCTTTGCAGGGGTAGGCTTTGAGGTTCCCTATGCTGAGGCTACTCCCAGTGTGGTATGCAATCTCCTTCTGTTACCCGCATGCTGCCATGCTTCCTGCCACGATGATAATGGACTAAACCTCTGAAACTGTAAGCCAGCTACAAATTAA
The DNA here is from genome assembly GCF_947179515.1 of Apodemus sylvaticus. NCBI lineage: Eukaryota > Metazoa > Chordata > Mammalia > Rodentia > Muridae > Apodemus > Apodemus sylvaticus. The sequence goes on along the minus strand of NC_067492.1, from coordinate 43,956,628 downwards.
ATGTTTTCCTTTGTAAGTGTTGCCATAGTCCCGGTGTCTCTTCACAGCAATAAAGCCCTAACTAAGATGTAAGCCCTCAGTGTCTCGAATGACGGGCTAATGACCCGAAAACTACAGGTAAGCTGAGAAACTCTGGACAGAAAAATGAGTCTCTGATAACAGCTTCTGTGGGTTATTAAGATTGGGAAGCTTGGGGTAAGAAAACCAACAAAACAACCTCTGATCAGTATTCACAGCTATGAGACTGCAGAACAGACCTGTCGATGGAATCTTCTTCCACAAAGGTCCCTCTCTTCCCCTGAACAACCCCAAGCACCCTGTGTACGGACAGAGTTTCCATTCCCACAAAGAGACTTCTGCCCTTCGTTGTTCGTCCTCTCAACATAAAGCAGTAGGCAAAGCCCTGTTGCTTGTGCAGAATCAGATTTACTTTTGTGATATTTTCCTGGCAAGTGTCCCAGTTCCTTATGTTATTAATCTGGATTGTGTTTTGTTTTGCTTTCTTCACATTCTTAAAACATCATTAGAAGATTAAAGAAACTAAATCTGTGTGCTCCCAGGGGGCTAATTCATTTCTCTGATTTTTCTGAACAATGAAAATATTGTTCTCAGAAAAGCCCAAATCCGCATGGCCAGGCTAAGGAGCGTGTTCAGAAAGGCCAACATTCTGAGTTAAGATACCGACAAGCAGTCGTCTCCTTAGCACTCTGGAAGCTTAACCCAGTTTAGGGAGAAGCCATTTCTTCTGGGATTTCCCATGTGGTGACCAAGGGAGAAATACTCATTTTCTCACACTCACTTTCCCCCCACTCCTCCAGGTTACCTCTAGGCAAAATTCAGATGTTTTTATTAATTGAATTTGTCTGTTGACAATTTCATACCTGTATATAACTCATTCTGATTATTCATATCTCCCTTATCTCTCCTCCACAGCCTTCAAACCTCCTCCCCACTCCGGGTCCCTTCCCATATGTATGTGGCTTTGTTTGGCTTAACCAGGACTAGATAGTAGTGGGTATGGAACTAACAAGTGGGGCAAGCTGAGCTCCCCAGTAGGTATGCACATGAAGATAAGACTTCTCCCTTCCCTGAATTTTATCAGTGAACTGGTTACTCACCAGGAAGGGGTAAGGTAAGCCCTTGGGATCACCTCCCCATCTGTGACTGGCTGTTCATAGGTCTGGTCTTATGCAAGCTAGTGCAATCAACCACAGAGGCTGTGAGTTCATGGTTACAGGGGTCAGAAGACAGCAGTTTGCCCCCTTCTCCCTATCTTCTGTCTCTTACATTCTTTCATTCACTTTTTTTTCTTTTTTTAAAAACATCTTCTAAGCCTTAGAGGAACAGGTACAGATGTCTTCTTTTGGACTGAGCATTGACCCATCCCTTGTTCTCAACACCCTGAGCATTCAAGAGTCCCTACATTATAAAGAGAAGCTTTCCTGATTAAAAATGAAAGTAGCATTAAACTATTGATAAAAACCATAAATGTTTAGAAGGCAATTTAATACCATGTATATTTAGCAAAACAATAGAATATTTTCCTCCAGGGCCAACAAGTTCCCCAACTATGGAGTTTTGACTGGGTCTACAGTGCCAGACATAAACTCTTTACTATAGAGGGTTCAAATCCAATCAGAAAGTGGCTTGATTCCCCTATAACAGGTATGCCACTGTTGTAGGAACAGACATATTTTGCCTGGTAGGTGGGTATTGTGGTTTCTAAGGGTCACAGCTGAGTAAGACAAATGCCCTTTCTTCCTCCATGGCCTGAATATACCTTGCGGTATTATGAAAAGTAGCCAGATTAAAAGAAGTTTTCAGTTTCAGCTTGACTTCTTCATATTGGGGTGGGGCAGAAGCTGTGTGCTGTATCAATAGGGTCGTATCATCTAGTTCCGGTGAGCTGTCAAGAAAGGCAAGAGGATTTATTGCTTGGAAGACCTTTGGGACCTCTCTGACCAACAGCTCATAAGAAGATATTACACATCTCATGCCAGATTTTTTCTTAATAATCCATATCTTCCAGAAATACCATTATCCAGCCAGGGAGAATATCCACCTTCTGATTCTAATTTATTATCTTTAACTTATATTTTAATTGACTTACAAAGCTGGTTGAAGTTTATAAGAGTTTAGTTAGAATTACTCTACACAGAAGAAAACGTTGCTTCTAGAACATTATTCAATACAGGAGGTGGCCATTGCTCTTGTTCTCTCTCGAGGACTTGATGATAAAGCCCTGCTGCTGAGAACATCACACACTTTGGTCACAGAGCATGCAAAAATCACATGGATGCTGACTAGGAAGCTGCCTTCCTGTTGTCTGGCTTTCACAGCATTGGAAGGTACTATTCAGGCTGATGGTAGGGACAAGTCAATTGGGAACTTTTTGAACTTTGCCAGCCTGGCAAGATATTCCATGAGTACAATAATGATGCAAATGTCACAGGGGTAACCAAATGTTTCTAGTTGGATTTAAATCCCATTCCATATTTGTTTACCTGTAAATATGGCCAAGAACCCAGAGCTAGGAAGCTCATGGTCCCAAGGGGTAAACTTACTGCAATTATTTTGCTAAAAGGATATAGTATCAAACTCTCTTTTAAATATGCACTTCTATATTCATAAGTTAGTGTATTAATTGACCTCTACTTGCCCTCCTCATCTTCTCAAGCCCATTTAATGGGAAGACGAGGGTTTCCTTTATCCAGTGAACATATCCACAGTGGGGAGCTCAGTTCTGTGAATGTGCATACACAGAACATTTAGTTTGTAAGTGCCCATAAGTTTTCTGCCTTTTATCCAAAATCCAGTAGCTGTGCTCTCCAACAGAAATGAAATCATGGTAGCTGCTCCATCAGAGAGCCACAAGACACAGTCATCACTGGAAACAGCAGGAAAGCAAAACTGAGAGGCCATGGCTGTCAGCACCTCCTGCCATCTACGTTTGGAAACAGAACCAACCAAGCTGAAGACTTTTTAACTGGATGAAACTCACCTTCCTGCTCACTCAGTGAATTCCTGATCCAGCAAGCATCCCTGTACACCACACTGAAAGGTCCCTTAGGCCACCTGTTGTATATTTCCCCAGTGTCCCCCGGCCCACCCATTACAGAGTTCCCCACTGTTCCCGGCCCACACATTACAGACCTGTTGTCAGTCCCTCCATTGCATACCACTTTACTGACCCCATCCTGCCCATTATAGACTTCTTCACTGTCCCCAGTTCACCCATTACAAAGATCTTCTAACCAAATAAACCCCTTAGCTTTGAAGTCCAAGTCTCAGGCCTGACTGTCACCTGCCTAACAACACTTCACGGACAATACGCTATGTCTCATGGGCCTGTTTCATTTTAATCTCTCCTGTCTAAAATTCCCCAGTTCTTCTTAGAACATATTCAACAGCTTTAAGTTCTGATCTAAACCAGGTTTATCCAACATTTGTCACTGTCTTTTGAAACCTCAAAGTCTGCTCACAGTGATAATCCTTCTCCAACAAGGCCACATCTCCTAATCCTTCTCAAACAGTTCCCAGCTGGGGATCAGATATTCAAATATATGAGCCAATGAAAGTCATTTTTATTCAAACCACCAACCACACTGTGTACAAATTAATGTTCTCTGAAAAAAAGAAAGAATGTCCTGTGACCAAATGGGTTTTGAAAATGCTGGACTTATATTGGTGGCTACTGTCAGTGTCCATCTGTATCCTGGTTTGGTGTGATTCTCAGCAGCTACATTTCCTTACTAGAAGCAAGCCGGGCAGACAAGAAGCCATCATTTCCTGGGAACAACTCCTCACCAGGACAGTGACTAATGTGGACTCCCCATGCATTTTCTAACTGCCTTTCTGGTGTGGTGGCAGCGAAGCACTATTTCCTCAGCAGAATTGAATTTCGACTCTGTAAGAAGCCCAGACTGTCTGTTTTCCTTTCCTGTTACAATCCTCTTACCTGTCAGGAGATGGAAATTTCTGTCTCCGTCTATGTTCTTGGGCAACTCAAATTATTCAGACTCAGTCTGTTTATGCTGGAAAACTCTCCAAGGAAGTCTGAGTCCTTTTCCAAATGCAGTTAACTGGGAAGGCTGTGCTCAAAGTCTACCTTGAGGGAGCAAAGTCCCAGAGAAAGCTCTTTGTGAATAATGTTCTTTTTTTATTATGTCTTTTAGGGCTATAGACTGAACTCAGGACCATGCTAGGAAAGTGAAATACACCTCTGGCCATTTGATTCTTGTGACCAGGTCTTACTATGTATCCTGGTCTCCTGCTTCAACCTCCTCAGCTGGCATTACAGGTTTGTACACCAGGCCTAGCCAAGCAGCACAGTTTGATGCCCATCATAGAATTTCTGAGAGAGAAGAAACCAAGAATGGAATGGAGGATCAGGATGTGAGGGTGGAAAGATATTTGCTGGTAAACACTGGGCTGTCTAGAAGTATTTGGCTTTGGGACTTTCCTCTCAAAGGCTCAGCCTGCTGAGGCAGGAATGGAGTGAACAGTTAACAGGTTTATTTTCTTTATGGTTTGTTCTTTGAATTCTAGTCCTCATACTTCAGTTGCGGTGTGGAAATTAGACTAAGGCCTTGTGAATTCACACTCCACACACAACTTGAACTGCTGTAACAGAATTAAGCCTCCTGCTTTGAGTCTGCTGTGAAGAAGTGGTACCAACGCCCTCACACCACAAAGACTGACAGAAAAAGATGCTTTAGAACTGAGTGATTATGTTGGGAGAGTCAACATCTGAGAGGAGTAGAAGGTGGCAGGGGACCTTTCCTCAGCCACTCAGTTAAAGCAAGACTGATTTCAGGCCTGGGAAGTATTCAAGCGATGTAGTAATGCCTGCAATATTTCAAACTAGGATGGCTTTTTGCAGTGAGAAAATTTGAAATGTGCCCTGCTGTCAAATCACAGGCAATTAATAAAGGTGGTTGAGGATATGAGGAGAGAAATCAGCTGTGAACACTAGGTTGAACCCACATTTGGATTCTAGACAGCAGCAGCCTACAGTACCCTCTGAATTTCAGCATGGTCTGGGAGTCGTAGCTTCTAGAAGGACATGGGAAGTGTTTCTGGAACACTGCACTGAGTTGTCCCAGGAAACCTCTGTGATAATCCATAGAGGGTTCAGAGAATTGTGTGGACACACCTCACACCTGCTTAGGCCTCCCTTTGTGTCACATCATTTGATATGACACAGGATATGAAGTTTCTAAGGAGAACCCGCCTAATCTTTTCTGGTGTCATCCCCAGTACTGAACATCTATGCTGGAGTAGCCCCTGCAACTCTAAGGGGGCACTGCATGGCAAACAGCTCTCTAAAGTCAAAACCAAGCGCAAAGAGGAGGCAAGGGAAGGAAATCAGAGGGAAGAACTTAGAATGCTGGGGGAAAGGAGCCTGAGATGCTTCCGGGACTAAGGAAAAGGAATGAGAGAAAAAGAAGGAATGTTCTGGAGTGGCTGTAGTCTATGTGTTCCTTGTGTTTGGAAAAAATATATGTCAAGGACAGGCATGATGGCCTTGAAATGATTTTTGATGCTGGGTTGGAATCTCTTTGCCTCCACTTCACCTTAGGGCTAGGTGTTGAGGATCAGAGCTCTACAAGCTGTATACACAGAGGAGCATCCAGACTCTTGTGGTCTGTAAGCAACCCTACCCAGCCACATGCAGGGTGGCTAGTAACCAATACAAATGGGCTGGAGACATCCAGCAACAACCTGCTGGCACGGCAGCCCCAGTGTTTCCTGGATTCTGACGTTTCATCGGTCTGCCCCTCACTCTGCTGCAAGGGCTCATCATCCATTGTCTGTGGATTCCTGGACACAGGACGAGTTTTTGGTCTCAGGCTGGGGAAGCATCAATAAGAACTGTGATATTTCGTATTTATCATCAAGAAGCTGAAATGTATTAATAGAAATTCCAGAAAGTCAGAGAGACTCCTAGATAAATTGGAAATGCTAGGAAAGAGTGTTCTGGTCATCAGCCAACACACTGGTGATTTGACACAGTCAAAAGCCTGTGGGACCTCCATGACCTTACCACAGTATACTGCTGTTCCTCTTATATTTCAAAGGTCAATCCCATCCTGGCTCCGTTGAGTTCTTTCAAATGGGCTGGATCCCTGGACAGCGCCCAGTAGCCCTTCTTTGCTTCTACATTATTTCTAGAAACTGAAGCCACAGAACACATAATTAAGTCTTTAAGTCTGGGATGAAATCTTCAGCTGCTTTTAGTTGGTCTGCTCCCCTTCTTAGCTATCTTTTCAGATGTATTTTAGTACCTATTACTGGAAAATGACACTGTTGGGCTCTGGAAACACAGTGGCAGTGTCTCCTCCAGAAAGACCCTAGTGTAGCAGAGAAAAATGAGAAAATGCTATTAGGACAGGCACTCGGGTGCTACAAGAGGCAGAAATAAAGGAAGAGGGAGGCGGGAGGGATGGGGATCAGAGATGGAAGCAAGGGCTTCCAGAGATGGCTAAGGTAATTTTCAGTGCTTTGTACAAGGCATTAGTGCAGGAGAGAAAATGCTTGGCAATCCTAAAGTCTTGAATGTTTCTCAAACCTGCCTTATTTACTAAATTGTCCCCAAAGCCAACTCAAAGGGCACTACCTCTGTGAAGATCTTCTTGACCTCCATCCACCCTCACACTTCTGAAATGAAGATCTCTGGCTCTTCTATAAAAACTTCTCCCATATTATTAGTATGTTTCTATAAATCCACCTCCCAGATGATGAGGAAAGTTCCAGATCTTGATTGTCTCAGGAACCTAGTGAACCAAAATGCCCAAAACTTAGTAGCTTCCCCAGTACCTACTAGATTTCGTCAGCTTGGATAGTGGCTGGCACTTGCTAGGTAATGTATTTGACTTAGAATTTATCAGGCTATGCTGCTGAGACCAAGTCTCAACCCAAGAAAGATAACTCTTGGGGAGTTGGAAGTTCACCTGTCAAAAATGTGTTTCCTATCCACTTTTCCTGTCAATCATCAATAGAAAGAAGAAGAAAGAATTCTTAGTGTGCCTATTCATAGGCTTTGGAGGTTGGGACTCTACCATTTAAGATGTCATTTGTGGCCAGAATAGAAGAGCCATCTAGAAGGATTCAGAATGGTTCTTCCACATGATCATCCATGTTGTTCTGTCATTCACTTGAGCCTTACAAAAATTGCAAGGAGGTTGCAAAATCCCCTCCCCTACTAGCCAGGGGCTGGGGTGGTGAGGGAGAAATAGATGGGGTGTGGCCTGTGGAGTCTACAAGTAAGAATATCAGTTTGTCTCTTGTCTGGAAGCAGTGGTGAATAAGAAGGAGCTACCAAACTGTGCTGCCTGGCCTGGGATCAATCCATTGCTCTGACTTCAGTGAAGTCACAGGAAGCTGGAAGGCCTGGAGTATAGGAAGCACTTGTGATTCACTCATTTCTCCATGGAAATGTTGTAGGACCAGCCTGACTGGTCCTGGCTTCCTTTCCCTAGTACTGTTGCCATCAGCAACACAGGCACCACAGTGCCCGGGCAGTACTTCTTCCCTCAAGTATTTCTCCTGAGGGTATCTGACCCTAGGGACTCTGCTGCAGAGATGAGCTGTAAAGTATGATTACATGGTGCCTCCGCACTCACTTCCTGTCCACATTTTCTTTTGTTCCCAGCCTTATTCTCTCTGGTGCCAACTCTGAATTACTGCCACATTCTGTGTTTCTATTTAATCAGCTAGCTCATTGCTGAGATTGCTGTCACCAAGGGCTTCAGATGAAGAGTTTTGGGTAATCATTTCTCAGTGTCTTCCCACCTCTCCCTAACACCTCTTCCCACCCACCTATTATCATCTGCATTTTCTTTCTGCCCCTAGTTTGGACTCATTCTTTTTGAAAGTCAATTTAGTTTGCTTTCAGCTTGGACCTACGAATGCAATGAATTTCAACGCTACTGCCTTCATTAATTCTTGGCGTGCTACAGGCTGATTCAGGAGATGCCTGTCCACCCACACGGTTCACTTTTCAGAAAGTGAGGGAGCAGTGCTTGGCTTCTTGATGCCTTTGCCGATTTTCCTCCTCACCAACTACAGCATGTTGAGCCTCACTTAAACAGTATCTCTCGCTCTAACCTCTTCTCACACGCTCACTTTGGCTACGGTCTCTGTGATTCTGCTTGCTAACGATAGGGGGGTAGTGATACTACAGCTGCCTATCTGTCTGACTAGTGGACTACACCACTCAAATCTCTCATAGAGTCTCTCAGTCTATAAAAGGCAGAGGAAGACAGCAGTCCTATGCTCTCTTCTGTAGGAACCCTTATTGGCCTTGGAGATGTCAATCTCTGGATCATGCTCTTACCCCTCTCCTTGGCTTTCTGTTTCTGAAAATGTCAAGAAAACTTAAAAATCCTTTTGGCATTTCAGTGTGAGCTATATGTTATTTACTTTCTATCATTATAAGCAAAATACATGATAAAACTGCTCAAGATGGGAAGGACTTATTGTGGTTTCAGAAGATTCATTCCACCCTGATGGGGAGGCAATGGCAGAGCAGAGAAGCTCACATCAAGGTAGGCCAGGAAGCAGGCGGGGGGGGGGGGGGGGGGGGGGGCAGGTTCTAGACTAGCTTTCTCTTTTCCCTCTTATTTCATCCTAGCCCACAGGACATGGGGTACTGCTGCTCACATTCAGAGTGTGTCTTCCCTCCTAAGTTAATCCTCTCTAGAAATGCCCTAGGAGACACACACAGAGGTTCTTCTAGGTGATTCTGGAGCCAGATAAGTTAATAATTAAAATTAAATATTGCAAACTGGCCTCTATCAGAGGTGACTGTAGCTACTACCATGGATCCTCAGTACCTATGAATTCAGGGGAAAGTTATTTTCAGGTAGGAAGGTGGGAATGAGTGGAGATGGGAAGGAGAGAAGAAAATGAGAGTGAGAGAGAGAGAGACACAGAGAGAATATGAATGAATTCAGATTAATACTGGCTGGAAATGCAGAATAAGTTATGAGAAGATTAAGATTCCAGACCCCAAACTTCTCAACCTCCTTATATACAAATGTCTCTCTTCTGTTAGATGCTGTCTGTCCTATAGCTAAAAGATGTGGTGGAGTAAGTGTGTGTGGCCACACACTTTCAAAATTCCTTTCACTTCTGAGCTTATATTGCTTCATGAGTGAATGGTGTCTTGGAGAAGTTTGGCTAAGGGCAACTTATTTTACTTTTATTAGTTACATTTTTAAACACAAGTAAAGGACTATAGCCCCAGTTCAAGAAGTTGTTGTGGCATGGGAGGAGAGTAAAGAAGCAAAAAGACTGAAAATATCCCATAGTATTTTTTAAAAATGTGAGCTCCTGAGCTGAGTTACTGAGTCCATCTTTGCTACCATGTTCCTCTGCCTAGCCTATAATAAAATAATTAATTCGTGAAAAATAGAAATTTATTGTTCAGGGGTCCAGAGGCTGCACATCTAAGATCAAGACAAACCAGGCATAGTGTCTGATATAGGTTCTTCTTCATAAATGGTGCTGCCTACAAGCCATCACACGGCCACAGGGCAAAGAAGCTTTCATACAAGGGTCATTGTGTGAATTACTTTTGTGTTGTAGTGATAAAAACACCTGACACACATACCATGAGGGCAGATTGATTTCAGCTGTTTGTTTCGGTCAGTTCTGTCCATCATGGCAAACTCTATTGTGTCTGGACCACGTAAGTATCACAGAGTGAAGGATACAGAGTCAGTCCCCTCACAGTGTCCAAGAAGCAGAGAGGATGAGGCCAGGGGCCAGCTACACTCTTCAAGAGCATACCTCTTCCTCCGGCTATGCCCTACCTCCTAAACCACCACCCCAAATAGTGCCACCTACTGAGAAGCACACGCTCTTTGTGTGAGCCCATACCTTTTGTACACAGAGCATAATGGACTCATCCAATAGATGAGGGAAGACAGGAATCTTGAATGTGACTTCAGATGGCAGTACATCAACCTCACCCATCAGCGAAGTCCACATACTCACTGCACTGCTCTGAGAATCAATGAGGGAATCTGAATAAGATTCTTAAAACAGTGTCTGACGATGACAAGACTTTGGTGACACTCCAACAGCCTAAGCAATGTCCCTAGGATAATCAGGAGAAGGCTCCTGAAACTGCACTTAACTCCGACCCTGGCCCCATGAGCTGGCCTGGGCACCCAGTGAGGGGCCTTTTCTCCATTCAGAGTACAAAATAGCATGCTCTGACACTGTATTTGGGGATGGGACCAGCAAGCTTGGGGGGGTCACCATAAGTTAGCATCCTGGGGGAGACCAACAGCAGCAAATCCATAGGCTGGATCTTGAGTATGTTCAAGGGACTGCTATAGAAAATGATTAGTTACAGCGTTGAGAATAGAACTACCTTCACAGGTAGGGACAGATACAGGTGTTTACGTCATTGAGGTGGTACTCTTGAAGGATGCTGTGGGTCTGTGATTTCTTTCTGTCTACCTTTTGTTGTTGTTGTTTCTTCCAAACCATTAAGGGAACAATTTTGCCCTGTCATACATCCCCAGCCATGACCTGCTGTTGCTGTGCCAGCAGCCCAAAGTAACAGAGCCAACCAGTCATGAGCTGGAAGCTCCAAGGTTATAAGCCAAAGTAAACATGTTCTCTCTGTTAATCGGTTGCCTCTGGCATTTTGTTGTATTGATGAAAAGCTAACAAATCTGCCAATAAGAAAGGTACTATCTTTCAAGAGAGGAAGGAACCCCAAGGTACCAAATAACACGTTCTGGCTTCTCCACTGTGCTTTCTTCTGTGTTGGCCTCATCTTTAGACAGGTTGTGTCCCTGTGACATTATAAGTGCCATCTAGAATCTTAATCTTCTAAAAGTCTAATTTTTCCACTATCCAAAAGGGATAATTCATCTCCCCTATTTAGTGCCAGCTAAGGTCTGTTTTTGGCAGATAGCACAGCTTGGGTCATATGTCCAACCCAAACTTTCTATGGTGCCACAGAGATATGACATTGTTGTCCTGGTTTAGATCCCAGGCCCAGTCTGGAGAAAGCTGGTAGTGTCAGCAACTCTGTTGACTCAGGCAAAATTGTTCCCTTAATGGTTTGGAAGAAACATCCCCAAGTTCCTAGAAACTTGGAAATGGTGGGTGTGAGTTGGAGCTCAGATTTCTTTGACACCCCTGCCCCCATAACAGGTCAGAGTTCCCAGAAATACATTTGAAATTTACATGTTCATAATTTATCAAGGAGGTATTCTCGAGGTGGGGAGATTTGGAAAGATTAGGGCACTGAAAGACAAGAAAGAGGAAGAGGAAAATTCTAGAAAGAAAATAGTTTCAGTGAAGTATTCCAGAGCTAATTAGCCTGAACCCACAGAGGAGTCTGAAGTGGAAATCACACTTCACAATTTTCCCCTAGCTCAGAAGCCAAACCAGTCTGCCGGAGGTGCCCTGCAGGCACAGGAGTGTTTAGGACTGCTGCCTCCCCTTGGCTTTGGGCAATCCATCAGGCCCCTGGGAAGAATTGAATGTTTCCAACCGTAGGGAGCAGGAGTGCACTGAAGCACACTACACTGGAGGAGTGGAACAGAGGGCCACTCGCGGTGTTTGCCGGAATCATAAAGTCCGTGCCTTCCTCTCCATACCATGCCCTGCTTCCAGGCTCCAGTTCATCAGTCTAGACAGAGATATGTTGTCTTTGCCCAGAACAAGGACACTTGGCTCTACAATCCCTACATCGGAGAAAGCCAGGGAATTTAATGAGGATCATAGTGCCATTATGACCACTTCAAATAATTCGTTGGGTTGCCAAGCCAAATGCACTCTCAGCGTAGAGCAGCCTGTTTGTTTCCTAACGATCCTGCTATGCAGATGATCTTTGATTCGGTCATTGCAGAATAAAAGCAGGAAACCATTTAAATGGCGACATGCCCCAGAAGGGATTTGGCTCTCCTGTCTTTCTAGCACAAGCAAGTCAAGAGTGTCTTGCTCCACGGGGGTGGCACGCACCATTAAAGACTGGCAAGTACAATTCTGACGTCTCCCTCCACCAGGCTGCCGGGACGTCTCCAATGCCCCTCTCAACCAGGCACAGGCTTTTCAGCCCTCACCACTTACAGGGATGCTACTCCTTTCCAGAACCCTACCTGTGCCTTCTGTCCCTTGCTGTTCTCTCTGATTCTTTATTTAGAGTGCTAGGGATCAAACACAGGACTTTGTGCACCCTAGGCAAGCCCCCTGCCTCTGAGCTACATCTCTAGTCTCCACCTCCTTTTAAAAACGAAAGCAAGAAGCAGGATCAGAAAAGCAAACGATCAAGCGCAATATACATGAGTGGATGAATAATGAATGCTTGAAATAAATGAATCAATGAACTCACCATCAAACTTTAACCATCCTCTGGCAATTTGCTATGTGTGCACTAACACCTGAAAGCCATTTATTTAATATGATAGGTTGCCTAGAGAAAGGGAATGGTTTGGTTTGGTTTGGTTTGGTTTGGTTTGGTTTGGTTTGGTTTGGTTTGGTTTGGTTTGGTTTCTCCTTTCTAAAGAGCAATCTAAGACAGAGATACATGAAAACAACAGTAAACTGGAAGTCAGGATCCTCCTTCTCTCTGCCAGTCTTTGAATGAATTTCAGTTTCCAGGTTAAATAACCATCTCCCAACAAAGAAAAGTGGGACTGGCATACCATCTCTTCAAAGGGAGAGAAGAATCATCGGTCCCTCCATGTGGTTGTTGTTTTGTGTTGGTTAGTTGTTGGTTTGTTTGAGCTTTCTCTTTTGTTTTTCCTTTGTGAGGCATGGTATCTTTCTATATCCTGGGATAGCCCTAAACTCATGGTCCCCCTTCCTCAGCTTCCTGAATGCTGGGATTACAGGCCTGCACCCGAATGCCTGGTGCTCATGAGCTGTTTTAAAAACTTAATCATAGGCCTCCCAGGTGCTTTGCCCACAGCTAATAGTTACAGTTTGTATTTGAACTGACACCATGAGAATGTTCATTCAAGAATGCTGCACGCAACTTCTCTTTAAAAGAAATGCAAAGTCAATAGACCTGGGGGATTGGGAGGGGGACAGTGTGTATTGTTGCTAGTCATCAGGGAAACACAAGTCAAAATCTTCACTGTCCTCTGATCAGGATAGCCTGGGAAAGAGAGGAAACTCTGATAGAAGCACAGCAATGTGAGCCTTAATGACACTGTGCTCACTGAAATAAGCCAGGTGCAAAAGGACAAACATTGTATGATTCTGCTTATGTGAGCAACTAGACTTCAAGTTTATAGGGACGAGAAGTACAGAACAGCCAAGCAGTGGTATCTCTGGTTTCTATAGCTATAACTAAATGCCAGAAAATGAGCAATTTATAAAGAATAAATGTTTATTCAGTTCACAATTCAGTCAGGAAGGCCAGAATCAAGGGGCAGATCTATTAGAGGTTTCCTTGTTGATAGAAATCTTGTGGTAATCTATCAAAGAGCAGAGCCTTCCTAGCCTGGTCACCTCTAAAGGACCTGCCTCTTGAAATGAAAGCATTGGATTAAATTTGAACATGAACCCAGCCAGGTACCAGCCTTCAAAGCACAGCATGAGGGGGACATTTAACAGGGGTCAGAGTTTCAGTGCGGGAAGATTGAAAGGCTCTGAACATGTCTGCACAACAAAATAAACTTAGTCCTGCTAGGCTTCATATCTAAAACCATTGAAGTTCTTCAGATTTTGCAAGAACAACTTGTAGACTATTGAAGAAATCTGTGGGCATGCTTCTAGCCAGATGAAGGAGGCTGAAAGATCTAGATATCCATGGGGCACAGGGTCGAGACCCACCTGTCCATGTCTTGGGGTAAGATGGCAGGAGCTGATGTGGCTTAGCCCCTTCGTGCCATTCCCACCAGAGCTCTTCATCAGGAGCCATGAGCACGCACACGATGACATCACGCAGGGCCGCTCTGTGGAGAACAGCATTCATTTGAAGATCTTAGTGTTCCATTTAGCCTCACCCAGAGGTGACCTTCTGCACAGAGCCAAAAGAAAAGTGATTTCTTTGATCGTTCCTCTGACCCAAAGCTGACTTCTTGCATTTTTCGATTCATTTTAATTCATGCTGTACTGGCCCATGTGATTCCAACTCCTAGCAAAGAACAGCTCACAGTTTTACTGATGATCCTGAGCCAACTTCAGAACTGTGTTCACTTGAATAGGAGAAAATCTGAGCTCGGTCTCTCTGACCAGGAGCAGTGGGGAGGGCAGAACAGGAAATGTGCAGCATGAAGATTTGGGGTGAGCTGTGAATTGATGTTAGAATGAGCTCCCTTTAGGCCACAGCTAAGATGGAAGAAGCTAGATTTAACTACAAAGGAGGAGATGTGGTTCTCTTTTCCTCTGGACTTTTTGGCTCTGCAAAGTCCAAGGAGGGACTCCTGGAGCCCCACCCCCTTCACACACACACACACACACACCCACTGCTTATGATCCTTGGAGCTGCGTGAGGTCTCACCCGAGATTGCTTGAGTTTCTTTTTATAACAAGGCTGGAGGCAGGGTGACTGTGAAATTAATGATCAGCAGGTCAGTGTCCTAAACAAGAGCCAGTCCCATTGCTCCACATTCAGAAACTTCAGATTGTGCAGCGGCTTCGGAAGTCCCCATGTGTGTGTGTGTGTGTGTGTGGACTGGATGGGGGAGGGCTAGCTTTCCACCGCCCTCCCCCACAACCTGCATATTTTCTTCTCACATGTTCAAGCTGGGAGTCATTGAACTCACTTCAGAAAACAAGCCACAGAGGTAAATGTTTTGACTCTGAGGCCCTACATTTGGTACAGACACCATGCTCTACCATTAGAATGTTGGAGAGATTGCACCTAAAAACAAGTCTGGACGCTTTCTTTCTTTAAAATGTGTTTTATAAAATAATAAATCTTTCTTTCTATAAAATGTGGCTAGCTGTGGTTGGCCTGTGACTGTCACTTTGCATCCCTGTTATATTCCAACTATCCTCAAACATGGGATACAACTGACTACAAACCACATTGGGAACAATTTGTTACTAATTTATGATGACAACGTAAGTGGCTTCCTCCATTCTCTGTTGGCATCCATTGAGGATATTCCAGAGGTTTTAATTCATAACCCAGTTGGCAGATGAACCATTCTATGTTTTGGCATTCTAAAGCTGAAACACCAAGATAAATGAGAATAAGATTTCACAGAACTTATTTCTTAATGAGCATCCAAGTAGGTGCCAGGAGAATACGAAGAGCTTGGCTCAACTTTGTTCAACTTTATACGCTCAACATTTAAGAAAACTCTGGATTCTGGTCAGGGGGCAGCAATGAGCCCTTTGAATGTCTAAATTCTGTTAGTGCTCTAGAAATTGTCCTCATTTCTCCTAACTTGAAAGTCAAGACTGAAAAGATACAACCACTGGCAAACCCTTTTTCTTCAGCTCACAGAATGGTAGCATGGAGGTACAGTCACACCGTAACAGAACCAAGACCCAAACCTAGGCTGAGGTAGGTTGTCACACTGTTTGGAACTTTTGCTGCCACTCCAAAGAAGAGCACTAGTTGTACATGCTCCTGCAGGAATAAGTTGGGCTCCTGTGACCCATGGTCCTGCAGATGGAGCATGTGCCATGCATTGGAGTGGCTCGGGAGTGGCCACATGACTTAGGTTGCCCATGAAATGTGGGCCAAAGTGATGTATCTTGTTCTTGACTACCATACCTACCTAACCTCTGCCACAAAACTGATGATATTCCAGGCAGAGTCTGCTCTGTCAGTCTGACTGTCAACAGTAAAGAAGATAAAGGACAAACATCTCTGACCTTTGGTAGACTTGTTACATGAACAAGAAATAAGGCATCAGGATATAGGGTCGTTTGTTAAGGCAGCATAACTGAGTCTGATCAATACGTGAGCTTTTCACCTCTGAGAACTGTTTTTTGTTTTTTGGGTTTTTTTTGGTTTTTTTGTTTTTTTGTTTTGTTTTTTTTGTTTTGTTTTTTTTTTGTTGTTGTTGTTGTTTTTTGTCAGCTGATGGTCTCAAGTTGCCGGCAGTATTAAATGGAATTTAACAGAACAGATGCCACAGTATGAATAAGTAATATTCCCATAGACTCATGATTTGAACACTTGGTCCTCTCAGAAGGTGAAAGTATTTTGGAAGGTTCTAGGACCTCAGAAAGCAGGGACAGAGCCACAAGAGTAGGTCTCTAGGACTGGTTTGAGGGGATCTATTATTCCTGATTATTCACTTCCTTTGCTCTCTTGCTCTGTGAGGTAAACTAAGACGTTTCAGTGCGCCTTCCATACATGATAGACTTTGACTATGTATTTTGAAACAGCGATAAGAAAAGTAATTAATAAAACAGGTTTTAGGGTCAGCCTGCTTTGCATTCAGATTCTAATTGTGGGGTAATCTTGGTGATGGTATCAGTTCCTCAGTTTCCCCATCAGTAAAATAATACCAGTACTATTTATGTTGCAATAACAAAACACAATAGACTACTTTATAAACAGCAGAAATTGGTTGCTCATAGTTCTGGAGCAGTAGTATCAGATGGGGCTTTCTACATCGTGGATGTTGACTTTCGTGTGTCTACCATGGTTAAAATGGCGAGTCAACTCTGTCAAACCTTTCTTGTACAGACACTAATCCCACAAATGAGGTCTATAAGCTAATCTCCCTACAAGTCAAGGATCTTAATACTATTGTACTTCTGACTAGGTTTCAAGGGGCATTAACTTCAGACCACGGCAGGTAGATATCCCTCAAAGACATGGTAAGGATTCAATAAAGCACACCTACTTTGAAGACCACGGGCTAGTCAGCATAGTCTGACCCTGGATGACCTTTCAGTAAGAGTAAGTGGTGAAGGTCAAGGGTTTTCATGGAAACAATCCTATGTTCTGTCTGCCAACAACCACATTTCAGAAGTTACCGCCTGACTGTGTGATCCTGACAATTGTCACTGTCTCTGAGCAGGCTGGGAGAATGGGCAAGAGGGTTTAAGAGCAAAGCCCCTGGAATCAGATTGTCCAGGATTCACTTGCTACCTCTTGTCCTCTCCTTCCTGTGTGCCTGGAGCTAAACTCCTCTCCTCGGGAAGCCTCATCTTGCATTTCGAGGGGTGAGGTAAGGATTAGGTGAAATGATTCATAAAATTCTGCTTGTCATGGTGTCTGGCACACTGCAGAGGCTCAGCAAACACCAGGATCAATATCAGTGTTCTCTCCTGCCAGCACAACAGGAAGAGCAGGGCGGACAGCAGCCACGGGGCATGAGTCATTGCTTACAACGGCTTAGGGAGCCGCTATCCTGGACCTTGAAAAAAGCCTTCCTTGAAGTCACGGGCACATTGTCAGACTGACTTGGAGAAGAAAATCAAGTATTCTTTATCCATATAACATGCCAGTTATGACTGGCATGGGTTCTCATGGCCACCAGGGATAGTCAGACAGACTGTCATGTCAAAGAAGTTACTGGGTACCCGTCAAGAAAATATGCAACCTGTCCAAAGCCCTGTGGCTATAAGTTTGATGATATGAGTGTCCCTTTGCAAGAGGGCCACAGTTGTCATAAAGCTGTCAAGAAAGGAATCACCTCACTGGTGTCTTTTTTAGCCACATCCTTTTGTGGGTCCCCTATGTGCTGCTGATGGCAGGATTCTAAGGAAATGCCTGCCAAGGGCTTGCTTTAACACACTTGACTAAGACCTCCACCTGAGCCCAACTGCACTGATGTTCCCTCTAGTCTAGCCTGAGGCCTGTTTGGACATCAGATGCAGAATGGCTAGAGGGAGGTAAACCCTACCAGGCTTCTGCCACAGTGGCTGTTGAATTGGGTGTTACATACTCATTTATGGTTTTTCCATCTCAATTAACTCAGTCTAGAAACTCCCTGGCTGTCAAGCCCAGAGGTTTGCCTCCTAGACGATCTAGATCCTGTCAAGCTGATTATATTAACCATCACGAATCTATCCTGTCAACTGTTAACTCCTTTGATCCCTGACCCTAATAGGCCATCATTTCATTATGCAGAATGCATTCATTTCAACTTCAAATGTCCCCATCACTTTTGACAATTACAAAGTTGCTTAAAAGTTCAAAGTCCAACTCTTCAGAGATTTAAGGCGATCTCTTTATTCTGAACATACTTCTTAACTCTGAACCACATAATGGTTGTACTGATTAGTCTTTATTGTCAACTTGACATGACTTAGAGACACCTGGAGAAGGGGAACCTCAATTGCCTTGGTCAGACTGGCTAGAGGCAGCGTCTGCAAGGACTTATATTGACTGATGATTGATGTGGGATACTCCAGTCCACTATGAGCGGCACCTTCCCTAAGCAGATGGCCTGGCTCTAGGAGAATGCTACAGAAAGCAAGACAGAGAACAAGTTAGCGAGCAGTGTTCCTCCTGGCATTTCCTCCCTGACTTCCAGCTACGGCGGAAAGCCCATAACGGGTGAACAACTTTGCCACGGTCTGCTGACCGCTCACGATGCAGCCTGGCCCCACTGGGACACAGCTGAAGTGGCTTCTGGGTGCTGATCCTAGAGAAACACTTCCCTGGGCAGTTGTTTCTGAGCAGGAAACCCCTTCAGCATCATTTTCAATCCATGTGCCCTCCTTTCAAATGAATTTGGTTTTCACATTTGTCTGTCATCTTTTCTGTTTTATAGTTGTCTCCATGCAGAGCACATATTTCTCTTTACTAGTGCAATTTCCTTAATGACGACAGCTGCTCTCAGCTGTCTTCTCTCCAAGGCTGAGGCCACTGCTTTCCCCACTGATAGCTAGGACATCTTTTATGTCTTTTTGGCTCTACTTTCGTTGCTCTTTCTCATTGTAGCTGTGGATGAGAGCAGTGAATGGTAACCATGCCACAGCCTGAACGCCACCCTTTCTTAAAATTCCTTCCGTTAAACAAATTAGTCCATTACTTTCTGAGCCAGACTCACCTGCGTTCTCATGGAACACAGAATGCAGCAAAATAATTTGTCTTTGCCTCTAGCCCAGTTCTCCTCCGAGCTTCCACATGCTGGGCCTCTACCGTGCTCTTTCCTGTTTGCAGTCTGGCCTTCCACATTACCACTGGGATGTCCCATCAAATTCTGCTTACTGCATCCCAGGCTCTCTCTAGTCTCAGATTCCAACCTCTTTCACATCCCTACCACAAACCAGCCCCCAAATCCCCAAATGACATGGTCAGGCCTATTGCTGAAGCAGTACCACTTTTAGGTTCTAAGTCTCTGTATTGGTTCCTTTTCTTGTTGCTATGAATAGAATACTTGACAAAGCAATTTAAAGAGTCAGGAATTTACTTTTGGCTTATAGCTTAAAGGGATGCCATTCATTGTGGTAGGGAAGCACAGAAGCAAAAGCATAAAGCAGCTGGTCACAGTGTGTCTTCAGTCAGGAAGTAGACACAGACGAAAGCTAGTGTCACCTACCTCTCTCCTTTTTATTCAGTCCAGACCTCCCCAAGGTCCACAAAATGTTGCCATCTGCATTTAAAGTAGATCTTCCTACCTCACACCTCCCTAATGTAGAGTCTCCCTCACAGGCACCCCCAAGGTTTAGCTTCTAGATAAATCTAGGCCCTGCCAAGTTGACAACCAGTAAAAACCATCATAGACTGGCTGATGGAAATTCCTAGATTAATCTTCTATTGTGCTGGTGAGCTTGAAAGGTAGACATAGCAGGCCTGCTATGTCTCTTGAATGTTCCTCAGTTCTGGATGCAGGATAGTGTGTGGCCAAGGCTGGGAAGAAGCTTTATTGACCACACTGCTGCATGCTGTACCTGAGGTGTGGTCTGGGGCTGGAAAAAAAAGGTCAGGGGACCTCATGCAAGCATCACAAGAACCCATTCTCCTCACCAGAAATATGAAGAGGGCCTTCGATCCAAGGAGGAGCAAACATTACTCTGAGTTAGCAATACTCACACTGGGGCTACTGGGTAGGTCTTTCCTCTGATCCTCATAGAAGACCTGGAGGCTGGTGAACAACTGTATAGATTCATTACTGAGCCAAGGGAGATGGCAGTGGGAGGTCCGTTAGAAGGCATCGTTCAAAGAGAGACAGCGTTAGTAAAATAATTGCAAGGCAACATTTCAGGGTCGTTTGGTTTCTTATTGCATTTTAATGACTGATAAAGAAGATATAAAAATGTCATTTATTCAGAAACCCCAGTGTTTTGCTTTCTGGTTATTTTAACAGATCAACTGCAACATACAATATGATTTCTTAAAAAAAAAAAATCTCATGCCAAACACTATCATCAGTCTTTCATACTATAGATTCATGCAGTTACTGCTTGCCACATAGTTAGCTAAGAGAAGAATGAAATTAAACAGAAAGAAAACCCTTCTCTCTTGTCTGTTAACAAAATCGAGGAACGCTGTCATCTCCAGCCCTGTGCATTTTCCCATCTCATTTGCTTTTACTGCTTTTGGACAGAAAGTTAGAAAGTTCCCATTCTCAGACATTACGTAGGATTGGTGAGGACACGAGGGACCCTTGGGGCTTTCAGAAGTGAGAGGCAGCTTCCAACCCACCGGCTTTGTCTGCACTCTTCACCATCCAGAACCAACCCTGAGTCTGCCAAGAGAGGTGACCAGAAGAGCAAGGGACACATCTCAGCCCCAGCTCGCCCTGTGCTCCATGGGTAGGAGGGGCTGTGGCCAGGGCTGCTTGACTCCGCCTCCGACTTCTAGTCTCACACTTCCACCACCTCCTTTATCCACAGACCTTTACAGTCCAACTTCTGCTGCTAGTAACATCGCAAATGCAGAGTCGGGCCTCTCAGCGAGGACTTCAGGCTTGTCAAACTCAATCACCTGAAAATCAGAGAAGAACTGACGTTGTCAGGGAAAGAAACTGTGCACAGCGCATAGCCCAACCCGGGGAAGCCTTTGAGGAGGGGATCCCAACCAGAACTTCCTGCACCTTCCCATTTTCCATGACCAGGACAAGGTCACAGTTGAGAACCGTGTTCAGGCGATGAGCGATGGTCAACACCGTGCAGCTTTTGAAGGCCTCCTTGATGGTGCTCTGAACAAGGGTGTCCGTCTTGGAATCCATGGAGGCAGTAGCTTCATCCAGGAGAATGATCTGTTAAGGAAGAAGCACTTTACAGCCAAAGCTGTGCAAAGAAGAAAATGTATAGCCTGGATCTAAGAACTTGGGAATCCTGCAACAGAGACTGAGGAAGCACCCCTTCTGCCTTTTCCAGCATCTGCAGGCCTCAGCCTAAGACCTTTCCTGCCACCACATCTGCAGCTCTCTTTGACTCTATTTCTTGTTTCTTGTAAAGACACACAGGAATACACTAGACACTAGACCCACCAGATCCAAGACAATTCTCCTATTTCAAGATCTTTAATGTTCTCATACAAGTTCGGGGTACATGACAAGGATACCGTTTTGGAGTCGAGAGGAGCATCCTTCTGCTTGCCAAAGTACTGTTTGGATTTACAGTTTGAAGATTTAACCTCAACCCCTCACTAGACTTAAATTCTCCAACTTACCTAATTTCCTCACATGTGAAGGGTCCAAGTCTTACACAAAGCCACAGAGCTATGTCACAGTGAGTGATACCATTATTCAGCATTATGCATGCCTGGCTAATAGGATTTCTTTTTTTTTCCTCAATTGTTATGTTTGTGTCTATGTGTGGGTACATTCACACATACACACAAGTGCAGACAAAGTCCGGAAGGGGGTATCAGATACCCTGGATCTGGAGTTACAGGCTGTTGAAAGCCACATGATGTGAATACTGGGAATCGAACCTAGATCTTCTGGAAGGGTAGCAAACATTCTTAGCCACTGAGCCCTCTCTCCAGCCCTGCAGAAAATAAGATTGTGTGTGTGTGTGTGTGTGTGTGAGAGAGAGAGAGAGAGAGAGAGAGAGAGAGAGAGAGAGAGAGAACATTTTCTTTCTCAGAATCAGTAAGTAAGGCTGGTAAGTCACTAGGGAAAGTATATATAAAAATCTCAAATCTTATATGCTAGCAATCTGGAAGGTTTTTTTTGGGGGGGGGGTGTCCTAGGTACTGTGCCTGAGGATTCAGAATTATTCAGGGACAAGGGAAAAAGTTGAAAGCATATTTTTCAAACTCAAGCCTCCTAGGAGTGGAGAGAATACGTAATCGAGACCTCCCAAGGCGAACCCGGAGAAGGAAGGCATCGCTCCAGAAAATGGCTGTTATTTCTCAATTTTTTACCCCTCACAACGTTGTCTTAAGAGAAAGCGATCGCTTTTTAAATTACTGCAGTGCTCAGTCTTTGCTGAAAGACAAACTTGTGTCTCTGCCTCCCGGATTGAGCGGCACTGCAGGGAATATCCAAAATTTGACCAATCCATTTTCCAAGCTGTTTCCTTACTTTTGAATTACGGAGAAGTGCCCGGGCCATACAAAGCAGCTGGCGTTCCCCTACTGAGAAGTTTTCCCCGTTTTCTGTGACTTCTGCCTGTAATTTCTCCGGGAGTTTCATTATCTATAAAACACAGAAAATGACACATTTATCCTGGTGATCTATAAAATCGTCCTGTATCATCTTATTGATTGCCCCTCCCCCCTCTCCTGCATTCATCAGCTTGCCTTATTCTGCAATGGGAAAGAAAGTACAAAATAGCAATCATTTCAATACGGCAAACAAGCAGCAGGGAGGGCCAGGGCGAGGGAGACGTGAATAATGTAAAGCCAGCCAGTGTGACTCACCATAAAGGACAAATCACCCGTACACTTCTAGGGAACATTTAAGCCAATGGAAATGACCCGCGGGGCTGCAACTTTTCATGAATAAAGCAGAAAGAATGGCAGAGTTTTCCAGAAGGCTGAGACAAAGTCTGTCTATTCCTAACAACAGACCACAGTGGCTCTGGGAGATGTTTGCCTTGGCACCCTGGGGCCACTGACCTCAGCGCTTAACTGGACAAGGTATTATGTCCTAGAAGTCAAAACCAGCCACGCTTGGAATCCCAGAACAAGCTACACCCATTCATCTTTCTTCAGCTCATCTGTCCTGATAAAGTCAGTGGGGCTGTAGGCCAAACCACCGGGCCCTCCATTTCTCTGGACCCGGATGGACCTGGGTTCAAGTCTCCATCCTGGTACTTACTGGCATGGACACATTGCTTCTTTGAGCTCTAATTTTTGTCATCTCAAAGATGAAGGGTAAGAGTGCCAGCCTCCGAGGGCCATGAGGAGGACCAAGGGAGATGCCGCATGGAGGGCTGTGGACAGGATCAGCCAGAGAGCTAACAAATAGTGCTGTGGCTGGTTTTAATAATCAGGAGCGAGGATTGAACTTCGCTGATGTATTTCACTCCTGCAAATAAGCCCGGCCAGGTGCTAGCCCCGGGAACAGGTATCTGGGGCAGTGGTGTCGGGAATGGAGTCCTGCTGCGCAGCCCCAAGACTTACGGTGTCTCTCATGAATGTTCTCTCCAAAACATGCCAGAGCATCTCGTCAGTGTGGCTTCCCAAGGGGTCCAAGTTGTACCTGCAATGAATCAAAGGAACGCAAGCTGGATCCTCAAGGATGATACAACAGAGAGCAAGAAGAGGAGGAGAGGCCTGGAGGGAGACGTGATATCCCGAAGCCCACAGTGGCTCCCAGATGCTGTGAAAGGCAAGGACACATTCCCTTCCCTGTAGCCTGTTGGGAGACAAGAAGAGGAGGGATGGGAAGAGCCTGGTCAGGCCAGGTCCCAAGACCAAGGACCTACAACTGTGTGGTGGAGCAGAGACCTTGGAGGCAGGCAGGAGTGAGAAACCACACCAGTACGCAAAGCAAACACAACCACACCATCGTCCACTACATCAGTGTAGAGCAAAGCAGTTCTTGGCAAGGAAAGGACAAAAAAAAGAAACTTGGCCCGGTGTCCCTTTAAGCCTCAGCATCAAGAAGCACAGCTCCAGATTCCAGGCCCCACTGAGGGATGTGAATTGAGTGTTTTGAGATGCATACTGTGATTGAATCACTCGTGGGATCAGCTTTAAGTAGGCACAGTCTCCCTACTTCATCCAGTGCCCACTGAGAGGACCTTTCCACAACCCTGGGCCAGCTCAGACACTCAGGTCCCCCTGTGCTGAGACACGAGATCTTGAGCCTGTGTAAATCGCAACATTCATCTTCTTATATTTGATCAGCTTTTGTTCTGAAGTGGGAATGAATTAATGCATGTGCCAAAAGTCTGCTGCACACACAAGCCAGGGAGCTACTTAGTCCACTGTGCACTCTGGGGGACTTTTGAGAGTGGTCATTGTGGTGTAATGCTGGAACACAGGCATAAAATAGGGCTGTTTGGGCCAACTGTGCTATCTGCACACTCTATGTATAATAAAATCACGAATAATAGTATTACTAACATTATTAAAACAATTAATATCACTACTAATTATACATTGGTTCTAATAATGTAATGATATAATGATGATGCTATATTAATAATGATATAATGTTTTAATAATATAGCTTCTGAAATACCAGCAAGGCTCAGGACACTGTTTTCCCAGCTCCTTCCAAAGCTTTACTAAAAACCAGATGCCAGCAGCCCAGTTCCCTGAGCTAAGACTGCCAAGAGCAGCCATGGCCCAGCAATTTCTCAACTACTGGTTAGCGCAGAGTCACCGACTCCAAACAGGAATGCACGATGATTGAAAACAGCTACCTTACTGTACCTACAAACAGGACAGGATCCTGGGGGATCATGGTCAGCTTGGTTCGGAGGTCTTCCAGACCCACAGTGCAGATATCCACCTCGTCAATGAAGATGGTACCAGAGGCTGGTTCCACCAGACGAAACAGGGCCATGCCCAGTGATGATTTTCCTGGAGACAATGAGAGCAGGAACAGTGAATCCAACACCAGCTTTTGCCTCCATCATGTCCAAGCATTTAATTAAGGGGATTTTTAGTGCAATAAAACTGGCTCCATGTGGATGACTCTGCAAGGCAGACCTCGCTCACGCTGGGGGATCAGGCTGCCCTAGCACTATTAACCTGTCGGTCCCAGCAGAAGCTGTTAGCACACAACTCATCTTCTGGGCCTCATCTCTCCAGAATTATTATCATTTAATTAATCCAAAAACTACTGTGTATTTGCTTCCGACTCTCTATACCCGTTCATCCTGAAACCCTAATTTCCAGTAAAGAGATTTCCAGCGCTCATGCATGCCGCTCTGCTATGGTTTAACTGGCACATGGCGAGCAAGTTCAAACAAACAACCCCAAAGACACAAATGCAGAGTCTGTCCTCACCAGAGCCTGTTCTTCCCACAATCCCAACTGTCTGCCCGCTTTGGATGATCAAGTTCAGCCCATCAAGAACGAGAGGGGTGTCGTCTCTGTATCTCATCCGATAGTCCTTGAAAGTTATCTCCCCACGGCTTGGCCAGTCCTTGGGACAGGTCCCTACCTTGAAGGCGTGAGTGTGTTCCTGAACACAGGTCTGAAAAGCAGAATTAGAACCATTGACCAACTTGATAGTTACTGGTTTTCACTGACTTAACTCACTAATTCCACAGCTGTCAGTACCGGCACCTATGGTAAAAACCATAACTCTGTACTCAAGGAACATAACTTCTGCTCAGGGTGGTACTAGACACCCATAATTATAACATTCAGAAAGCTGATGCAGAAGGACTGAGAGTTACAGGACAGACAACATGGGGTACATGAGATACGCCTCACAAAAAAAGGAGGCCATGTTTCAATGGGAGTCCATTAGTTAACACAAGAGTATTGTTGGGCTGGGCATGGTGGTGCACATCTTTAATCCCAGCACTTGGGAGGCAGAGATAATGGAGTCTTTGTGAGGATGAGGCCAGCCAGGTCTACAAAGTGAGTTCTAGGACAGTCAGGGTTACTCAAAGAAAACCTGTCCCAAAAAAACAAAAACAAAAACAAAACAACAACATCAAGAAGAGTCTTGTAATAAAACATAAAAAGTGACTTATATAGCAGGTGGCAGCAAGCAGAATGAAATTACTTAAAGGTTAATGAAGGCATCTCTGAGGGCACGATACTAGAGCTGAGGTCTAGAATACAGAAAGGATGACAGCTACTGGGATTTCTGTCCAGAACCTTCCAGACAGGGAAAATAGGAAATTGCAAAGGCCTGATGACAGCAACAACCTTGAATAACTCCAGGGATACAAAGAAAAGTCATGTAGACCTGGAGCCTAATGAAGGATGGATAATGTAGAGGGGTGGTGGGGGAGCAAGAGACAGCTTGCACTGGGCCTTATGGGCCTGGGCTAATTATCCACACCATGACAGTGAAGCTGTAGGACCAATCCAGATCCAGGGTGAACCTTGAGATGTGCAGAATTCAGTCTAATTTCAATGTATACAAAAGTCATCATGGTGCTAAGAACAGGATGGTGACAAAGGACGCAGAAGGCCAAGTCCAAGGACCTTTAGACATCAGCAGAAAAATAAAAAATAGAAAACAAAACATCGAACTTCTTTTTCTTCATAAGTATCCCTAAAACCTCACAATCTAATGAATACAAAGCGGGCTCTGTTAGGAGACCAGCCCTTTGTCACACATTATGACGGCTCTCCCAACAAGGTGGAGCCCCCTGTGCTCCATCGGGGCACCTGGTCAGCCCAAGTCTCTAGTCAATAAGTAACCTCAAATAGCTGAGAAAAGATTTGCCTTCTAAAGGGGCATTTTAACCCCTAAAAGATTTAGAATTAAAAATAAACATTTTTTAAAGAGACCAATTCTGCACTAGCCATGTGCTTATTTTATACATTAAATGTTTGTAGTATTTATGAATTTGTACTTGAGATTCTAATTTAAAATGCATACTTGAATTTTATGTTTAAATGTGATTTTAATTCAAACACTTTCTGCTCATATAGGAAACGTTCGTGGGGATTTCAAGTCCCTCTACATTCACAGTGAGACTTACACACGCCAGGAAGGTTTGTGTGTTAAGCAGATCATGGAGGCATTTTAAGAGGGGAACCAGCTGGGCTGGAGAGATGGCTCAGCGGTTAAGAGCACTGACTGCTCTTCCAGAGGTCCTGAGTTCAATTCCCAGCAATCACATGGTGGCTCACAACCATTTGTAAGGGAATCTAATGCCCACTTCTGGTGTGTCTGAAGACACCTACAGTGTACTCATATACATAAAGTAAATAAATAAAAGAGAAATTGGGTGTGCTGAACTCTAAATGTTTTAGGGTGTTGCATTAAGCTTGCAAGTGGGACCAAACACCGTCCAAAGGCCCACAGAAGTGACTGCTAGGTTTAGGTAGACATCTTTTCTCAAAACAGTTGTATTCCTACACTGCACCAGAAAGTGTTCATAAGAAGAGGGGAAGTGATCTTCTTTCACTATTTTTAACTTTAATCAAATATTAATTTTCAGAAACCAAAGTGATATAGGTTTTAAGTGGGTGGGTGACAGATCAGAGTCCAGTTAGTGAGAGGATCCCATTCACAAACTGAAAAAAAAAAAAAAAGGAAAAGAGCAAAATGAGGAGCTAGAGAAATAGCTCAGTGGTTAGGAGTATGCACTGCTCTTCCGGAGGACCAGAGTTTGATTCCCAGCACCCACACTGAGCCACACAGCATTTAGATAAATCCTTCGAGAAGCATCAAGACATGCCAGGTTCCCACTGTTCCCTCGTTCCTTACCGAAATGTACTCCCTCAGTAGCTCTGCGGAGGAGAACTTAGCTTGGGTCTCTGTTCCTGTTCGCACACACACTTGAAGCAGTCCACTGAGCTGTTGGGAAGAAACAGGTAGCTAGTTATTTGGGGTGTCCTTTGGTCCCTGCTGTTGCACCTTTCTGAGTGCAACTTCCACTTCAAATTACTGCTGGGCTCAGGCAACATGCAAAAGAGTCTGGCAGTCCCAGCCAGGCACACAGAAGGCCACATTTCCTGTTGGGATGTTTCCCCGTTTAAACACTTCCTTTGTATTTAAAAACAAATGGTATTTACATTTTCTCTCTCACTCCAGATGGTGAGAATCATCCCACCACCTTGATCACTCCTGTGAGCCAGTCCCAACTGGCACGGAGAGGAGATTCCCGCGGGAGAGTCCAATTTCGAGGCCTTGGCTCCTGACTGCCGCCTGGTGGGACCCTGCACCCTGCTCCTGCACCTTAACCCACCCCGTCTGGGGCAGAGAGGCAACTGAAAACCTCCAGCAGAAGACAGGGAACCACTACACACACCTGCTCTGGATGTAAAAAAAAATTGGGGTACAGACTGGAGGAAATGGTTTGCCAAGGGAGACCTCGTTAAGCCACGATCCCCCAGAATCTAACTCCAAGATATGAGTACAAGCCATATTCGTTCTCCCCCACTGCAAAGGATATGTCTGTACCCAAAACCTCTTGAACCCCAAGCGTGTTGGCCCCATTTGGATGAGCAAGGGAGCCGTTCCAGGACCTCGGAGAGCTCCTTCGCAGGCGGGATTAAGCACCCTGCTTACCTGGTTGGTTCCTACCAGTGCTAACAAAAGACAAAGGAAAGACCCGGAAGTTAAGGGGAAAGAAGGCAGAAGCAGAAGTTAAACCAGCACCGGTCCAAGCTCTGGAAGTGCCCCCAGCCTCTGAAAGCTGATCAGAAGTTATCATTCCCTGGAGCCCTAAGGAGAAAAAGCAGCCTTCACAACAAACACTGTGCCGACCTCTGACACTGTGAGAGAGTAAGTCCGTCTTGGGGTTTGTTGGAGTAGCTGCGCGCAAATGGCTACAGACCGTTAGCCCGGCAGAGCAGGTAGGAGAGAGGAGGGAAGAGACGGGCTACTGAGGTGTGCTCATGAGAGTTTAACACCATAAACCACCACGGAGACCGGTCTCGGTGGGGACTTGTGTGAGACTATTCAGGTGCACCATGCCAGGGCAAGGACACTGGGATCTTCACAGTTGTCCCTTGGAAATCTTAGGGAAAGGAATCCTTGGCACCTGGCACCACCACCGCCATCTTCCTGATACCCAAATCTACAGATGGCTGAGACTTGAGTGTGAAATGGCATCATGCTTACACAGAACCTAAGCAAGCGACTGGGAGCAGCGCAGCCAGACAGGGGTGGGAGGAATATGATGGGGACAGAGCCTCTACAGGACCTCGGAGAGCTCTCAAGGGCCCTTTGCCACCTTCCCCACTTAGTTAGCACTGGCCCACATCTTCCCATTTCTTTTGGAGCAATGGGCCTTGACCTGTGTGATTTTGCCCCCAGGCCCCTCATTCGGGGCAAGATCTTCTTTGAACTGTGTGCTAGAACCTAAGGCCGGGTGGGCAGAATGCACCCAGATGGTTGATTGCAATACTGTGGCAAAAAGCACAGCCCCTGTCTCATGACAGCTGGTCAGATTGAGATGCACGGTGCTTCCAAGAAAGGTGCAGATGCATTCTGCTAAAGAGGAGAGAATCAGCGCCCAAGTGCCCAGTAGCCCACCTAGGTCTAGAACTCTCACTTTGGCTCAAATGCAGACCCAAGTAAGCCTGGGTTCAGCACTGCACCTGTGATATCGCTTAGCACACTTTTCCTTCCCCTCCGGTGTAGCACACCAATTTCTCATCCCTCTAGGAGGGGTTCCTCTATTCTCAAGTGAAGCCTTGCCGCTTTGATTCTGTGTTCTCCAGACAGGACTGGTGTCAGAAGGGCCCACAGTCAGCTGGAGAGTGAGTGTTAACACACCTCAGAGCATTCAAATCCCTCTCTGGCCCTGCAGGGCTATTTGGTGACCTTCTCCTGAAAAGCTAATGGCATTGCCCAAAAGTGTGTCCTTAGTTGGGGCATGCTGGTTTTAGACCAATTAAGGCAAACCTTCTATCTGCTTGATGTTTAAGGGGCAACAATGCAGATATCCACTACCAAGGGGGGAAACTGGTTACCCAAGGAGCCTTCGTTTTCCCACCTCAGAGCACCGTGGATGTCTCTGTTAGGTCTAAAGGAAGCTCCAGTTCCCCAAACCTCAGAAGGCAGTCCAAAGATGCAGAAATGAGCTCAACCTGGATTATAGGAGGATTTCTGATGGTTAGATAAAGGCCAGCATTTCTCAGACACTTGTGGCGCTGGCTGCAGACACAAGGCTACCTGTAGTACCTATTAACACAGCAACTAGCAACGCCCATGCTGGCATGCAGGCTCCCTCAGGATCACGTGTACCTGACGCACATTCCAAAGTCAATCCTAGCCTTCCTACCTCCTCCCCTCCCCTAAACTTCCTCCACCTCATGTCCCTCATATCTGCAATAAAAATTTAACCATACCATGGGATGGTCATGCCGTCCCTTTATACACTCTCTATAGCCTCCACCCAAACACACTATTAAAATGATAGCACGAGTGTTTTCAAAAAGAAGACCTTCTACATCCAGGAGATGGGGGAGATCCCAGTGCATAAAAGTCACATATTTCTGCCAGAGAGCCTTTGCTAAAATGGAAGCCAAAGGCTCCCACTGTGAGAAGGGGGCCACAAGAAGCAGGCCGTCAGTCCATCTAAAAGCATTCCTTCTAGCACGCCGTAGGCCAAGCGCAGCCACGCACCAGCGGTTACCTGGATGATGTAAGACAGTGACAAGCCTTTGGATGAGGCACTGATGGAAGAAAAGCTCAGGGTCACCAGCATGGCCACAACAAAGGTGATGATGTTCATGAGGATGTCCATTCTGAGAGCGAACCACCTGAGCGCGCAGTTGAAGTACAGGAGGTGGCTGGAGTTCTCATCGTTGAGGGTCTTAAACCTGAAGTTGAAAAATCAGAGGAAATCAGAGTTCTGGTTTCTGCAGCCACTGACAGGAGACTGGAGCTCCTAACAGAAAGCCTTCCCGCAAGGTGACTGTTACAAAAATGAGCTTGTACACCCGTGCTCCGCTTTGATTTGCCCGCATTCGGAGAAATTTCCTGTGTCAGTCCATAAGAGTGCTAAGTGGGCCTTCTCTCTCTCTCTCCCAGAGCCCAAGGCTGAGAACAAAACTACAGAAAACTTCACACTCTAGCTTTGCAGGCCTTGAGGAATATATAAATGACTCCTCTGATAAAGAGACAGGCAGCTGACGGTGGTAGATTAGCAAGGGGGGGCTTTCACTTCCCCCCACTTCCCCTCACCAAGATTATGACCGTCATTTGAGCCTGGCAGAGTGGCACACACCTGTGATCCCAGCACTTGGGAGGGTGAGGCAGAAAGATCAGAGGCCCAAGGCTAGCCTGGAATACATGGCAAGATCCCAACCATTTCAAAACCAACCAACCAACCAAATCACTGCTTAAAACGCTGGGGCTGGTGGGTGGGGGTGGGCTGGGGGTGGTGGGAACGGAATCTCTTCAAAGACAGGAAACTGACATCTTGTTGCATGATACCAGGGCTTTGCATGGGGCAGGGGAAAAAAAAAAAAAAAACCCCGGCATAGCCAGCGGATCCAAGACAAGACTGAACCCAGAGGCACCCGTTCCCCCTCGTTCCCCAGACATGAGCAGGGTGCACCCTGATGGTCCCTTCAATTGAGCTGACTGTACAGAGTGACGGTGGCATTCAGGCTGCCTCGGTGACAGGGTGCAGTGGGATGCCGCCCAGCACAGTGCTCCAGGAAGTTCAGGAAATCGACGGCAAACAGCAATGCCAGGCAGAGCTGGCGCTGGGCTGTGCCGGGGCAGACCTTCACTGTGACGTGCTGTATCTGTCCAGGGGCTGGGTCAACAGGGGAGAGCAGGAGGAGGGGGAGAATGGCTGGGGCATGGGTAGTCACCCCGCAGAGCTCCTTCTTGGTGCTTTCCCTAGTTCCCCCTGCGGGAGCTTCAGAGAACTGGGCTCAGAGAAAAGATAGGTGTTTAAAAGTAAAAATAGAGTGCCTCCTAACTACAAACAAGTTTCTTAGTCCCAGTATTCGCTATACGCATGCGCTCATACACTGTGTGTGTGTGTGTATGTGTGTGTGTGTGTGTGTGTAGAACACAACCTACTTGCCATGCCAAGCCTCCAGGCAGAAAATATCAGGAACTGAAGTTTTAGGTAAGCTATGAGAGACATCTAATTCCTTGGCCCACTAAAGGGTCATTGACCCAGTGGGAGGGCGCTTGTCGGGACAATTGGTGAGAATTTGCGGGGGGGGGGGGGGGGGGGGGGAAGTAATGCCTTTTCCGGTGTAAATCCCTAAGAAGACACAAGGCTCCCACACACCATCACACTTATTTTGTTTCCATTCTAATAACTGTTTGTGTTTTGTTTTGTTTATACCAGGCCTTGGTCAGCATACTTTCCCAAATATCATAATTTCCTACTAGTGTGGTGAAAAGCACACCACACATCAGAAGCCAGAGCTCTCCCAAAGGCAAGCGTTACAAGAAGAGAGAGACCGTGTCAGTCACATGAGGCTAAGCTGGCTGTGGGAGGCTCTTCTTGGAGGAGAAACTATGTGGAAATAAGTGTCTGTCTGTTTTGTTTGTCAAAGGGCAAAGAGTCGAAAGGCTCTAGGGACACTACTTCATGATCAGTATGCCAGAAGCGTCTGTGTGATGCAGGACTCTAGACAAATAGCATCAAGAAACAAACTAATAGATGTCAGTGGTGGTGCGTGCCTTTAATCCCAGCACTGGGGAGGCAGTGGCGGACAGATCTCTGAGTTTGAGGCCAGTTTGGTCTTCAAGAGTGAGCTCCAGGACAGTCAAGAACCCTGTCCTCTATTTGAAAGAAAGAAAGAAAGAAAAAAAAAGAAAGAAAAGAAAGAAAGAAAAGAAAGAAAGAAGAAAGAAAGAAAGAAAGAAAGAAAGAAAGAAAGAAAGAAAGAAAGAAGAGGGAGGGAGGGAGGGAGGGAGGGAGGGAGGGAGGGAGGAAGGAAGGAAGGAAGGAAGGAAGAAAGAAAGAAAGAAAGAAAGAAAGAAAGAAAGAAAGAAAGAAAGAAAGAAAGAAAGAAAGAAAGAAAGAAAGAAAGAAAGAAAGAAAGAAAGGAGGGATGGAGGGAAGGAGAGAAAGGGAGGGAGGGAATGGGGAAAAAGAAAGGTAAAGGAAAAGAAAGAAAAGAAAAAGAACTAAACAAATGAATAACAGGACTAACTGCTGACTAAACTATAGGCAAGCTGCAAAGTCCTCAGTAAAGGTTTTTGTCTGAAGAGACCTCAGTGAGGGACACTGTAGAGATGAAAATGGATTTTTTCCCTTTTTTTTTCTATATTCTTTGTTTACATTCCAAATGATTTCCCCTTTCCTAGTTCCCTCCTCCCCATATGTCCCATAAGCCTTCTTTTCTCCACCATTCTCCAATCACCTCCCTCCTTTTTCTCTGGAGATGAAAATGTTAAGTTAGCTCCTCCTCCATCAACCACACCTCTTCCTCACCACCTCCTCTTCCTCCTCCTCCCCCTACCCTTCCACCTCCTCCTCACCTTTCTCCTCCTACCCCTACCCCTCCTCCTCCTCTCCCTCCTTTTCCTCCTCTTCCTCCTCCTCCCTCTTCTCCTCCTCCTTAACTTCCTCTGCCTCCTCTCCCTTATCTTCTTTCTTTGGGAGACAGGGTATTGTTATGTAGCCCAGATTAGCCTCAAAACTTACAATCCCTCTGCCTCAGCCTCATAAGTATTATGATTACAGGAGAGAACCTCCTTGTCCAGCATCATGTTACCTTTACAAGACAGGAAAGAGCAGGGGAAAGCATCTGTGTGGTAGTCAGACTCCACTGTCACCCCCCATTGATACAAAAGGACTGCAGTCCCCAGGGGCCTGTGCAGTTAGGTAAATCTGTGCAACTGAAAGCCTCCCACTGGACGTGCAGAAAGCTTGTGTCTCCTTGCTAGGGTTAGCAGTAGAGTTCTCATGGGGGAGGGGGTCTATCACTTTCCCTTCCCAAGGCCCTTGAGAAGGAAAAGCAAAGCAGCTACAACTCCAAATGTGAAGAAACTCTGTCCGCTGTGCTGTGAGCTCTTATTAAATTGTGACGAGAGAGAATATACATTTATTGTGTTAAGATCAAACTCCTCAACATTCTAGACATACGTTAATTCCCAAGACCTAAAAGCTGCAGTCAGGATTATCCCAATAATGGCCCCTGTCCTGGTTGATGGTCCTTTATTTTGTTTTTTTGTTTGGTTGGTTTGGTGTTTTGGTTTTGTTGTTTGTCAATGTGGCACAAACTAGAGTCATCTGGGAAGAGGAACCTCGGGTGGGAAAGTGCCTCCCCATCAGATTGGCAATATGAACCACACCCGCCAATACTTAACCATCACAGCCTACATTTATAACTGCCCTGTCCACTTGAGACATGACTCTTTCCACCCACATGTGGGTCCTGCTTTGTCTTTTCTGAGTAATTTCCACTCGAAGTCTTCTTCAGCGGATATGAGAGTAACTATGACAGCGTCTTTCCTCCTTCCATTTGGTTAATAGACTGGTTTCCATCCCTCAGGCTCCAGCCTAGGGTGTCCTCAAGAGTGAAGTGTGTTTCTTGGAGACAACAGAGAGCTAAGTCTAATTTTCTCAGGGCCTGGGGGAGAGGTGATTTTGCATCTTGCTGTTCCTTTGAGATGGGGGTCTCAAGTAGCCAAGGTTGACCAAAGGTGACCTTGAACTTCTGATCCTCCTTCCTCTGCCTCCCAAAAACTAGGCTAGCACCTGTGCCCATTTGATTCTAATTCTTTATATCCAGTTAGTCAGTCTGAATATTTTAATTGATGAATTGAGGCCACCAATTAGATTGAAGATTATGTTATTAAAGAAATGTTTACCAATTGCTGTGATTTTTGAGGCTGCTTTTTTCTAGTTGTTTAGATTATCTGTTGTATTTTTTTCTCCTCTACTAACTAGTACTGGGATTTGTTCATCTATGGTTTTAAGATTCTTGGGCGGGGAGGGGGAGGGAGGGGGAGGTGAGACAGTGTCTCTTTGTGTAGCTCTAACTCGCTCTGTAGACCAGGCTGGCCTCAAACTCAAAGATCTGACTGTTGCTGCAGGTCTGAGCCACCACTGCCGCTATCTATGGCTAAGACCAGCTTTCCTCTTCCTTTGAATGCCCCACCTCTTAAGCATCTTCTGTAGTGTTGTCTTCTCTGTCACAAACTACCTTGGTTTCTGCTTGTCCTGACAGAGCAATTTTAAAAGATTGCTTTCTCAGACATAGCAATGTGGGTCAGAGGTTGTTTGCTTTTGGAGACTGGAAACACCATCCCATGCTTTCCCAGCACGGGCCGCTGACAAGAAATCTCGTGGTTTTCTGATGTTTAGGCCTTTCTAGACGAGTTGACATTGTCCTTTTACTCGTGGTAGTGCTATTCCTTTGTTTTGTATGTTGATGCTCTATAAGGTCACACTGAAGTCCTTCTATGGTTCTATCATTTTGAAGTTTGACTATCTTGAGTTCAGATGTCTATTTCTTTCTAGATCAGGAGGTCTTTTAATTTGATCTGTTGATAGGATCCCAGAGTTCTTGATTGTTCTGGTTCATCCACTATTTCTTTCCTTATTGATCTTAAGAACAGGATTTCCCCATCCTTGCCCTCCATCTCTGAAGCCCTTCCCTGCCTCATCACGTCTGCTGGCAAGCGTGTTTGGTTTCTAATTTTGTTTTCTTGATGAATTTCTCTTCCTTATTAGTAATCTTTACACCCTTATTGCTGATTCTCTTGGGCAATTTCACTTTCTCTCTTTTTCCCTACGTCCCAGAATGACTTCATCAGCTTGTTACCTGTTTTCCTATCTTCAGAGTCATCAGTGGAAGAATTCTGACCCATGGCATTACAGTGCCAGGCATTATCATCTAATCTATTCGGTTTCTGGGGTGACATTTGCATACCTGTTGATTTGGATATCTCTTCTGATTTCATTTGTGGATCTTCATATGGAACAACCGATTTTTTTTTTAATTTCTTTTTAGGTTAGCAGACACATAGTACGTTTTACCGGGGCATCTGTGAAGACGGTGCACACCCTTATCATTCAGCCCCCTCCCACACTGACTCCCCTGGGCCCAGCCCCCTAATTCACCAGTCAACCACTGAGGGCTGCAACCCCAGTGACAATTGTCTTTTCCTCTGCCACCACTAGGAAGCCCTGTGAGCAGAGCTGTGTAGTAGTATTTTGCATTTTGTGGGTCCCCATCCTTCTCTTTGTACTTTCCAGAGATCCTGTCACGACTTGGTGGGCGTCTGGAGTTCCTCTCTCTGTTTCCTGCTGTAATAGAGACCACTTGTTCTTGTTCTGACCCTTCTTTTCCACGAGGTCGCACAACAGTGGCAGCTTCTAGTCCACTATCTCGCTCGGAAGTTGCGACTTACACCATTTTCTATGGTATGTCAGAAGTCTGAAGCTACATGAATCCACTACTCTCGTCTTCACAAGCCAAGTCTTCTGAAGCTGCTCTACCCACACATAAAAATCAATACATAAATGTAGGCTTTAAAAGTTAGTTTTCTGAGCTTGGGGGGGTGGGTGGGTGTGCGACTGCAAATCACATAGGGGCGGAGGCTTGCACATCAAGACTCTATCTCAACAGTCAGATGTATATGTATAAGAGTAATTTCCTATACCCATAGATCAGTGCGCCTCTCAACACTCATTAGGGAAACTTCTCATTCCTGTAGATGGCAATTAGCACAGAGATCCTCAACTGGCCAACGTATGGCAACTGAGGGGCTGTGGAGTGCTCGGCCCCACGTGGGACATACTTATCACCGCCTTCCACACAAAACGCGGGCATCTTATAGAAGAGATCATAGAAAGATTTTTAAGGGCCAGAAGTGGTAGATAGCATCAAAGAAAAGTGTTTTCCAGACACAACAGGGCAGTTGCACATACGAACTCGTGGGGCGATTGTGGCTGCGCGCACAGGGCCCGCCCAGGCTCAAGGCAGACAGAATCCCAGCATGGACAAGAGGGAGGGTGGGCAGGAAACCCCACCGCCAGCTGAGAACATACTGGCTTTTGGTAGCTACTGGGAGAGAAAGAGTTTTAATAAGTGAGGTGACCTGTGGTGGAGTGACTACGATCAGAGCCAGGTCCTACCCCCAAGACCTGTTGAACAACATCATCTGAACCTGTGGGATTTTAAAGGGGTGGAGGGGGAGAAGAAAACTCAAAACTGCATGTGTAGGAGGGCTTTGGGAGGACTGGGGGATGGGGACTGAATAAAAATATATTGTATGAGATTCAAAGAATTAATAAAATATTTTAAAATGTGTTTATTGTAAAAAAAAGAATATTCAGTGCTATGAAAGTCATATTCAAAATAACCTTTGAAAAGAAAACAACCTCATGGGTTGAAAAATAAAAATATGAGAATAAATGTAAGTATCCTGTCTGAAATGCTTAGGACCAACCAGAAGTAACTAGGGCTTCTTTAAATTTAATTAACTAATTACTTAACTTAGTTCTTTTATACATACAGATGTTTTGCCTGATTTTATGTCTGCTGCCACATGCATGCCTAGGGTCTGTGGAGGCCGTAGGAGAGCATCAGCTCCTCTAGAACTGCAGCTGCAGAAGGCTGAGTTACCATGTGCTGGGAGTCAGGCTCAAAACTGGAGCAGCCACTGTTCTTTCGCCCTCCCTCTAGCCCTAGTTGGACGTTTTCTGTTTTTTGTTTTTGTTTTTTTTTATTCTGGAATGTTTGTATATGGAGAATGAGATAGCTTGGAAATGAAGAACCACTCTATGCACAGAACCGGCTTGTGCTTCTGCTGTGCTTCACACGTGGTGGCCTGCAGGTTATTCACCTGCTTTATTGTATCTTGCAGTGCTGGGGATGCAAGGCAGGGCCTTTCACGGGCTAAGCGATGCTCAGATGCTGAGCTGCACACCTAGATCTTCTTCTTAACTCTCTGAGACGCTAAGTCTCACTAAGGTCTCACCATGATGTGTAGATTGGCTTTGATCTCACTCTGTGGCCAAGGGTAGATACTCTTGCTTCAGCCTCAGTAGCTGGGACCACAGGCTTGTGCCACTGTGAACAGATGTCTGCAGATGATTTTCATGCATATTTTTTACCGTTCCTGTGTCTTGGCTACAGTCTATCACATGAGGTCAAGTGTAAGATTTGTCACATGAGATCAAGTGTGAGATTTTTTTTTTTCCATTTGCAGTATGACAGCCAGTATTCAAACGATTTGGGATTTGGAAGCTTTTTAGATTTGGGATTTTTCAACTTATGATTATTCACATAATATGTACATGAAAATATGAGTAAGATTGGGATTTGAGGCCTACAAGTGATTTTTGTAAATGTTCTGCTTTTTAGATATTTTCCTAAATTGAACCCATTTAGCAAGAAATAAAACATATAAAGTCATACAGAGCTGGCCGAGGTAGCTCAGTGCTGAAGTGCTTACCTAGCCTTGCACAAGGCCCTGGGCTCGTCCGCAGCAGGATGAATGTGATTTTCCTCTCCTCTCCCTCTCCGTTTCCCTGTCCCTCTCACTGTCTCCCCCCACCCCACTTCTCTCTCTCTCTCTCTCTCTCTCTCTCTCTCTCACACACACACACACACACACACACACACACACATACACACACACAGTCTATATCTTTCGAGGCTTCAAATACTAGAAATAAAGCTCCTGATTCTTCCAGCCCCTTACCTGTCCCCATCGTTTCCCCTCTCAATTCCAAAGGAGCCCGGCACCTCCCATCTGGGCTGGGCGGTGAGGTGGGGAGACCCCCGGAGCAACTCACTTGCTGATGCAGTCGTCCTTTTTGTCGTAGGCGTGGATGACGCCCAGCCCCTGCATGGAGGAGGTGATGTGAGAGAACCAGGGTGAGCGGCTGATGTTCTCCACCTGCTTGAGCTCCTGGACTCCCCGATGGAAAATGCTGTGGGGGAGGGAGGAGAAGAGGGTCCAAGAAGGTCACAGAGCGTAGCCTTGGCGAGCCCTCCCTCGGCACAGGCAGGCCAGCCACACCTTCCACGTGGCCGTTAAGCCAAGCCAGGTAGCGTGATAGCTGGAAGAGCTGCCAGTCCTTCCTCTGGGAGGCCCTGTCTGGCTGTGTGAGGAGGGATGGACTGATTGAAAAGTCTGAGCACACCATTATTTCATTTGTCTTCAGACACGAGGGCTTCCCGTAGCAAGAGTGGCATGCATCACAGTAGACAGTTCTACACTTTGAAGACCCAAAGATTGTGCACAGTGCAGCCCCTGACCAGTTTTTGATGACTGTGATGGTTTGTATGTGCTAGGCCCAGGGCGTGGCACCATTAGGAGGTGTGGCCTTGTTGGAGTAGGTGTGTCACTGTGGGTGTGGGATTTAAGACCCTCGTCCTAGCTGCCTGGAAGTCCGTCTTCTGTTTGCCTTCGGAACAAGATGAAGGACTCTCAGCTCCTCCTGCACCATGTCTGCCTGTGATAATGGAGTAGCCCACTGAACCCGTAAGCCAGCCTCCATTAAATGCTGTCCTTATAAGAGTTGCCTTGGTCATAGTGTCTGTTCATAGCATTAAAGCCCTAAATAAGACAGTAACCAATCAGATAAAGAAGGTTCTGACTTAGTTGCCAGTTTGCAACCCTCCAAAGTCAATTTTGTACAAACATCATGATAACCTCAGGAACTGAGTACAAAACTGAGCTCTCTTGCACCTTACTGTCTTGCACCTTACATGGAAGTCCCAAGAGTCCTGAAGATAGGACACCTATGCCCGCAAGCATTAGCTGGCTATCCTCCAAAGAGGCGCCCTAGCCTAATGTCCATGTGCTTACAGTGAATTCACTGTGCTCTGAGCTACTGAGCTTTCCACATTCTGCTGTCTCTCCTGTCTTTATAGCAAAGGATTGGGTATGTCGGGTGGGTTTCTTTTAAGCTTTTACTAAGTCAATCAATAGCACTGGAGACGAGACGACAGCGGCCGAAGCGGTCAAACGAAGGTATAACAGGAACCGAGAGAGGCACGAGGGATCCACTCGCATGGTCTGCTTTGTATTTGTGATGGATTCTCAGAAAACAGTGTTCACTGGCCATCACAATAAACCCTTGAGTCTGGAAATGTGTGCTTTCCTCGGTGACACCAAGGGTGCCGCAGTGAGAGCTGGCTCTGCTGAATCCCACGCCACTAGTCTTAATTCCCCTGACACCTGCTCCTGTCGAGTGCCCGTGTCAACCTCCAGCCACAGGACACCCCTCACGCATTTGCCATTACCACTGCCCTCAGACTTAGTGCATGAGTCTAAGCCGTGACTACTCAACTGCCTCTCCTCACAGACCATCTTCCTTGGCACACAGGTCTGCCATCTTGGGTTGCCCTTGGTTGTATCAATCTCCCTGACACCCAAAAGTCTCACCCCTTGTGAAACCCTGATGACACTGCTTTTTAAGTGCTCCTCAAACCCGCTTTCCCGTCCTCACCATGGTCACTCACTCCTGTTCCTTGCCAGCCCTTCCTCAAACTCCAGATGTCTCCGGCTTGTTTACCACTCCACTGTATCTTTAACTGGGGAGGACCTAATCCCCCTCCTCCCATCTGCTCCTCTGACACAGGCAAGGCACACATCATAATGACTTTAGGGGAGAAGGAACACATTTGCAGCATTTCAGCGTTCTCCAACTAAGCTTCCTGGCAAAGCTGGAATTCTGGCACAAACCTTTCAGACTTTGAGCTCTCTGGTCCCTCTCAGTACTCCCCATATTACCTGATGAGAAATCCCGCTGCCCCTCACCCCCGCTTGCAGCTTCCCTCCTGATGGGCGTGCACACATTCCCTGTCCATTCCCCTCCACACATCTCCGTGCATGTTCATCTTTAGCTACAGTGAGAGATGTTTCTCAACATCCAAAGTGGCTGCAGATGGGCCTCCTCAGAGCCCAATGGTTAGGAATGAATCAGCAGACAGATGGCAAGCCTGCTTACAAGCTTCCTGAACCTCCTAATAACTTACCCACCTCCCGGCATTGCCCTGGGGCCAAAAAGCCAGCGGATGCCTGGTACTTGCCATAGCACCTGGTGTGTAACAAGTGCCAAGAATCTAGGATTCTCCCATCAGAGAAAAAAAGCAGGTATTCACCATCACCTGCCTCCCGGCTGATGCATATATTCATTCA
This sequence comes from Apodemus sylvaticus, assembly GCF_947179515.1. NCBI lineage: Eukaryota > Metazoa > Chordata > Mammalia > Rodentia > Muridae > Apodemus > Apodemus sylvaticus. Next base: position 43,915,652 of record NC_067492.1, on the reverse strand, counting down.
TATTCTTCCCACCCTCCCTCCCCCGCCCACTCAGTGTGTTTGTGTTATGGGGCAAGGGGTGTTGGCTGCCTATTTCCCATTTTCAAGTTGTGTATAGTCCTACCGTAAAAGAATGAGGAAGAGTAGAGCCAGGCCAGCCAGCACCACAAGGACAACAGGAAACACAGCAGCCATAATCACCAGAATAAACACCACCATAAAAAACTGCTGCAGAAAGTTCTCGGCGTGAAATGGCAGCCTCACGTCCAGTTCATCCATGTCTTTAGAGAAACGGTTCATTAGCCGGCCTGTGGGAGTTGTGTCAAAGAAGCTCATTGGGCTCCTGACGATCTGAGGGTGGAAGCAGAGGGAACTGAGTGTTCAGTGAAGGTGTGGCAGGGCAGGAAGGTGAGAGTGGGGAGGGGAGGGCGGGGCAGACCTACTTTTCCAAAGCACAGGTCAGGTGATCTTTGGAAAATGAGGGTGGTGCTCCCCATTCTTAGGCCACCACCATGAGTGAATTCACGAGATCCCCTGCCTATGTATAGGGGCTTCCTCACTAAATCTCAAGTGGTTTTTGGTGACTCCTGGGATAAGGGAGCCTGGTACTCTCAGAGGAGGGAGGGATTTTGAGCCCCAGGCAAACAAAATGCCAAGTCTACTTGTCTGTCTACTCCACAAAGCATGGAGCATACCTGCGTGCTCTGGTAAGGGTCCGGGAAACCAACTGCTGCTGCCCGCCACAGCAGAGGAAAGCAACAGCCCATTTCTAGGCTGTCGCTAGCTGGGGCTCTTGGAAGCAAGATGTACATCTTCTCCACCATCCTTCCAGCCTAAGAGTCCGTGATGTGTCCCTATTGCTCTCTAAAATTGGCCTTCCTGTATGGTACTCAAGTGGAAGACAGCTTGAAAACTAGATGGCAGACTCCAGGAGAGCTGTCCCATCCCAAGTCCATTGTTTGGCACAGCATAAGGGACCTGATTAGCCCTGTGGACCAAGCAATCCGGTGTGTTACTACCTTGCTAAACACTCTGTTGTGGAGAGAGGAGGACGCCATCAGTGTAGTGTTGGTGAAGGTAAATCCTTTGATGATGCCAAACATCAGCACAGATACCATGCTTGCTATGTAAACCAACTGATACATGTGGTGTTCGGTGTCTTGCAGGGTCTGGTCAACGTTGCAGGCTGTCTTATTGCTCTGGGGTGCACAGATGACCTGCAACACAACAACAGAGAAAGAAGTATCAAGAACAGTATGCTATTGGGAGAAGGGGGGCGCTATTTCAGATACTCTTTCTGAAGAGGCACAGGGCTGTTACAAATGAGTCAGGTAGGACGGGAAAGGCAGCTCAGTGGGTGAAGCATTTGCCACACGTGCATGAGGACCTGAGTTCAGATCCCTAACTGGCATCTAAAAGCAAGGCATGGTGGCACAGGCCTGTAACCCCAGTGTCAGGATTTGGGGGAAGATGGGTGGATCACTGGGGCTCGGTGGCTAGCCACCCTCAACAAACCAGTGAGCTCTAGAAACCCTACCTCAAATCATTAAGGTAGAGAGGAATAAGGGAATAGACACAAAGTCAGCCTTCATCCTGCACACACCCACACAGGGAGGGACGAGTGCCTACATGCATTCACAGACACATTTTAAAAGAGTAAAATTTAAATTCGCATCAGCACTGAGTCGTGTAGGTAAAATCAGGTCCCTCAGGGCCTGCCTGAGCATTGCAGGCCTCTTTCACAGAGGAGCACCTGATGGTGGAGAAAATACAGGCGTGGAGCGGCCGTCCTGGAAGCTACCTGGGCCTCAGGAGACCTGCAGTGATGCTAGGCCAAGAAGACCCAGAAGCAAAGGAGACCTCAGGATTCTAAGAAGCCGGCCTGGCTCCTCCTCTGGCAACCCAGACAGGGCAGAGAATCGGGGACCATCCTCCCGCCTGCCACGCCACCCAGCAGCAGCCACCATCTAGTGAGATTCAGGGCTCTCTATGTAGGGTGGTCCAGTTCCTCAATCCTCTCCCCTGGTCTGTCTCCAAAGCCCAACTGTCCTGTCGGGGTGCCGCTGCTCTACTCTGGAGTCCCTAACAATAAAGAGGAAGCTTAGCAAACCCAAGAGGCTCTCAGAGGATTCAACAAGCTATGGCTTCATCCCTCCCAGTGAGGGGGACGCGTCACATAGCATTTCTGGAGAGGGGACATCTTCACCCTGTTGTCGGGGAAATTGACAGTTGCATTTTTCTCTGGGCTGTGTGCTAAAAAGTCAAGGATGCCTTTGGGGAGCAAGCAAACATGTTTCTTCTAAATGCCATTCCGCTGATTACAGTAATGGGGGAAATGTAAACCAGAGGTTGCTGATGGATGAGCTCCTGCAGAGGCAAAAGCATCCCTGGGGGGGAGGGGCGGTTAGCTGATGAACGACTCAGCTTGCAGAGCAGGCTTTGTAGTGGCTGTCGGTGGTACCCGCAGCATCCCGGGTCAGGAATAATCACAGGGGCACGCCACTGTTGCTGCATGGTCAGTGGCCTGTTGAGGAAGCCCAGAGTCCGGGGGATGCCTCCATTTGACCCTACATCTGAGGTCCTCTGAGAAATGGACAAAATCTTCATGAGCGGAGACTTGGGACGAATACACAAATTTGAAAAACAGACCTCGATTTATTGGCACAGAGTGGGCATCTCAGTGCCCTGTGGTGCGGGAACAGCCTCAGGAAGCTGTATCAAACAGCCTCTCCCCTCCCCCACGCCCATGCATCCTTACTTTGATGTCATAGCAACAAGGTGCTATCACAGTGTAATCTTGGGAGATGAGCAAGCACCCCAACCCCCATACGCAGCATTCCCTGGAGCTCCAGGACAAGCTTTGAAACCAAAGGCCAACAAGCCGGAGGGAGAGGAGTGGATTGGTCCTGCCCAGGAGGGGCCCTGGGCAAGATGGAAACCCTGGGAGAAACGGAAGACCCCCTGGCAGCCTTGAAGCTCTTCCAAAGGCTGTATCTGTTTCAGGTCCTCTCAATAAGGCAAGTTGGAAGAATGTCCCTGTCCTTCCTCAGAGGTACGTTCAAACTGATACTATCCTACCCGGGACACGCATTGGAACCATCATCTTTCATGCAAATGCCTTTTTAAATCTGAAGATGTATGTGTACACTTTCAGGTGCCTTGCTTATTTAAAACAAAAAAACAAAAACAAAAACAAAAGAACAAAACAGGAACGGACCTCAAAACTTTGAATTGTATGGCCCCAGAAACTAGCCTCAGTGTCTCCAAAGGGGGCAAGGTGGGTGTAACTCTCTGTTTTGAAACCTCAGTTCAGTTTTGTTCCAAGACACAGACTCAGTGCTGTCAAGGGAAACTCACCTGGGAGCCCCTGTCCAGCCAGATCCCCAGCCACCAGGTGCTGAAAGCAGAGCTGCCCATCATCAGGAAGAAGAGACACAGCACCAGGAAGGAGACCAGGTACCCTGCCAGAGAAACGGGTTGCACACGTGAGAGCCAGTGGCCGATTCGCCTACCCTGAGCCCCATTCTTGGGATTTGAGATTGTCAAAGGCTGCAGAGAAAAGATTATGTTCACATGCTAGTAAGGACACAGGCATGTGTTACCATGCTCATCAAAAGCAATTCGGTATTTGCTAAAAGCAAGTCAAGAGTCTAGTGTGGTGGGACAAGTCTGTTGTCCCACATCTGGGAATGCTTGGGTAGGTAGGTCGCAAGTTTGAGGTCAGCCTGGGCTACATATAAACTCCATCTCTAATACCCAAATCCCTAGTCTTGCTGGAAGAAACTTGTATATGCAGATAGTCTCCTGTGCAATGAGTTGTGTGTGTGTGTGTCTGTGTGTGTGTGTGTGTGTGTGCTTGCATGGGAGTGTGTGTGTGTGTGTGCATTTGTATGTGTGTATGTGTATGCATTCATGTGTGTGTGTGTGTGTGTGTGTGTGTGTGTGTGTGTGTGTGTGTGTGTGTGTGTGTAAGAACCACCAATGGTTTCTGGCTGCTGCCCACTCAGCTCCAATAAAACAGAACCTGGCAGCTTTAATGGAGGTAAAAAATGACTCCATTTAAAGGGCTGTATTATCAGACTTTAGGTTTTAGGGGGAAATGAAAGCACTGATAAGCAGCCCTAGCACACGCATAAAAAGAGTAATTGGTGACGGAATCATAAAAACACGAACCCAACAGTTTAAAAACAGATTTTTAAAATGCAAATTAAATCAAGAAACCTGATGTTTTATACTAAACCTCCAGAAGCTTTAATATACGTGTGATATGTTTTCCAGGTCACGATTCCTTCTTGGGGGGATTCAATCTGGATGAGCTGGTGCACAGGAGCTGCCGAGACAAACACAAGGAAGGTCCTGAGCCTGGTGACCAGCGGGGGTGGGGAGCACACAGTGAGGCCAGCATGTCCCCTTTGGAGCCTCCCCTCCACTGCTGCAGTCCTTGGCCTATTTTCCACATGCTTTCAATGTTCTACCTTGCTCATTTTATATTGTCTGATCCTCCTGAGGGGCGTGTGACTTGGAGCCCTTTGAGGACTCTGTGGTGGTCACTAACTGCTTAGCCCTGGGAGTCCAGGGTTGTGCTGGCTCCTAGATCTCAATGCTAGGCAGAAGACAGATGAGTATACAGTGTCTGCATCCATTGGCAGCTCTTAAGTTCAAGTTGGGCTGTGTGCACTGCTGTGACAGGACAGGTGGATGGGGGGACTTTGTCCCTGGTCTCTCTTCTACCTCACAGATGCCTAACAGACGGGCAAAGTCCCACCATGCTGTGTCTGGGAGCCTGAAAAAGTTTTTGGGATGTTCTACTCTCTTCTCAGGCTGCAAGTGAGGGAAAGGCGGCACGAGGGCAACCCAAAACACAAACAGTAACAGTTCTTTCAGCCATCCCAGGGCAGTGACTGGCAGACTTCGGGCTTTTCCTGGGCTTGAGAAAATACTTCAGCAGTGGGTGGTGAGGAGGGCTGCCCAGCCTTCAGTGCGAGCCCTGCCTCTTCAACACCGGGCACTTCTGGGCCCAGCAGCTAACCTTGGGAGACACAGTCTGTCTCCAGTGATGAATCACAGTCCACTTCCTAGTCCAGAGAGGGTGGGAGGTGAGCGACCCGCGGAACAGCGGTCTCCCCCTCCCCGCTCCACAGGATGTCAGATGCCGAGCAGCCTGGAGCTCCACCCCAACTAAGACTGCAAGGAAATCTTGGTGATTTCCTTTGGCCTAGGGAGACTTACAGCACACACACCCCCCAAAATAGGTTGTCTTTCCAAATGTGCGTATGTCACAAGCAGCATTAGCAACGACTGATTCCAGGGACTCAAGACTTTCTTCTTCATATTTTAACATTCTGAAATCCAGATGTGCCTTCCACTTGATATATAAAATGATAGAGGAGAGCTTTAAAGATGGTGATTTAGGTGTGCAGCTGTGTACTCTTGGTTTTATTTGCTTTCTTGCTTTGCTTCAGAAACAGTATATGCAGTGGTCATCCAAGCAAACCTCAAACTCATCATCTTCTCGCTTCTGCCTCCCTTGTTCTGGGATTACAAACCTATAGCACGACACCTAGCCAAAAGTGTGTGTGTGTGTGTGTGTGTGTGTGTGTGTGAGAGAGAGAGAGAGAGAGAGAGAGAGAAAGAGAGAGTGCGTGTGTGTGCATGCGCATGTGCGTGTGTGTGTGTGTGTGTGTGTGTGTGTGTGTGTGAGAGAGAGAGAGAGAGAGAGAGAGAGAGAGAGAGAGAGTGCATGTGTGTGTGCGCGCGCATGTGCGTGTGTGTGTGTGTGTGTGTGTGTGCCTGCGTTTGTGTGTGTGTGTGTGTGTGTGTGAGTGTGTGTGTGTGTGAGTATATGTGTCATGCTACATATTAGTGAGGGTCAGCACTCTTGTAGGAAGCCACCCCATTGTGATCCCTGTCCTAAACAGGTTGAAGTCCAGAGTTTATGCCCTGGGGACAAGGGAAGAATAGCAACCCTCTAAGGAAAAAGGGTAGCCTTGACAGCTGGCAGTGGTCAGTCTCACTCTCAGCTCTCCTTCCTCATCCCCAGAATGTTCTCGTAACCTCACCTTTAAGCCCTATACTCTCTCCCATCTTCCAATCACTTTACCCCTAGGAAACTCCTACGCATCCCTGGATGACCAGTGCTAAGATTGCCCCTTCTGTGGAGCCATCCACAGCCTATCTGTTACCCCTGCATCAACTCCCCGTTACCTTTGTCCCAGTTTTCCACAGCTAGTCAATTTTCTGTGACCTCTACCAGGCTATCTGTTAACACCTGGGAACAGAGTCTCTCCCCCTCCCTGTTTCAGGATATGGCACTCAATGCAATGTTTACAACTCATTCGAACGGATATGTAAGCTGGTCCAGCCTTGGTCCCTCTGTGGCTTTGCTCCCTGTGAAGAGTTGGGGGCCCTCGGGCTTTCTCTTCTCTCTACATCATGTCCACGCACTGCTTTGACCTCTCCGGAAGGAGGAGAGCAGGATGGCACACGGAAATGGCCTAGACCTGACTTCCAAAAGTCCTTATGTCTCAGGCACTTTGCTGGTCACTTCCTGGACAGTTTCTCATTGAACCTTTGCAATACTCTCTCTGACGTTAATTCTAGCATTTCCCTCCTTTGTAGATTAAGAAACGGAGGTTAAGAGTGTCCAGTTTTATGACCTGGACAGCGATGATACCGACGGACCTACTGTCGTGGAAGGGGAAAGCTCATGGGGACTCAACCCTGCAAGAACCAAGGCAACTAAGGAAAGCCAAGAGTAGGAAAATCGTCTTCTCCGGGGAAGAGCCAGCCACGAAAACATGCATACAAGCAACATTATATGGGTCGAGCAGATTGTATTTTATATTTAAGAACACATACACACAGAATATGCACAACAACAACAATTAAAGCAAAAGAGGTCATAAATTGAAAAGAGAACAAGTGGGGGTGCATGGGAGGTTTTAGAGAAAGGGAACTGAATTTGGGAATGATGTAAATGTACTATAATATTAAGTAATTAGTTAATTAAAAGAGGGGACAATTTCTTGCTCACGGTGACCCCAAAACGGAAGGAAAGAATGAATGCACTAATGGGCATGTTCTATTTCCCCCCTTTTATTCCATCCGGGTCCCAACTTAGGAGAGGGTGCTGCCTCATTTAGGGTGGGTATTCCTTGTTGGCAACTGTCCCTGGGAATGTCCTCAGAAAGAACCCAGTAGAGGGTTTTAATCTTCAAGGGGCTTCACAACCTAATCAAGTTGACAGTTGGCATTAACCTGCGTGGGCGAACATTACAACATACCACCATCCTCGATTCCCAAAAAAGCGATAACCACTGTGTCTCCACCCCTCTATGCAGATAGCAGATGCCTAGCATGTACTCCCGGGTATCCAGCCAAGGGAAGAGACGGTAAATACCTTTGGTGTCCGCAAATTCTTCCGTTTCAGGTTCTTTTCCTTCATCTTTCTCATCTCCTGAAGCCAAGACTAGGATGAGAAATTGTATAATAAATAAATAAATGAAAAGGTCTGTGTCCACTCAGGATCCAGGGGCAGTGAGAGAGAGGGGACTGTCATCTGACTGTACCAGCGGCTTCATCCCTCTGAGCTGGGCTCTCCTTCAGGGTCTCCACCATGGCTACATTGTAAATGTGCTCTGGATCCTGGAGACAAAACAAAATGGCTTCTGAAAGTGAGACGGCCCACCTCTCCCAGGCGGGAAGCCCTGAGGTGGGGTTCTTGATCCCACTCACCAGGCAGGAGCATGCGCGGTTTACCTTGAACTGCAATCCCCGGAGGTTGTGGATCAGCTTTGCATAGCGCCCTCTCTCTTCCATCAGCTCCTTGTGGGTGCCCTTCTCACAGATCTCCCCGTCTTCTAACAGAATGACCTCATCACAAGACTCCAGGAACTGCAGAGACAGTGCATCCATCCACAAGGGCACTGCCTCGATGGGAAAGACCTCGCACCCAACTTCCGTTTGCCAAACTCCCAAGCCTGCTGTCCCAGGTGCGCTGAATTACTGGGGTTTTCAATCCCATTAGCATTAGGGGACAAATAATCCCTTGTCTTCTGGGGTTGCCCTGTGCATTATAGACTGTTTCACAATCTCTCTGGCCTCTATCTATCAGTAGAATGCCTTTCCCTAGTTGTGATAAGCAAAACAATCTGCAAGCATTGACAAATGCCTCAAGGGTTGGGGGAGCAATTGAAAACTACTGAGCTAGTCCCCAGTCTTTTAAGTACAGAAGCTGGACTCTGGCTGCCACAATGAGGCAATCGAAACTTCCTTTGCTTCTTCTCTCTGATTGAGCTACCCTACTAAGAAACCTGATTGACTATTATGGACGCCAAGGTCTGGGGAAGACAAAAAACATGCTATCAGTCCTGTCAGAAGCCCCACCACACTGAGCACCCCTACCAGCTTTAACAGTACAATAACTATGCTAGTGAGCAAAATTATATGCCTGTTTTACCCAAAACACTTCTGCTTTTCTGATTCAGAGACCCTTCATGTCCACATCCATCCTCGAATTAAAGAATTCTGCCGAGAGAGACTCCTTTTTATTTTTGGAAGAAGAAAGAGCACTCCTCAATTGATCCACCCAACAAAAGGCAGATAGTCCCCTCCCACAGGCAGGCAAGATGCTGTAAGAGTGGGAACAGTTTAACCTAAAGAAGTAAAACCATCACAGCAGGGCCAGAGACCCCGATTGGCACTTCTCCTCTGTTCAAGGCCAAATCCCACTTGGATTCAAATCCTAAACTTGATTCAAATCCTGAAAGCAAAGGACTACCACTGCTGGTACACCCAATAGGGTGGGTGGTGCCCAAATGCTTCAACCAGCAACCAGCGCAGTTCCAGCACCTTGGCTAGTTCTAGCCTCTGTCTCCCAGAGCCATGACTGGGATCCTACCCCAGGCAGCCCAAGCAGGAACCTGGCTCCTAGTGCCCAGTGGAGACATGTCTGCTGCTTCTGACTGAACCTTTCCCTCAAAGACAGGCTTGGACCTCAGGCATCATCCTCTGGTTTCACAGCCTGATCTTCCTTACCTCTTATCTCCCAACCTCCAGCAACTCCCAGCTGAGAAAGCCGGAAGCTCCAGTAAGCCATTGATTCCTTTCACTCAAGGAGAGGAAGAACACAGGGCCCACTACAATCTACAGGCTTTTCTGCATGGGTCCACCACCCAGACTTGGAAGGTCCCAGAAAAGGTCCCCCTGGCCAGCAAGCCCTTGGCTCCCTCTGGTGATACCAGGTAGCTTTGCGTAGCCCTGCTCTGCAGGCACTTAGGAAGCTGCGCCCTGAGTAGACCCCAGCAGCTCCTCAGACTGCTGGCCTCGCTTTGTCTCCTCAAGTAAACAGACGAGTGGCTGTCCTGGCCAGCTACTCCAAAGCAGCCCAGGCCAGACCTTAGCTGAGGTCAGAGCAGCTAAGAAATGTTCTGGAAAGCCCCGGGGGCTGCAGTCTGAGGCTGAGCCCTCCCCTCCCCCACAAAGAGTGGGAATGAAGAGTGTATCAAGATTATGGTGCCACCTGGTGGCCTTCTTTATCTCCCAACAAGCAAAGAGTGAGCTAAAATGACCTTGGAAAGGTTTGTGACTGCTAGAGACTCTGGGAAAACACCAGCTTGCCTAAGGTCATACCATGGTCTAGGGAGTATCAAAAATGGGCCAGGCATGTGGCTATGGTTTATCCTCCATGAGGGATACTGGAGGGACATCTCTGTCCTGTCAGGACCAAGGTATCATCCTCCAGGACCCAGGACTCCTCTAGGAAGACAGTTCTCCCGGGGCAAGCTGAATAGTCACAGGCCAGGGCTATGGTAATCACACTTAGGAACCTAGCTAGGCCAGGGACCATTTCTAGGCAAAACATGGGATTCCAAACTGAACCCAGCCACCCTTCTCCTCTACCTCAGCCCTGGCCTGCAGAGGTCCTAGGAGTTCCTGTCCAACTAACCCGACTCAGAATTTTCTAGAGTTGTGTCTCATCTGCTAAAGAAACCAGATACCTACATGTACAACATTTCAATGCTTAAAACTTATTCTGGGGACGCTAGGGGGGGAGCTGAGTCTCCTGGGTCTTGGAGAAGGCCCTCTCTCTTCAGGGTGGTGGTCCTCCTGGCCTCAGCCAGAAGGTCCCAACATACTGGCTGCAAAATCCTATAGCTGTGGCAACCTCACTTGCTGCTTGAACCTCCACACCTTCACCAGCTCAATTTCCCCTTCACTGAAAGGCAATGAGATCTGCCTCCTGCCTCCAGGGCAGGCCTGCTGAACAAGAAGGCGGGGCTTGCTGGGTCACCTCCCAATGTCTGTGGGATGTTTTCTTTGGTATGCTCACATGCACACACACACACACACACACACACACACACACACACACACACACACACAGCATATCTCTAAGACATCATGAGAAAGGAACCCTGGATCATCCTGGGTAGAGAAGGGGACCTAGACTCCCATCTGAATGTGAGACCGAAGCAACAAGGTCTCTGACCACGCAGACAAACCCTCCAGTTCACTCAACAAAAGCCCTGTCCTTTTCGTCAGCAAGATTCATCCTCCTAAGCCAGAGGGAGGCTACTATTCAAATGGGAACAGGCTCCAAGAAGGCAGAAGAGATCTGAAGCCTTAGCACTGCCCACTAGTCCTGGCTTCTGGGGCCTTTCCTGGGTTAGAGCAAGACTGGTGAGCCTGGGCTCCTGGTAGCAAGAGTTCATGATTTTTCTGGGCAAGGAAAGAAAACAGAGCTTCCATGATCCCCAGACAAGGAGCCCCTAACCTCAGGTCCATCAAGTCCCTATTGGAGAATGGATAGAGCCTGATTTATCCATGCCTGGCTCCCCATTTCTTTGGCACCAATAGCCCAGATCTCACAGCCAACTTATCCTAGAGAATCTACCTGATAGTAGAGGAAAGGTCGTGTCCCCACTGACCCCAAAGTAAGCCAATGGAAGTCATGCACAGAGAGAAGCAGGGAGCAATACTAGGAAGAAGGACTCACCAGTGTCTCCTACCTTCCCTGCCCACTCCATCCCCTGTCCAGGTAAAGCCACTTTCTAGTGGAAAAGGCATATTTAGGTAGAACAGGAGTCTCTTTGAACATCAAGCGCTGCACTCATCCCAAGGCCTCACGGATCATGCACAACCCAGTCACCTGCAGCTGATGGGTAACCAGCACAACAGTCTTCCCCTTGAGAGTCTTCTTAATGCACTCTTCAAAGACATGCTTGCCCACATGGGCATCCACCGCCGAGAGCGGGTCGTCAAGCAGGTAGAGTTGACGGTTGGCATACACAGCACGGGCCAGGCTGATCCTCTGCCTCTGTCCTCCAGAGAGGTTGACACCCCGCTCCCCAATCTGTGGACAGGAATAATAGCTTCAAAGTCCTACCACCCCATGGCCTTTGTAGGCCAGGAGCTTCCTAAAGCTCCCCGGGACCCGGGGAGACAACACAGCTGGTTATCTCCCTGCACACAAGCTCCTCCACCCCTCATCTCACCCTAGACAATGCTGACTGGAAGAATTCCATCTCCCTCACTTCACAGAAGCACAGTGCCAACTGGGAACAGCTCTTTGTGACTCTGAGTGAGGAGTGCCTATCGCACGACTCCCACTTCCCAGTGCACAATCCACTATAATATTTTGGTCAATGACACAGAGGAGTTTTTTTAATTATTATTGTTGTTGTTGTTTTGTGCTTTTGGTTTGTTTTTGGAGCATGGAACTTTGGAAGAATGTCTAGTGGGTAATGAAAAGGAAGGAACATGTCTGGGAGATGCATCAGGGGCCCCTATGTCCACTCCTTTGTGTACAAATGTGTGTGTCGTGAAGATACCAGCCATCCCTGAGACTTGGTGCCTGATCTGAGGCATGGATTAGATGCTCAGTAAACATTTACTGCAAGATGAAAATCTATGTTATGTTTCCTCCTGAGCACAGAGTGGATCCCACTGTACTCAGATGCCCAGCTACTGAGCTGGGTGCCATGCACTGAGAGTGGGAGCCCGGAGCTGGGAGCCGGGAGCCTGGAGCTGGGCAAGAAGAGTGACACGGGAACCAGGAGCTCACTTTAGCTTCAGGCACTGGACACACAACACCAGCCCTCGACATACTCACCAAGTGCTAACCAAGAAGTACTAATTGCAGCACTTGGTGGCAAGCCACTACTGACTGTAGACCTCCAAAGTCTTCCTCCGTGGGGCTGCATTAGCTTCTGAAAGTCTAAGAGGTGGCTAGACACCCAAGCGGGCTGGCAGGGGTGTACAGCTATAACTTGAGAGGAGAAGCCAGAGACACATTCATGTGCCTTCAGAAAGGCCAGCCACTCCTGACAGGCAGAGTGAGGGACTGGAAGAGCTCTGGGATGGGAAAGCTTGTCCAGGAGACATGGTGCACGGGGGAGAGAGAGGACGGTTGCACAGGGGCTCTGGGTCACGAGTCAGCAAGTTCAACTCAGGATCAAGCCAGCCCTTTTTACAAGCAGCCTAGGGGCAAGGTCTAGAGGTGACTCAGCACAGAGGAAGAGAGCAAGAAGGAGCCCTCAGACTCCCGACTACGTGAAACACTCTAGACAGCTGTTCTGAGGATAGGGCCCCAGCTCTATCCTTGAGGTTAGGGAGGAGCTGTTTAGGAACTCTTCTTGATATGGTGAAAGGGTTGGACGTGGTCTGTGAAACGGACCCTGAGGAGTCACACACAAGCAGGCTTGGGTCCACCTCCACTTGGTGGACCCGGAAGAGTCCAGGAGAGGCAGAAGCCAGACTCTGGCAGCATTTCCATGGGGCTTTCTGCCTCTGTGATGTGTGGAAACGGATCCAGGGTCAGCTCAGGAAATGGGTCTCATCTCTGCTTACCTCAGTCAGGTCTCCATAAGGGAGGCTGTTCAAGTCCTTCTGGAGACCACAGACGTGAACGGTGTGTTGGTACCTGTGGGCATAGAGGGCAGACTGGTAAGACCAGCACAGAACACAGCTGCCTAGGCTGCTCCTGAAGGAACCACTGTCTCTGCTGGCACAAGGCAGGGATCTCCAAGCCGTTATGTTCAGGGCTCCCAGGCAAGTTGCCTCGTCCCAAAGACCATGTCGCCTTGACCCCGGGGGTGTCTCCTTGACTCAGGGTTGGCCCCTCCCCTTACAGGGTTCATGTCATGGAGGGGAAATGACACCAGTGACTACAAAATCCCAGGGTGTCAACTGCTGTCACTGCTCTTTGAGTCAGAAGGGAATTGAGATGTGGGGCGAAGCTGTTGCAGATGGCATGGGGGGGGAGGGGGCGGGACACAGGGCTGAATCAAGGCCAGGAGTGGAAGAGAGGGTAAACATGGTGGAGCAGCGTTCAGTCGCATGATCCCGAATGTCAACCCTGGCATCTGCTAAGCTCCCTCTGCTCTGTAAGCTCCTCTCCCCACCCCCACCCCCATCTCTACCATGTTGGAGAAAATAAGACACAAACACAGAAGATGTCACTTCCGGGGAAAGAGGAATAGCTCTGGGGCTTCCGGGGATGTTTCTTCCCTCTGTATCACCTGTTCTCAAGCCTTGGGAGGTCAGGCTCATGAGGACTTAGCCTGCTCTGCCCAGCCAAGCTGCTGGGGCAAATTCCTTGTTTTCCTGTGCACAGATCCACCACTCGGCCCCTGGTAGAAACCCACCTCTTGGAGTTTCTGGCACTACGCAATCTAGTGGGATGTGAGGCCCCACGGTAAGAGAGAAGCTGCCATTCTGTTGCCTCCATTTTCTCTGTATCTCAACCCTAGACATATCCACAGTGAGCAGACCTGTCCCCAAGGCACCACAGTGGCCCATAGCCTCAGAATCTGGTCACTACTCTGAATGGCTGCTTTTCCTAGTGGCCCTCTCACCTCAACCCCGTCCAAGCAGCTACTGGACCCCACACTGAGCAGGAGATTTCTGTCCCACTTAACAAGCTTCATGCCTCTACTAAGGGTGGTTGGTTACTACGACATTCCAATAACAGCCTTTGCCATATATTCTCATAGGCACAAACTGCTCCACCATGTCTTCTTTGCCCTAAGGGACCGAAACCCTCTGGAACCATGAGACAAAACAAATCTTTGCTCTACTAAGCTGCTTCTGTCAGGTTATCCGTCATACGATGACACTAAAGTAACTGGTACAAGCACGCTGGGAGCAATATCTGTGCTCCTTATGGTGCCCTGCAGAAGGCAAGCACTTGGTTAATAATCTTCCAGCTCCTTATTGGTAAATTAAGTACCTGTCCTTACAGCCTGCTTCTGTGGAAACCAAAGGCATTCCAGGTAGGGATGGGGTAGATGCAGGCAAAGGGGACTATGGCCACAAGATGCTGAGCAGAGGAGTTTGGCTCATGCCAAGGACTCCCATCACAGATCCCATGTGAACCTTCTGCTGAGGCGATCACAGCCAGGGAAAGAGGAGGAAAGGCCACAGACTTCGTGCTGGGAATGTACTCGCTGGTCAAGTGCCAGCCCGTAGGCTTCAGAGTCTGTGGGCTCAGATAATAAGAGAAGTCCAAACCGCAACCGGATCCCTAAGTCTGATTCCTTACGTCTGTTCTATGGTATTTGAGAAATGTTTGAGTGACCATGCTGTCAGGTAGACCTGATGTTAGCAAGTGATGCTGGAGCCCAGGGCACAGGTCCAAGACCTGTGTGTGGGCGGACAGCTCACTCCTCTGGGCTTCAGTTTTCCCATCTGTGAAATGGGATATAATACCTGGGTCTCCCGAAAGGCATGGTAATGGAACTTACCTCAAACAAGCCTGCCTAAGAAGTCACTGTTTTCCAGAGCTTAAAGATGATGACCCAACACATATCAAAGATTTATTAACTGGAAATTTGATTTTGTCTCATTAGATCATTTGAGGACACTAGCGACGACATGCTCATAGAGTGTCCATGTGAATTACTCGTGTCAGGACTGACTAATTGCATGCCTTCTGCTCATGATCTCAAGCAAAGTTTGAGTTCCTCAGACTAACTCAAAATGGCAAGGCTCATTTTTCACCAGTGAGGCAACATATGCCCTGTTACAGAGAATCTCAGAGCATATGGTACTCTGCCCTGGAAAGGAAGTGACAGCCTGGCCCTCTTCTCACCGGGCCATGTGGTCACAGGTCTGCAGAATGTGCCACTCCTGAACTTCTGGGTCAGAAAAAGAAATCCCAGTCCCTGGGCAGGCCCCATGAATGTTTCATCAAAACTCATTAATGAAATCTCTCCACTCAGGAACCATTCTTAAGAGCCTGAAGCCGGATACATCCCAGGCTAGCGATACCTTTGATGGTTGTACTTCTCTCCAAACAGTATGTTCTCCCTCACATTTCCATGAAAGATCCACGCTTGCTGGGAAACGTAAGCCAAGGGTCCATTGACAGCCACGACCCCTTTCTGCAACTGCATCTGGAGCAATGATAACCAAAGAATCCTTAGAAAACATGCTATAGGGCCTCTCCAGATATCCTTACTGCACGAGCATTAGTCACACAAATACAAGGAGGGGTGACAGATGTCTCGTGCACACTCTGTAAGCCCAAGTGTGCTGGTGAAGGTCTCTAGGTGGGACACTTGCAGGAGTTGGGCAGGAAATTTAGGGAGTAAGTAGTCATGAGTCCTGCTGCCAACTGGAGGGTGCAGGCTATACTTAGGTCACCTCTGGGCCAACTACAGCAAGACGCCCTAAGAATGGATGAGTAACAAGAGGTCCCCTTCCTCCAGGTATGACAAATGGGTCCATCCCCTCTTAGCCAGGTTCCTGGGAGCAGAGCACAGCTTATCCCCATGGGTAGAGTCCCCAGAATACCCGACTTAAAGAAGTAGGCTCAGCTCAGTCACACGGTTGTAACCATGCAAGAATTCAGGCCTTAAGGGGGCAGAACTCTATTTTTTTTTCCTCACAGAGTGGGAAATCCACTTCCGTGTGGAACTTTGGGCCTTTGGTAACCTTGAGCTACCCATTTAGAAAACGCGTGAGGCCCAGTTTGTGACACCGAGGATCCACAGGCATTTTAGCTGACCCACAGTGTGTGCTTCTGATAGACAGTGGCAAACAGTGCCGGTGATACCAGGATCTAATGCCGTCAGGAAAGGGCATCTGTAGGGCTGATGATCTTGGGGTGGTGGCAGTGTGGGTGAGCAGGGAAAGCGCCACATGATGTGATGCTATTTTGACAATGGGAATGGTTTTAGAGACTTGGACAAGAGACGACGTTAGCAAGAGCAGTTCTAAGAATAGCAGGTGCCTTCCAAGGACAGTGCTGAGCCAGTTGACACTGTGATTTGTCCTGAGAACTCAGCTCTAACTAGTGAGTATGCTCCCTTTTCTAACTCTCATTGGCCATTTTGTAGATGAATAAAGCAAGGTCCGGTGGGGCTCGGTTTCTTTGTCCAAGGGAAAATGGCGAACGTGTGACTAAGACGAAGTGGTAAATCTTCCCAATCTAGTTCCCACTGTTTTAGCCCCCAGACCACTTCCCAGGTCATGGAAAAGTGCCTGATTCCCTCGCTGCTTCATGGAAGGTGGGTTCTATTTTCTCTGGGATGCTCCCGAGGAATAAATCAGAGGGTAGAGGTTGAAGGGAGGCAAATTTCCTACCACTACACATCAACGCACCGAGAAAAGGAACAAACTGAGAACAAATGAGCTGCCGTGCCAGGAGGGCTGAGCCTGGGCTGGGGCATCTCTTACTTTGTTGAGAGACCTGTGAGGATCTAGAGTGCTCACAGAAACACATATACTCGGGTCCCAGAGCCTACCCAACCCAAGCCCTAGGTGTTCCTTCCTCACCTCAAGCAAGGAGAGAAGTGCTCCCTCTTCCTGCAGAGAGCCAAGGGATGTCAAAGAAGCGGATCGCTTTGCCCCTTACAGAACTCAGCCCATTCTAGTAAGGCTCTGCTGAGCTCCGTTTCTCTATTCCTTCAGCGGGTGCCCAAATTCTTTCAACAGTGGGAGGCAGCCTTAGCTCAATGGTTCTTCCCTTTAAGAAGGCCAGAGGAGGAGATGGAGCCCCACCTCCTCAAAACCTGCCTTATTCATTTAGGGTGAAGCTTGCAAAACATGATAACATGGAGGTCACCTGGGAACACAGTAAATCGCCTTACCTCCTATGGAGGCTCTCACAGCGAGGCGCAGCAGAGACAGGACAAGACTTGGGACCATCCCTCTTCCTACACAAAGTTTTCAGAGCAGCTAGGGTCGTGTTAACCACCCCCCCCATGCATTCATTCAGCCCTCCCACTTTGTTCAAGGCACTCCAGCAGGTATTTGGGGTTTGGGAAAAAAACAACCAAAAAGTCATCAAAAGCCACTGTGAGTTCCAGTCCCTTCATTCTCCACCAAGCTGCTTGTCTAGATTTTATAAACCAGGATGTAATGATCTATCATATATTTAGACCAACATGGAGGTGGGGGCAAGGAAGCAATCAGTGTTTTACGCCTGGCCTCAGGAGGTAAACCCAAAGATGTATGAGAAATCTTGGCCCTTGTCAAGCCAGGCATGGAGCTGCCAAAAGCATCAACCCAAGGGACTCATCGGCAACCTTGATGCTGACCATGGGCAGCAAAACACGGCCACTGTTCTACAGGCTGGCCGCCTCAGCCCCGACAAAGTCTACGGCAAGGAAACCTTCCCACAGTTCTGTCAGTGTAGTCTCTCCAGCTCTCGCCATATACTCACCTGTCCTAGGAGAGCTGAAATGAGGGAACTCTTCCCGCTTCCAACATTCCCGCATATTCCCAAGACCTTCCCCTGTCAGAGAAGTAGAGACAAGACAGTCACTCCACCATATTCTTGGTGGGGGGGTGGGGGGGCTCAGGCTCTATGGTGACCAGGCCAGGCAGGACAAGAGGCTACTAATTTCATGTCTACAAGGTGGCAGCTGCAGCCGCGGGCCCCAAGCCTAGTGTGCACAGCTTGGAAGGATATGGATGTGAGCGTCTTAATTAAGTGCCTTCCCTCCTGCAGCCAGCAGAGTAACCGGAGGGCTTTCGGAAACCTGGAAATCCTACATTGATGTAAAAAACAGCCTTGTGCCAGTTTAGGAGACAAGGGCCCTGGGTACAAGGGTTGTCCTGTGCCTAGAGTCCAAGCAGTGACTCTAATGGCAGGTAAAGGAGGATATGACCCAGGGGGTGAGGGCATGGGACATCCTTCAAGTAGAGAGAGCCAGAGGATTTCAGAAGTCTTTTTTTATGAAATCTTTCATCATAACAACTCAATTTAGAACATCAAGTCATTTCGCTATCTCCACGGGACGACTTTATAGCTGAACTCGTGTCAACTCAGCCATCAAGTTGTCACTGAGCACTTGTGATACACCAGGCATTGTTCTGAGCACCAGCAGTCACCTCACCCTGACTCCAGGGTCACATAGGAGGTACATTCAACCCCAGTGCAATCCTAGCCACTCAGAGGATGAATCCAACAGGTGGACCACACACACACACACACACACACACACACAGAGCTCGTGGTTTAGCTGGAGATGGACAGAAGGGGAGCAGCTGGCACACAGAATTGGTCAAACGTGTGTTATGGAAAAGACAATGAATGGGGCAGAAATAGAGGCACAGGGAACGTGTACTCAGAAGGTGGGTGCGTCTGCTTGTGCTGGCCCTAGAAAGGCAGCTTGTTTGGGAGGTGCAGGTAGCACCAGCAGTAAAGAGAATGACCCAGGTAAAGATTGACACCATAAAGATAAAGCACGTTCTGTTAAATCAGTCCACACAGAAGGCAAATGAAGCTCCAGGCTTCTGGGAAGCTCAAGAGACTTCCGAGAAAGTGAGCTCAGATCTGTATAATACCCCAACATCCCTTTACTACCTGCAGGCTGCTGTCAAAGTCCTAGTACCCTGGGTTGGAAGATGGATGACCACCCTTAAAGGTCCCAGGCCCATGGGCCCACAGACAGCCCTCGTCACAAGTGGCATTGAATACGAGCTGAGAGAGGTAAGACAGGGGTCGCACAGGCCTCTGGGGGGTAACTGACAGCTTGTCTGCTTCTGTGTTTGAACAGAGAGGCTGCACATGGAACATTCTAGAACATTTCCAAGCATCCCTGATGCAACACTGTAGAACAAAGATGCATTCGGTATGGGGCTGGCTACGGCTCCTTTCCAACCTGAAGCTAAATTAAATCTGCTCCTCTCCTCCTGCCATACCTAGCAGGAGGGTTGCTGTCTGTCAGCAGTAACTTCTTTGACTCATCTCTAGGGAACGCCACACATTGTGCTAGGCACTGGAAACAAACCATGGTCAGGACTGATGACGTCACTGCTCTATGGAGCCCACAGTGTCGGTGCTGCGAGTACGTGGAGCTGACCCTTTAAGTCACAATGGCACTTCAAAACAATGAGCCTAGCTCGGGATGCTCCGTGTGGGCCAGCTTCACAGAGGCTCCCTGCAAGCTCCCCCTTGAGCCCTGGCCATTCCTCCCAGCCAAGCAAGCGCCTCCTAGGCCCATTCTGTTCAGAATAAATCCCAGGCAGCCTTCACCCTCTGGGCAGCTCATTGCTTATTCCCTCATTCACCAAACATAATTAAGAACCTGGCACCAGGCGTAGGCTCTGGGCTGAGGGCATAACTCTGAGTAACATTTCCCCTGTCTCATCCCGGAGGACAGCAGCTAATGGAATCGTGGAGCTAAATTTGGAGAAACTTGGATGGCCTGAATTTAGAACTTTTAAGGGTGACGCGTAAGCCAGCCATGATTGTTAAAAGGAAGAGAGGGCAATGGTTGCTAATGGCAGTCAAAGCTTACCGCGAGCTAAGTGTTTTGTATGCGGTTCTCACAACCACCTTGTGAAGTGGACGCTATTATAAAAATCCGTGCAGCGGGCAAAGAGACAGACCCTTCAGGAGCTAAGGCAGTGTGCCCAAAGTAAAGCAGCTGGTAAGTGGCTTGGGTCTGCAAGGGAACTGCTTCACAAAGCGCTGCCTGTGCCTTTGTCGCACAAATCCAGGCATTACCACGTACTGAAGACAGGACAGAGCAAAGCAAACGGAGGGCTAAAGAGTAGTTTCCTTACACACCAATTTCCCGAGAGCCTGTCTGAAGAAATTAGGGTGCAGGCTCAGAGGTGGGGGTCGGGGAGGACTAACCAGAAAGCAGTAATTTTACTGAGGAGACCTGAGGTCAGCAGTGCTCGGCTCGCCAAACGTTAGATACCATCGTGGCATCCATCAGCTGCAAGGCACCGTGGTTCCATCAGCTGCAAGAGGGGCCGGCCTTGGCCTATGGAGTTTTGACCACTCTGGCTAGCAAGCCTCTCCTTCTGCAGGGTTAGCATGGGGGAAAGTGTGCGACAAGATGGGAGATTCCATAACTAGGCACAAGATTAACGCTGAGCCTGCTGCGGCACTATCAGCAGCATCTTAGGCGTGCCCACCAGGTTCCCCCATGCAACAAGATATCGACAGGGAGAGCAAGAATCGGCCAAGGGCTAAAGTCACAGCTTTTATCTAATGGTTCTACAACCCTCCCTCTTGAGGGAAGAAGGACCTTGGTGCCTGGCTGGCTTGTGAGCAAGCACACACACACACACACACACACACTTTGCTAGATTGGTTTAAAAATCCCATTGTGCTGTGTAAAAGCAGTATTTGGTGGTGCGTAGGGATATAGGCTGAGAGGAGAGGGAGCAGAGCACAGATGAGAGGCAGAGACATGAGGATGATGAGCCCCTCAATCGCCCGGACTTCACGCTGAGACAGAGTTGGATGCCGGAAGTGTGCAGTCTTTCTCCACTTGCTGGCTAAGTGGCCTAGCTCTTGTTATTTAACTACCTTGTGCCTCAGTTTCCACAATCATAAAATGGGGTAGTGGGTGGAGTAGCCAAAAAAGTTAAGTGTGTGATAAGTCTTTCTTAACATTCTATTGTGAAATTAGAAACGAGTCTCAAAAACACACCATTAAATATAGTTAGTCAGTTGGAGTCACACAAATTGGACTATCCACTTAAAACTGGAGCTGGCAAGGGCTCAGGGGTAGGGGGTTACATAACGCACAAATACTTTCTACCTCCAGCATCTTTGGAAAACAAAATTCTAACTAGAACAGCAGGTGTAGCGACCCATATCTATAATCCAACATAGGCAGGCTGAAGCAGGAGGATGACTAGTTCAAGACCAGCCTGCGTTACACAGTAATACTCCCTTTCAACAACAACATGAAACAAAATGGCAGTGGTTCTAGAGGCAAGGATAAGCAGTCCCAATGGAAGCCATCTTCTTCAAGCTTGAGCATGATGCTGACACACGCATGCACATTATTAGAGAGTTGGACAGGGAAGACAGAAGACTGATCGGAGACACCCCAGCATCACCTCCAGCTCAAACCACATTTTACGGGGCTTAAGAAAGCCACAACTATATAGAACAAGGAGGCAGGGTGGAGGCCTTCAGAACATACACCTGCTGTTGCAATTTGGGTGCTGAATTCCCCTCAGAGGGCATTAGCTCCTAGGATAGCACTGTTAGCATGCAGTGTTGGCTTTTAGGAGCAGACACCCTATAGGGGTCTAGGTCATTGCAGCCATGCCTTCAAGGGGGGCTATGGACACTCCGTCTTTTTATTCTGTTTCCTGGCACATGCTGTAAGTGATTTGTTCACTACCCACCCCAAGCCATGATGGACCGGCTTTGCTAGAGGCCCACAGCCTGATCTTGAATTGTATCCAAAACTCAATCAAAATAATGTCTCCTTTCCTCCTCCCTCTTCCTCTCCCTATCTCTCTCCCTCTCCTTCTCCTTCTCCTTCTCCCTCTCCTCTCCTCTCATCCTTCTCGCCTTCTTTATCTATCCCTCATGCACACACCCTTGGGTAAGCCCGTGAGTTTTCCCTCAATCATTTTGCACCTCATTATTTTAATATGGAGTCTTCTCGTGGAATCTGGTCTGTCTATACTGACCAGTGAGTCCCAAGGATCCCCACGTCTCTGCCTGCCCAGTGCTGGGATTATTGGTATGCCTGACTGTACCTGGCTTCTTATGTAGGTGCTGGGGCTCTAAACTCAAGTCCTCATGTTTGCATGGCATAATGCACAAAACCAAACACTTCCTCAGTGAGCCATCTCCCCAGGCTCCCAGAGCTTGGCTCTTCGCAGATTAACAGACTCAGATATTTCACTATCACAATCCAAAGCCGACTGATACACTCACCTTTCTCACCACAAAGCTGATGTTGTGGAGCACTGACTTGGGGCTGCCACTTTTCCGCTCCGGGCTGGCAACGCCCTGATCTGGTGGACTTTGCTCACTGTATAGCTCTGGCCTCTGTTTCTTGAAAATGTGCCTTTTCTGATCTTGTGCCTTTGGCGGGTCACTTTTCCTGTTGATTTCTTGTTCCCATGTCAGGGTGGCATTTGCTAAAAGCAAGATAGTATCTGGGTCTTCTGGTTGGGTGATGTAGGATGGGGGACTTTTAGCTACGAGAATTTTCTAAGATTAAAGAGACAACAGTAAATGGGCAGATGTCATCCATTTGCAAGAATCCTCCCAAAATATCTTCTAATGACCCCCGATTTAGAATCTTGGCATTTCTACCTAAGACAATCAGGACTGATCAGAAGTTATTCCCCCAGGAGCGCTGCAGCAGAAATAGTCCATGGATTCAAACTATCCAGGACGGTATCTTTTAACCCCGAGGCCTATGTGGGTCACCCACATTGGAAAGTGCTGATCTAGCTACGTTTCATCCTCGCCTGCAAGACAGTGCGGCTCTGCCTGTGGGGATGGCCTTCACTGCATGACAGACAGATACGAAACCAAGGCCCATTTGCTCCGTCTCTTCCCCACTCAGCTCGACAAAACACTCACAAGTTACTAAATGGTACTTGTCAGACCGAGGGGGTACATGGTAGAAATGCACACACGGACAAGCATAGCCCCTGACCTCGAAAAGATTGTCTGTGGGAAGGGGACACGCACAGCTCGGTGCAGTGAGGTGTGACAAGGACACAACCTTGCAGCGGCCAGAGAAGAAACATGATTCCCCTTCCTGTAAGTCTATGTGTTTGGTACCTGAGCTGAGTCTCTATAGGCAAATAAGAGGGAGAAGAGAGAACAGGGAAATGAGAGTGGAGACCACAACATGGCAGACGGGGAAGCAGGCAGAGCATGGTCTAGTGGTTTGGCACAGCATGAAATACGCCATCTGGGATTGCTGAACCGCAGAGCTCAAGGTAGAAATGGGATGGGAAACAAGGGTGGAGAGACTGAGGGGCCAGTGCCATCCTGCGGGAAACAGGGGCTCCCAGGAGCTGATTAGGTGACCGCTGGCGGGCAGGTCAACACTTTCACAGCTCTTTGAGAACTGAGTGTAGTAAGGAAGGATTGGAGGATGACAGTTTTGGAAAGGGAGGGCTGACGTATAAATCATACTGAGATCAGAAGACACACGATGGAGACCCCAGGGAAGGGGATGGTACAGTGTGGAGGTTGAGGATTCAAGAAATAGAGTCCTTCTCTGACTCTAAAACACCTGTACCTGTTTTCTAGTACAGGGATATGTAGAGTGAATGCGAGACTGTTGATCTGTGTGCCTCTGAGAGGCACCAGGGTACCTTCCAGTCCTGGCTTACACAAGTGCCTCTCCCTATTGAGAGGACAGCGCCTGGAGTCTTCACAGGGCTCTTCTTAGAAACAAGGAAACAGGGGCAGAAACCCAAGGCGCTTGAGAGGACTCAGGATTTCACAGACAGCTGAGCTGCCATTCTGTGGTCAAGAATGCCCTTCTCCTTTTCCTGCCTGGACCTCAAGCCTACCAAGCGCCATGCTTGTGAATCACCTGTATGTACATAGCTTACTAGGGCCCCCCAGTTCTGTACCAGTGTCCCCACACTCATCACAGGCCACGCCAGGAACTGAGTCAGTGCAGAGCCAGCCACACTGCTGGAGAAAATGTGAATCATGCCTTAGGTGGGTTGCGGGGGGTGTTAGGAGCATGCCCTCTGTCAATAAAGGCTCTGGCATGTTCCCCTCCAGAGCGTATCTTGCAAAACCTTCACCGTTCATTCTCTCCTCTGCACACTAACTCTCCCATCTTCATGGCCATGCAACTGCCAGTAGATCTGAACATCACGCCCATTTCCAAGCATCACCCGCCCACCCCAGAAGTGAGATCTCGTCCCTACTCACCCAGCATTACTTATACCTTCATTCTCCTTAGAGAGACACTGGCTTCGGCCACTGCTTTGACCGAGAAAGGCAAGATTGCAATGGAAAACTTCATTACATTAAACATGGCAATCACACTAAATGCCTGAAGGAGGAAACAGAGGATGGAGGATTTAGAACTACAAGTTGCTTTAGCTCCAGGCTGCTCTATCCATGGGGGTTGGGGGAAGGGTTAGTAAGTAAACTCACTAACACAAGAAACAGCGGCACCATTGGGGATTCACAGAGGAATGCTTTTTCATTTCAAGGCTCAGAAACCATGGGTCGGCAAACTGGGAACAGTGGCTTTTTAATCTCTTTTGTTTTGGGAATTTTCACCAAAAAGGGGGGGGGGGACATATATACCTGAGACCATCTCCCAGCTAAGCAGCTTCATACATATCCATCCATACTGTGTCCTTTTCTGACCCAAGACTGCTCATTCAAAGCCCTGTCCAGATTCGCCTAACTCACTTTCATCTGGGCTGGTCAGAGGCATCTGACCCTCTGGGGTCACAGCATCTTTCTCCAGAGCACACAGCTCCAAAGTCGCTGACTGAGGGGTTTCCCCACTGAGCCTTATCCAGTATCCCTAGATACTGAAGCTCCTCCGTGAAGACAAGCATTCTTCTTTCGACTGGAACCCTGGGGGGGTAACTTCATCTCTCAAACACCATCTTCTCACTCCTGGCTTCATGTAACAGCAGGCTCTTTCTACCCCACTTAAGAAATTAATAAAACAGCTTCCCTCTGGCAAAGCCCAGGTGATGTTGTCTGCTGCTGAGCAGGCCCTGTGGACACGTTCCAGGTTTGAGCTAGTTCTACATTGCTAAGAGGATAGCAACAAATGCTTCGGTCGCATCTGCTCCTAACTCTCTAAATCCAAAAGTACCACCTTGGCACAAACAACAGCAACAACAACAACAAGAAAGCAAAAGAAACTGGATCTTGACAGGCAGTACACAGGCTACCTGGCAGACCTGGAAGCCAATCTCAGGATGCCATGACCCTAGCAGAGAAAGGGAACCAGGAGGGTTCTGAATCAGGAGATTTGGATCTTGCTTTCTTCTAAACTATCATGTCAGAAAACTTAACATCATTTGTTTTTTCCTTTTTTGTATGTAATAGAATTAGAGGGTGTGTGTGTGTGTGTGTGTGTGTGTGTGTGTGTGTGTATCTTCGTGCAGGTATGCATGTATGCATGGGAACCATCAAGAGCAGTCACAATAATTGAGCAGTGTCCCGCTCAGGCAGGACACTATTGCCACTCATTCTGGCTTTGGGCTCGTGACCAAGTCCAAAGCCTTACAGTAAAATGGGCCCAAAGAGCCTGAAATGACATCGCCCCTCTCAGATACAAAAATAACGTGGGTGTTAGTGGAATTAGCAGAGGATGGCCAAGCAGAAGCTCCTGCTTCGCCTTGTGATACCCCACCCTTGTGATACTGACACCCTTGCTTGGGGGTGCTATGTTTCCTCTAGGAACTTAGCTACCCCTTGCCCTCACCCACCTGCCCCACACAGTACTCTTCCCTTGCCTTGGCTGACTCTTCTCCAGCCACTTGTCCTGCAGATGCTTGGTTTACTATCTTAGCGGCGTTTTTCTTCAATTAAATCCAAGAGCCGTTTCCCCTCTAGCTCAAGGTTCTTTTATCTCTGCATGTTCTGTTCCCTTGTCAAAAGCCCTCGAGCTTTACGTTCATCCCACGTCCCCTCAGAGGCTTCAACCCACACCCATGTGACCTGGGTGAAAGCAGGTGAGAGCATCTAAGGGCTCTCTAGGCCCCCACACTCATCCCACACCCACAATCACTCACCCCCCTCTTCCCAGCTACACTGACAGGAACTACTGCCAGGCTTCTTAGTGACAGTGAAAGCAAAAACCAGGAATGGCCAAAGGCAGGTGACAGGCCATAGCTGTGGAGTAGGAGCGTCGATAATTAAACAGGATAGGCCCAGCTCTCAAGCTTAGAAGAACTCTGACCCCAGCCTGATCCTTTCGATTTCTCCCTACCAGAGAACAAGCTAGAATTCCCCTGTTTGTAACACATGCCACAGGAGCCAAGCAGCCAAGTGCTCTCTAGATCTCCTGTACACCCTGCCCCCAAACCTGCAGCCCCTCCCACCACCCATTCACCAAGTGTGCTCCACTCCTAGCAGCCACCTCTGCCCTGCATGGACAGAGAAAGAATAGCAGGCAGATTCTCCTGAGGTCAGCCCAAGGACTCATGTGCAAACTGGATCAGAGTCTGGGTTATGACTCGGTGGTACAGTGCTTACCTAGAATGGGCAAGACCTGGGGCTCAGCCCCTAGCACTGAACAACTAAATTTAAGTCTAATTAATTAATCCAATGAAATAGCCTGGTATCATTTGGTATATTGCAACTGGGTGTTCTAACGCCAGGCACAAGAGAGATGGAAAGGGGTTTCTCACCAGGGGCTTGCCAAGGATAGGGTGCAAACGTGGCCTGGTTAGAGGAAACGCTTACCACAGGAGCAGTGAGCTTGCGTTTCAGGAAAATGTGACAGGTGAACGTAGACACGATGGCTATGGTGGACACAATGGGAGCCAGGGCTGAGTTCCCACTTTGGACGTATCCAGCCTTTTCCAGTAATTTTTTTTCTCTCTTTCTTATGTCTGCAAAAGAGAAGGCAATCAGGCATGATTCTATTTTGTGGGCCAAACCCTAACCTTAAGAAATGCTTCCGGGCTGGGGAAAAGGCCCAGCAGGTAAAATGTTTGCCACACAATTGCAAGGACCAGAGTTTGGGCCCCCAGAGCCCACATGAAAGCCGGGCAGGAAGGGTCACTGACGATAATCCTGGCACTCAGAAGGCAGAGCAGGGGATCTCTGGGGATAGCTGGTTAGCTGGACTAGCCAGAATCGGCAAGTTCCAGGTTCAGTGAAAGACTTGGTGAAGAGTGACCGATGAAGGTGCAGCCAAGTGTCACTTTCAGGCCTCCACATGCCTGCACCCATACATATACAAGCATGTAATCATGCTACACACCACATACACATACACTTGCTCAAAGAGAAAGAAAACTGTTTTGGCTTGAATGAGAATGTCCCCCATAGGCTTGTGTGTTTGAGTGCTTTGTCCCTAGTGAGTGGAACTGTTTGAGAAGGATCAGGGGGTGTGGCCTTGTTGGAGTAGAAGTGACCTTACTGGAGAAGGCGTGCCACTGGGAGTTGGCTTTGAGGTTTCCAAAGCCCATGCCAGGCCCAGTCTAGCCCATCCCCTCCCTGCTGTCTACAAATCAGGATGTAAACTCCAGCACCAGACCTGGCTGCCTACCACCACACTCTGTCATGCCAATCATGGAAAAAAAATCATTTGAAACTGTAAAAAGCAAGTTCCCAATTAAATACTTCTCCTAAGAGTTTCCTTGGTCATGATGTTTGTTCATAGCAATAAAATAGTTAATAATATGAATGGAAATATATAAATTATTTCTGCCTGATTCTTCTCCAAATGACAGTGAAACAAATCATATTGGAACCCCAGGACATGAACCCAGCAGCACCAGGATCTCAGTCCCTCCCAGCCCTGATACTCCATAGATTGAGTCATAAATCAAATGCTACAGGAGTCACAAAAGGACACTACTTTTCTGTGGAGAAAGTGTGGAATGCAACAGAACAGAAAGGCCCATCTGGGGCCAGGAAGCCTCATTTCATATGCCCAGACTCTGTGGTTGAACTTCAAAAGAATACCTCTTCTTCACAAGTCTGCAAGGTGCTCCCTGATGCTTATAGTAACCAGCCTAGTTCTAGCCTCCTGTGTAAAAGCACTTTCACAAGGGCACTGCGGCAGTACAGGGTTCCTACCTCACTAGATCCCACATTCTTCTACCTACTGTGACAAGAAGACAGTACAGTGCCCTCTGAACAGAATAGGGCCTGCTCTGCAGGAGGACATTGTTTTCCTTTTGAGTATTGGATCTAGGGCTCTACTGTCTACCAGGGAGGTTCCCCTTAGGCCTTCTGTGGTACCCTCCCAATTTACCTTACAGAGCGGTCAATCATATGTTCAGTTATTTGGGAGATTAGTTTGGTATCTAGTATATTGCAGGTGCTATGCCAGCAAGCAGGGCCCCAGCCCTCTTCCAGCGAGGAAGATAGGCAATCAGGAAAAACAGAAATAAATGCCAGCAATCCCACCAGCGTGGGAGGTGGAGGCAAAGGGATCTTGACTTGGAGGCCAGCACCAGCTTCACAGCTGGCTCCAGGCTAGCCCGAAACAGTGTTGCAAAAGAAAAAATAGTAACAATGACAATAAAAACTGAGTAAGATGACTTCAAATTGTGTCTGGTGATCAGAAAGAAATAAGCAGACTTAAGGGATAAGGAAACTGGTAGGCTGTGACCAGCTTCGGAGCACTGGGCACGCTGGGGCAGGTGGCCTCCGGAAGTCAGGAATAGGGAGAGGAACCAAGATCGACACAAAGTCAAAGTGAATGTCTAACATGGGGTCAGACAGCACAGGGGACCTGAAGCATGGAGGTGCATGGGACATTGAAGGTCCCCTCAACTAAAGTAAAGCAAGCAAAGGTTACTAGAAAACAGTCACCAGAGGCCAGAGCTGCTAAGCCAACTGAAGGCGCATGGCCCCCACTAGAAAAATCTAACTTTGAGTTGTCTAAGTGAGAAAAGACACCACTGAGGAATTTCTAGCAAGGGAGAGGCATCGGCTGCTTCTACTTCTGCCGTCTCTGAGCGGAGACTGCATTGGACCAGGGCAGCAGTGGAATGAAGAGAAGCAGATGGGTTCTGGGTATGTCTGGAGCCAGCAAACATGGGGCTATTTCCAAGCTTAGCCCTGACATACTCCCCGGCCTTTACAGTGGAAACCCTTCCCTAGCCATCTGTATAGCTCCCCTGGTCTGCAAATAGTAGAATTTGATCTATAGTCACTAAACCAGAACGGGCTTGAGTGACACTGAGTTGGATCAAGTTGAACTAAGTCCAGTGGAATCATTATAGAATGAAATTAAGTTATTTTAAGTTCAGAGTATGAAGGAAATATTTCTGTATTCTTAAAGAAGTCCTATTGAATTGCTGATGTCCCACACAGGAGTAAAGGAGGACACAGTTTTTCTAATTCTTAGGGGCAAGGTTTGTTCCTTTGACATTAGCTTTGTTTTGTTTTGTGTTTTGGTTTGGGGTTTTTTTGTTGTTGTTTGTATGTTTGCTTGCTTGCTTGCTTGCTTGCTTGCTTGCTTGGTTTTTGGAGTCAAACCACAGTGTCTCACTATACAGCCCAAGCTGCTACAGACCTTGAAATCCTCCTGCCTCGTAACCTGAGAGCTGGAAGCCCAGGCAGTACATGGGCTGAAGCGGGTTCTCTAGAGACAGTCTCTAAAATACAAACACAGCTTCACCCCAAATTTGTGCTGATACCTAAGTAGGAGGGTATGACTCTGGTCCTTGCTGACCACCTGAAGCTACATCAGCGATTCTATAAATGTCTCTGTAACTAGGATTTAGAGTTGATTGAAATGGGCTTTTGTCTTTAATATTTTTATTTTCTATATTCTTTGTTTACATTCCAAATGATTTCCCCTTTCCCGGATCCCCCCTCCCCATATATCCTATAAACCTTTTTCTCTCCATCCATTCTCCAATCACCTCCCTCCTTTTTCTCTGTCCTTATCATTTCAAAACTAAAAAAACAAACCAAAAAGCAACTTACAAATGCATCCTCATGTCAGCTCAAGAAACATTGTGTCTGTGGGCCACATAAGTACAATAAAGTCCCTGGAAGCAAAGAGGAGATAGATCTGGGAGGTGTGTGTGTGTGTGTGTGTGTGTGTGTGTGTGTGTGCATTTATATGTATATGTATCCATGTGAGTATGCATGAGTGTGTGTATGTATGTAGATATGTATGTATGTGTATGTGTGAGTGTATATGTGAGTGTGTGTAAGTGTGTGAGTGTATGAGTATATTATGTGAGCATGAGTGTGTATGTATATGTGTGTGTATGTGTATGTATGTGTGTATGTGTTTGTATATGAGTGTGTATGTGTGAGTATGTGTGTATGTGTGTATATGTGTGAGTGTATGGGAGTATGTTATGTGAGTGTATGTGTGTGTATGTATATGTTTGTGTATGTATGTGTGTGAGTGTGTACGTGTGAGTGTATTTGTGTGAGTGTGAGTATGTATATGTGAGTGTATGTGTATGTGTATATGCAAATGTGTATATGTCTATGCAAGTGTGTGTAAATGTGTGCATATATATGTGAGTGTGTATATGTGAGTGTATGTGTGAGAATGAGTGTGTGTGCATGCGTGTGTGTGTGTGTGTGTGTGTGTGTGGCTATAAACATCATTGAAGTCAAGGAAACAGCCTGACATAGCTCCTTTGCTGCTCCAATATGTTGTGGATTATTTTTGTAAGGGTAACTAGCCAACACCAGGCTCCCTGTGCCCCAGAAAAGGCAAAACCATATGCCACTCACCCTTGGGTTCATTAGAACAGATGCCCGGGTCTATTACAAAATCACTACAATCCTTGGAAAAATTCTTTGACCTACAGAGCACCTTAGGAGGCCCCCTCAGCACCCCGCCCCTGCTGCAGTGCCTGGCCCCCACAGAACTTGAAGAACCTCTTAAAAGAGCACTCTCCACCCATGTAAGTGCTTTGCAAAGCAGCTGCTCATCTTACCGTGAATGGTGTTTATAAAAGATTTCTCCCAGGCATACATTTTAATCAGCTTGATGCAGGTCAGAAACTCATTCATTGTCTGAACCCGCTTGTCTGTCACTGAAATTGCTGATCTTCGGAAAGCCGAGTTGAGTTTGGCCATAAACATCTGAAATCGAGGTACAAGCAACTGCATTCAGGGAGAACTGCTGAATTGCACTTGGCCTAAAAATCCAGGGATTGGAACACAAATGCCAAACAGAGTTCTAAGGGGACTTGGCTGAGATCCTCAGTCCTTCCTCTGCATTACGGCAGCTGACTTGGCCTGGAGGAAGCCACTGGGACCCTGTCAGGTGACATAATGATGTATGAACATGCAAGGTAGGAAAGTAGAAACTTTGGCAGATGGCATAAGCATCCCTCCTCCCCCAGGGCACTCAAATTCGAGTTCTTAGAGAATGACACTGGGCCAACCAAAGATACAACACCTGTGTTCGTAGATACACACAGGCTTCAGGTGTATGCCCTCTGCACAACTCAGCAAAGGCATGTATGCGGGTTGCAAATGTCAAGTGTTTTACATTGCACATCCCTGACTCACCTGGATTGGGATGAATATGAGATACACACATATCCCAACAAGAGCTGTGGACCCCAGAATGAAAAAGGCGTACACCGCACAAACGACCATTAGGATGGGGATGGTGGCTGGCAAGGGACAAAACAAGGCAGCCTCAAACAAGGAATAACTATCACTTGATAGTACATTGAGTACCTAGAAAGAAAGCACATAGGTTCAGGCTTGGGACCCTTTCTTGAAGCTCTCTGATTGGCAGGAGGCGGGACATATCAAGGGATCAATGTGAAGAGCTGTGTGGTCTCTCTCTGGCATGACTTTGGAGGGCTAGTATCTTAACTGAAGATCTCAAAACTGGGAGGTGCAAAGGCATACAGGGTTTGGGGGGTATCATGCTGAAATGCTGTTTATGTCTTTATTAGCACAGTTCTGCCTTACTCAAGGAAGCAGCATATCCAACGAAAAGACTGCTCTTCTGATGGGCATGGTGATACAGGCATGCACCACTGCACCTGGGAGGTTGCAATAGGAGTCGGAGTTCCAGGCCAGCGTGGGCTGCACAGGGAGACTCTGTCTCCAAACTATCAAAGAAGGAAATGGAGAGAAATGGAGGAAGAGGAGGAAGAGGAGGAGGGTGGGGGAGGGGAGGGGGAATGAGGATGGGGAGGAGGAGGGGAAGAAGGAGAAGAAAGAGGAAGAGGAGGAGGGAGAGGAGGAGGGAGGGAG
This sequence comes from Apodemus sylvaticus, assembly GCF_947179515.1. Lineage (NCBI taxonomy): Eukaryota > Metazoa > Chordata > Mammalia > Rodentia > Muridae > Apodemus > Apodemus sylvaticus. Next base: position 43,883,572 of record NC_067492.1, on the reverse strand, counting down.
AGGAGGAGGAGAGGAGGAGAGAGAGGAGGAGAGGAGAAGGAGGAAGAGAGCTCTCTTTGCCCTTTGTGCAAAGACTGTGCCCATGTGGCTCTAGGTTTGAAAGTAACATGTAAGCCAGAGTATGGAAAGAGATCTGGGGAGAGGTTAAAGGAGAGGGGACTTCAACCCTAGGGAGACACATTGTTTTTTTTTCTCTCCATCCTCCTACTGACTTTCTGAAAACGGTTAGGGTGATTGGATCTCTTACAATCATCCTGAAGATATGGGGGAGATATGGGGGAGATATGTGGTAGGGAGATAATGTTGGAGGAAGGGAAGGATCGCAAAGCTGCCCTCCCCGGAGCTCCAGACTCCTTTTAGATAAAGTAAGATAAATTCTTCTTCTTTGCTATTATTTTTTTTTAAAGAAAACGGAGTTGTGTGTATCCCCAGCTGACTTGAGATTTGTTAGTGTAGCCAAGGATGGCCTTGGATTTCATCCTCCTGCCTCTGTACCCTAAGTGACGGAGTATGCAGGCAGGAACCATCACACCTGGTTCATGTGGTGCTGGGGAGGGAACCCCAGACTCTATGCATGTTAGGTGAGCACTCTGCTAACTGAGCCCTGTCCCCAGATCCTGTTTCCTTCCATGCAGGGTCTACTCAGAGTTCCCATAAGATGATTTGAACCCAGTTGAAGGAGCCATTGGGAAAGAGAAGCAAGTCCTTTCACTAAATACCATGGGTGGGGGTGGGGGCTTGGGAGGTTATTTTGAATAAGTGGCAAGGATTTTGTTACTAAAGATTAGAGGCTTAAGACAATGCCAATGCTGAAGTATAATGCACATGGTTGCATTCTATTGGAATCTTACACAACTGGAATTTTTTTTTTCCAGAAGGGAACAAGTTCTCACTACATAGCCTAGGCTAGCCTCAGTTTTCCATTGCTTCTCCCTCCATCCCCTGAGTACCAGGGTTATAGGTGTATACACTACTACTGCTACTACCACTACTACTAGCCCATCAGTTTTACCAAATACCTATAGTGTGCTCTATACTGTTTCATTGCCCTCACCGGTAATCAAAGGGATTGAATGATATCACTCTCTAGCACTTTTCAAATTCCACAGCTCAGATGTGAGCCCTCCTCTGACTTCCTCTTGTGCTGTCTGGAGCCTCCATTACCTCACTCAACGGGGGATTCACATGTGAATAGCAAAAAGGAAGCAAGCAGATGCTCCGTCCAGGAAGCACAGACCACACACTCAACAGAAACAGGGCCAGCTTTTCAAGTGGAAGCTCCTCCGGGCCCTGCTTACCTCCCCTGCAGAGATGTGAGTTAATGTCTTGAAGGACAGCAGGTTTTCGAAAATTAGCGTGGAGAGAGCCACCTTCAGTCGGATCGCTGTGCGATAATTTATGGCCCAGGCGAGGGCCCAAAAGAGGACTTTGGTGAACTCGGTGGCAAAGAGGGCCAGGCACAAGCAGATGCTGATGCCGATGTGTCCGGAGGAGATGCTGCTAATGTGCTGGAGGATTTGGTGAATGAGAACTGTCTGTAAAACAGTGCAGTGGAGAATAAGGGAGGGCCGCTGGGTGGAGCTCCACCCAGGAGGCCCCGGATGCCCGACTTTACCCGCAGACATTCTCATTAATTTCAGCGGTGGTGGGTGTGCTTGACAAGAATTGGCTTTATGGAAATTCACCCCCAAGGAACACAGAGATAAACACAATGAACTGAAGCCACTGACTCGTAGAGAAAAGTGACTAATGACATAGTTTGCCCAGCTGGGGATCGAGGAGACTATTGGGAAGAACCAACCCGACTCACCGGCCCCAAGGCTGCCATGACGATGCACAGGATGTTCGCTACAACATCCATCAGAACGCGGGTCCTCTGGAATTTCCAGACCACGCGGCCCAGAGAGGCCCGCTCAGGCCCTACCCTTTCTAATTCTTCATCCCAAAGGATTTGGAATCTGCAATGAAAGAAAAGGAGACGGGAGATGAATGGACAGTGCATATCACCAATCAGCTGGGACTGCTTTGGTGGGCAAACTCTTGGCAAAGGTGCATGGCACAGCCCTCAACCCAGTGATGGGACCCAGTGATGGTTTTGGGGAAAGCAGCGTTTCTCTGTCTTCTTCCTTTGGGGCACTTATATAGTGGTGGGGTGGAAGGGGGAGGTAACATCCAGCCAGAGCTGTTGATAATATCTGTAGTAGGCACCTCCCAAGTCCTTGCCTACCCAGCTTCTGGCTACAGCACCCATAATCATAAGAATATTGGAAACAAACTGGAGTAAAAAGTCCCCCTTGGGGGGAAAAAACTGCCTGTCCTTTTAGCAAGGTATGATGGGATGTGTCTATATTTTAAGCCCTTTGGAGGCTGAGGCAGGAGGATTTCGGGTTTTAAACCAGAGGAAGCTATATAGCAAGACTTTGTCTCAAGGAAACCAACAAAAGGCTGTCTTTTCCCAAGATTTAAAAGGAGTCCAGCATAAGATGTCTATGGCCCATGAAGCAAAGCATGCTGGGAGGTAAGGCTGAGCAGGCTCTCATGGGACTTCAAAGTCCCTAGGAAGGCACTTAAGTGGTGCCATGTTCTAAGTGCAAGGGAAACAACTGCGGATCTTTAGGTCGGCGTGGTGACGTGATTGGCTGTGGGTAGTCAAGGCAAAGGAAGGGTCATACAGGACACGAAGGGCATCAGGCCAGAGGTGCAGTGCTGTCAAGTTGGGGAGATTCAAGGACAGGTGGACAGGGGGTGACAGTAGGACTTGTTGGATTAGATGTGGGAGGGAAGGAGAATGAGAACCAACTGTAGAGCCCAGTTTCCCAGTCTTAGTGACTGAGAATGGGGTTAGCAGAAACTTAGGAAAGAGGGAAAGTGTATCATGAAGTGTGGGCTGAGGGTCAAGCATGCAATTGTAAGCTCTTGCCTACTATGTGTAGCTACAGACTCAACACACAAGCAAAGAAAAATGAAAATCCTACGTTCATATAAACTCAGATGACAGACACCCCGCAGTCTGGCTATTGAAACCTGTGAGGCATCCAAGTGCTGGTGCTGGGCCTGTGGAATTGAGAGCCCAGAAGAGAGGCCCGGGGCTGGGCTGGGCAAGGCACCGAACAGCCAGCATTTATTGGTCCCTGATCTCCTGGCCTGAGTGAATTCAGACGGGAACAAAGGGCAGCATGAAAGAGAAGATAATCCAAGCTGATGTTGGGAAGGAAACAATTGTTTTAAAAATCCTAATGAAAAACACTAGCCAGAAAGCTAGAAGAAAAACCTAGCACCCCACAGACCCTCAGCTAGCCCCTCAAAGCTCCCTGGAAATCTTCTCAAGACTGTAGATAAATTAGCAGTAGCTGGGACTTCTTCCAAGGAGGTAGAAGGGGTAGGGCAATTCTGCCCCCAGAATTAACTACAAGACCACAGCTTGCACTCAGCCTCTTGAGTATATATTCCAGCATGTGTCCTACTTTGGACCACATGGTCAAAGTTAGGACAACCTCTGGGAAAAGGAAAGGTGGCAGCTTTGAGGACCTTCCCTTGGTCAAGACATTAGAGGTCCTCAGAAAGCCATTTCAGTGCAACTGTTAGAAAGAAGGAAGCTTGGGACTCTTGAGATGCTTGCGGTTAAGAGCGCGGGTTGCTCTTGCAGAGGACTCGGGTGCGATTCTCAGCAACCATGTAACTCCACATCCAGGGGACCTGACACCCTCTTCTGACCTCCTCCAGGAGCAAGCGTGTGCATGATGTTCATATGTATGCAGGCAAGTCACTCATGCACATTGAAAGCAACGAATGAATGAGACAGATGTCTTTGTGCAAGTGTGAGCAAGTCTACACATTTTCAACAGGAAAGAGCAAGGTGTCAGCCACAGAGTGTTCATTTTTAAAAAATTATTTATTTATTTATTTATTTATTTATTTATTTATTTGATATATATGGGTGTTCTGTTTGCATGTATATAGCTACACACCAGAAGAGGGAGGGAATCAGATCCCACACAGCTCTAGACAGTTGTGAGCTGCCATGTGGGTGTTAGGAATTGAACTCTGGACCTCTGGAAGAAAAGCCAGTGTGCTCTTAATCACTGAGCCATCTCCCCAGCCCTATGTTCTATGTTTTAACTTCAACATAAAAAACATAGCCTGGACTTGAGGAGGCAGAGGCAGGTTAATCTCTCCGAGTTCCGAGGCCAGCCTGTTCTACATACCGAGTCCTAGGCTAGCCAGGACCACACAGCAAGAGCCTATCTCACACAAAAGAAAAAGGGAAGAAGAAAAGAAGACAGAAAAGAAAAGGAGGCATCTTTCTGCACACAATGACACAATGGTTGCAGGGATTAGGAGAGTTCAGGCACGGTCACCAACATGTTAATGGGGTTGGACTCTGATAGAGGAACAGAAACATAGTGGGGAATAGTTCTACTGCTTAAACATTACTAAACTACATCAGTTAGTTGGGAGCAATGGTACCCTTCTGCAAGTTAAAATTGGCAAATATGGGCAGTTTGCAATACGGACATAAAAAAAAAAAAAAAATCCCATAAACGACTACTAAAGCTTCATGCAGCAACCCAGGTGTGTGGGGGGGCCCAAGCAGCACAGAGTAAAACAAGTCCCCAGATACCCATCAACAGTGGCACTCCTACAGCCCCCCAGCCTCACATTATAGTCCTCTCTGTCAGCACATTCCCCAGAGATGGGGCCAAGGAATGCCCTCACTTCAAGCCACATCGCAATTAACAACCACTGAGAAAGAAGGGTCAGCAGCTCAGCTCCCATAGGTGTCAGTTTCCGCAGGGGTAGCAGAAGTAGGTGAAGATGTGTGAGCAAGTGCCCCCCCTTGCTCACAATGCCACTCCCTTGGTGACCCTGGTACCTCCTGGCGTTGGCATCAGATGAGTCGTAAGGAGATAGTGGGGGCAGGGTGTCCACAGTCAGCGTGTGCTTGTAACTTCGAATCATCACAGGTGTGAGCCAGGAAAACGTGGCAAAGGACAGCAGCCCAGCGTCATCCACAGGGTTGGGTGCCAACCTAGAGCAAATTGTACGCTTGGGTTCCCAGATGTCGGGCTCCCCGCCCTCAAGCCCTGGCTTCCATCTGTAGTCATAGCTACAGATGGCACCCGGGACTCGCATCCATTAACCCTTTGGGTTTGTGAGTTTGAATGTGTGTGTGTGTATTTGAATGTGTGAGTGGGTTGTGAGAATTGTCGTTCCTAGTCTAACTTTCCCCAGCTCAGGAGAGCAGATGGCGAATGCTCAGGAAGTACGCAGGTCAGCTGTTAAACACAACCAACATTCAACATTGAGTAACACGCACTTAACTATATGATCCTAAATCCAAACTTAGCACTTCCTAACTGTTTGACTATTTTTGTTTATGATTCTTAATATTTTCATTGGACTGCATTTCAAAAGCCACAAAATGTTGCATGGATTTGCACGTCATCCTACCTGGGTGCCACACTGACTGTCCCGATTTTTAACAAACTCACTGTTGAAGTGAGCATTTATATCACTGTCCCTATCCCCTCGGGAGTTCCTCACATTCATTTATCATCTTTGTGGAGGAAATACCTAGGAGTGGGGGGCTACTGTGCATCTCTCCTTCACATTTAGTGGTCATGTTGACAGCAAGGATATGGTACTTAGACCATAAAAATTGAAAAATATATGGAGCGAAAAGGTCAGACTGGAGTGTGTGAGTTTGTGTGTGTGAGAGAGAATCTGAGTGTGTGTGAGTGTATATATGTGAGTTTGAATGTGTGTGAGTTTGAATGTGTGTGTGTGAATTTGAATGTGTGAGTGGGTTGTGAGAATGTATATGTATGAATGTGTATATGTGTGAGAGTGTGTGTATATGAGAAAGTGTGTGTGTAAATGTGTTTGTGAGTGTGTATGTAAGTTTGAATGTGTGAGTGTATGTGTGAATGTGTTATGAGAGTGTATGTATGTGAGTGTATGTGTGTATGAATGTGATATGTGTGTATGTGTATGTGTGAGTGTGTGTGTGTAAGAAAGAGAGAGACAGAGGCAGAAAGAGACAGAGACAGACAAATAGGGACTGAGAAACTGTTGAAAATAAATAAAATTTGTGTCATACTGTAAGTCCAAAAGATGCCACTTGGCCTTCTCTTACTCAGCAAAGGCAGTAGTTTATACTAATGATATATAAAATAATAAATATACTGAACCGTTGAGCATATGTGCTTGGAAGTCACAGAACCCATTAAAATGGTCTTGCAGCTCATGCCAGCAAATGGTGGAGTAGGTGCCCCTCGCCCTGAATCTGGGATGCCCTGCAGCTCACTCTGGTGGAGAGGATGCAGTGCATGTGTGCTGACATGAGTGTGAGTCTCAAGGTGACCTGCCTGCCTCCACCCATTCTCTTGGAAGCCTTCTGGGGCTTTGAGTGATGACACGGCCTGATTGTTGTCCTTGTCGTGGTCAACCCTCAGAAGCACATATACCTTGCACAGCAGACACCGAGCAAACTGGTCAAGACCACATGAACTACCCAAACCATCTCGGCCCAGGTTGCTTTATTTTACTAGTTACCCATAAAACTGTAAGCTGTGGGAGGGAAAAGGTCATTGCTTCCTTTTGGCTGGTAAATGGTGAGGCAGTTTGTTAAAGATAAAGGCCGACTGCTGAACTGCTGGCAAGTGTTTTAATCTCTCTTCAGCTGCCTCCCCATCAGCTAAAGATGGCGCCAGAACTTTTAGAGCGGTTGTGAAGAATAAAGACACCGGACATGATGACATACACCAGCAATCTTAGCAGTTGGGTGGCAGAACCAGCAAGATTTTGAGTTCCGGGCCACTCTGGCCTACAAAACACAACTCTTCCATCTCATAGATAGATAGATAGATAGATAGATAGATAGATAGATAGATAGATAGATAGACGATAGATAGATAGATAGATAGATAGATAGATAGATAGATGATAGATAGATAGATAAACAAACAAGTAAAATAGTTGATAAATGCTGTGAGCAGACCAAGCACAAGGAAGTCTCCCATAACCCGAGCTGGTATCTCACCAATCCCAGGAAGAAGTAAGAAGTTAGTGAATCCATACACAGGTAGACAGAGGGATAAAAGGACAGACACATGGAGCAGCACATGGCCAGCAGAGGCTGGGGACCACCCACGGTGGCCCTGCCCCGCACACCTCAGGTCTCCTCTGGGCTCACCTTGCACGGGGTCTCACCGGGATCATGGTTTTCAGGCTGGGATCATATCTCTCGGAAAAGGATCTGCGACGGCCTCTGCGATCCAGGTCTGAGATAAGGTACGGGCCTTCACCCACCATCTTGATAGTGTTTCTGAAGCCCTAGATTCTTGGCTTTGGGACACTTTCACTCTGTAATCAGAGATAAGGATGGTCCCTGAGAGATGAGGACATTGAGGGTAGAGCTGAGAGGCCTCTTTACTTGCTTTGAGCCCCCAGAACTGATTTTACCCAGTTAGTCTCAATACCTAAGTAGGACTGTGACCAGACACCGCCAAAACCCCTTAACCTGTATTTTAAGACACCCCCACTCCCACCCCAGTTGAGTAATCACATCTCATTCCTCTCCTGTTCCGATATAGAGTTGTCTGGAAGCCATAATTCCTCCTGGGAAACTTCTTTGAGGGTCAACCCATGGTCAAGGCTGGTTCTCAGCCCGGCAAGACAGCCTCTGGGAAAAATGGGTTCACTTTCTGGATGTGGGTGAATTCTGTTATACAGATAACAGATATACTTTATTTGTCTAGCTTCTTCCTAGAGCTTATACACCCATGTCCCCTCCACCTGGATGCCCAGGGGTGCACAAAGAACTTCCAACTTTGGAACTTCCAAAGTTCCAAAGAACTTGTTGGGACAAGTTCATGTTCCCATTGATTCTGAGGCCAATGCCCCCAGTAAAAACCCACATACACAACCCAAATGGAAAGAACATACATCCTCTGTGTCTGCCTGGCCTGCTGATCAACTGCCCCTTCATATCCTAAGTCCCTTCATATCCTAAGGTCCGATCTTTTCTGAGCCCCAGCTCTGTGCTAGCCCTGAGCTCCCACAACATTCTTCTCCCCAAATACAAACAATAAATGCCCCTGTACTGGCTTCAGTCCACCTTAAACAAAGGCTGTGACCATACTGTTACTTAAACCCAGGGCTCAAATTTCCCTGATGTCTCTCTGGAAGTTCTCATGGTTAAAAAGCAATTCTCGTCAAAGGTGTTAGTGACTCATAAATAGACTGTTAAACCATTGGATAGCCCAAGCTCCCAAGCCCGTAAGTCTCCCTCTGATGGACTCTTAGAAATCCCTCACTATCATGAAGAAAAACTGAGCCCAGGAAAGGACCAACAACCTCCATACTCTGAGGGCGGGCTGTACAGTTCTATCTGTGGCAACCCAGACTTGGAGAAATGGAAGTAACCTTGGAAAAATTTCTTATTTGTCCTATATTACAAGAGGCATGCCTTAACAATACTCTCTCTCTCTCTCTCTCTCTCTCTCTCTCTCTCTCAAAAATCTGAAAACAAAAACCTCCTCTATTGAAACAGGAAAAAAAATCTTTCCAAGTAGAAACTGAAACATGAAGTTTATAAAGTTAGATGGGAAAGGCACAGGCCTTATGTGTAATAGATCTGCTCAAAATCTCTTCATCCAGTTAATGAATATTAATGACTGGAATACCACAGGCACGGCTCCAGAATCCTAATTCAATCAGGACACAGATATTTCCAGAATTGCTAAGCCTTTTGCTAACGTGGTGCCTACCCCCTCTGCGTGCACGGTCCCTCACTCCAACCAGGCTGAATGTATTAATGTCTCCTGAGCAAAGTGCCAACGCCTCCTGACTGCTTCCGGGCCTTTGCACACACACACACACACACACACACACGCACGCACGCACACACACGTACACACACACACACACACACACACACACACGCACACACACTGAAGCAGTCTGGTCCCTCCTTCCCTTGACCAATTCCTGCTCAGACTCCAGTTCAAATCATAACTCTCCTTTCCTGAGGATTTTTCCTTTTTAGCTAAACAGACCGTGGGCTTCATGTCTGTCTCCTGAGCAGCCACAATTTAGCACCTAGCCCCCTCCCTGGACGTACTACCTATGCGGTACACATGTGTCAGTTGGGATTGATAGTGACAAGGATCTGAGTTTAAAATGAAGGGAGAGAAGAGTAAAGGAGGGAGGGAGGGAGAGGGAGGGGGAGGGAAGGGGAGGGAGGGGGGAAGACACTAAACATTAAATAAATAGATTATCACACAAATACCTAAAAAGCAGACAATGAGGAATGGAGAAATCAAAAAACAAAAAAAACAAGCAAAACGTAAGGGAAAAATAGAATATAAAAAGCAAGCCAATAGATTTGAACCAAATTACATTGGCTATACATGAAATAAGCATTTCAGTTTTTAAAAACAGAGATTGTCAGACAGGAAACTCGTGATATGCTGGCTGTGAGAGACATGATTTAAATATGAAGGTTTTGCTAGTCCTGGTGGTGAGTGCCCGTGATCTCGGCTATTTAGAAGGCTGGGGTAGAAGGATCAGAGATTCAAGTCCTCCCTAACTTAGCATGACCCTGTCTCAAAGTAAAAGTAACACCACCAGCAGCAAAGGAGACACAGCTCCTTTAGACCTCCTGCCTAGCATGCCCTCAAGTCAATCTAAAGTACCACTGAGATGGATAAATACACAGGAAAGCAGCTAGAGAAGGAAAACTCCAGTAAGATAGAAATATACAGAAATGTGCCAATGACTTCCGGAAAGGGAAGTGTTCCCTAAAGCAAATGTAAAACCTTAAAGTCTTGACTACAGACACTGAAATTGCAAACTTGTCGGTCAGAAGGCACCATTTGTTAAAAGTTTAAAAAAAGAGACGCAATGGACTGATGTAATACAACCCATTAGCTATAAAATATCAGAAGTTCCAAAGGCCAAAAATGGATAAATACCCCATTAGGAAGGTAAACAGAAGATGTGGCTAGGCGACCAACACAGGAGCTGGGTGTCGTGCCACACAGCTGCAGTCCCCACACTGACAGACAAGTGTCCTGACAAGTCTGTCAGGACAGAGTTTTGAGGTCAGTCTGTGCTACATAGTAAGAGCCTGTCTCAAAACAACATCAACAACAAATCCTGTCTAAAACACGCAGGAAAACATGCCTGGCCCCTAAGTTGCAGAAACATTTAAAAACCACAATAATAGCTATTTCTGACTCTTCAAGTAGGCAATGTCATACATAATGCCTGAAAGTTGTAGGTCTTGACATAGGCAAGGAACACAGTTGCTCTTAAGCCCTGCTGGTCACAATGTAAAGTATGCCAATAGTTTATAAATCAATTTGGCATTATCGGGTCAAGTTCAAGATTATCAACACAGCCGGTAACCAGGCATCCATAGGGCAGATGACGTCATCTCCCTGCTCCCGCAGTTGTACACAGATTAGCCCAAATTTTACAAGCTGCTTCACTGTCGCCTCAAATTCTCTCCTGACTCTGTTAGCCTTTCTTCTCTCTTGCTTCTTGGTGTCAATCCTGAAATACAATGCAATACAAAACACACGCACACAAAACCCAGAGAGTGAAATATCATTAAAAAGAAAAAAAAAAAAAACCTTCGATGGCCTCTCCAAGAATATTTGAAGCAGCTGTTTGCCATTTTCAACGTGAACGGATAAGAAAATAGCTTGGCAAACTATGTACGGCGAACACAGTGCCTTACCACTTAAAACTAAAGACAAATGAAGTAGACATGATTAAAAAAAAAAACAAGAGAGGAGGGGAAGGAGGAGGGAGGGGGAATATGAGACAGTCAGAGCAAGCCAGTCAGTGAGCCAAACAATGCTAAAGGCTTGAGGCTTTCTCCTACTTTGTAGACAAGACAGTTGACAGCGTCAGGCCCCTCGAGCAAAGAACCACAGGAAGTTTGCCACCAGGCTTCCCTTGTGCTTACCAGAAATCCCTCACAGCCTTCTCTACCCGAAGCTCCCTCTCTGTAGCCCTTTTCTAAATTCTCTGCTTTCACTGCCACTTCACACTCTGATCTCCTCAACCAAATGCGGTCGATGCAGCTATGGCCATAGCGTGAAGAAGAGCCCAGGGCCTGGGACTCCCTCTGCTCTCGGTCTTGCTTCTCCAGCCATGTCCTTGTTACTGCCACACCTAGAGGGATAGCCAGTATTGGCTTCCTCAACCAGCCACTTCCAGAGCCTCCCTCTGGCTTCCAGGCCTTTCCCATGTCCAATCCCTGCTCAGTATATCCTGATTAGGAGGAGGAGAGCATATCAGGTAAAGAAGACAAAAAAAAAAAAAAAAAAAAAAAAAAAAAATCAAGAGTTCCAAAACCAAGCACCAATCATTTCAAGATAGAGAATTACAGCAAAGAGCCTCTTCCGTGAGAATCCCCTTCTGGCCACTGTGACATGCTTCAGCCTCTACTCAAGACAGCTCTTGCATTGTGTCTATGTAGGAAATGCATAATCAGATCTAAAGGGAAGCCCAGACACACCCACAAGAGCTCTCTGCAAAAGTAGCCCAAGCGCCTGGGAACCTTGGCATCACAGAAGATAAAGGAAGTAAGGGAAGGCTCCTGCTTAGAGGAGGGAGAGCAGAGACAGCTTGAGACAGCACAGTCCCGGACAGCATGCTGGACCAGAAAGAAAAGATTAAAGGCGTGAGTAGGACAGCCGAAGACGCTTGGCTGGGCTGTAGACTGTGCAGCAGCATGAGGTCAAAGCCAAATGCCTCCATTTTGATTGCTGAATGATTGGAGATGCTTAGCGTGTTGATGGTTCTGGTTACGTAAGATTCCATATTCTTGAAAAATTAGTATTCAGAGGGAATGCAGCAAATTGTGGGAGGCTTTCAAATGTGTCAATAAGGATCGCAAAAGCCAAGTGGGGGGACGCACACCTGCAGTGGTGGTGCAGAACACAGGCAAGGAGCACAGGCACGGGGGTCCAGAGGTCACAGACAGCGCTAATAAATAATGCACGCGGAGAATATTAAAGTCATCCCTGTGGCGGCGGCGGCTTGTTTTGTCTGAGTACGGCTGAAATTTCTTATCATTATTCTTGTCATCTTTCTGTGAATTTGAAATCATCTTAAAATGAGTTAACCACTTTAAGAAGTTCTCCTAGAGGGAATATGTTGTTTTCCTTCTGTGAAACCTGATTGCCATTTCCCTGTGAACCCCAGCTCGGGTCTTAGGTCGGGATCAGGCTGGCCACATGCATGCCTCTGCGGTTTGAAGACAATCATTGTGTTTTTGTTTTGTCTTGTTTTCTTTAGTTTTGGGTTTATACCCAACCTCTATTCCTTTCTTACCCAGGCTCAACTTCTGCCTCTTCCATCTTAACCAGGGTCTTCCTGCCTCACATAGGACTTCTGGTTTCTTGTTCACTTTTTAACTGGTGAAGGCTCCTGTCAGCAGCTAGTCTAAGAGGTCAACCCAGAAGGCCAGCCTCCTAATGTCCAACACAGAAGGCCATACATAGGAAACTGGTGCTGTGAGGTCGTTTCCTTGAATATCCCACAGGGACTGCCGAGTTATGCTTTCCTAAGACAGCCTGGAAGCTCTGCAGCTGGAATGGTAATTTACTAAAATTGGCAGCCCGGGAGGGGGGAAAGGGGGGAGTGAGAATCTTCAAATCAGGAAGTGTGCTTTGGCTAACATCTCTCTCCAGTCTGGCATGCCATCCCTTGCCAGGAGCAAGAGGCTGCCTAGAGGATCTGCTTGCCAGCAGTCGCAGAGAAGCAGGAGCAGCTGATAGCCCGGGGACAGGCAGCTCACTAGGTCTGGGACCCTGCAGCCAGCATTCGTGATGGAATACCTGATTGGCAAGAGATTATAAACGGGTCTCTGGGACCCCTTGCTGCGTTGGGGAGGGAGGGGTTTCCTAACCTAACTTCAGTATGCTTACTTAGAACAAAGAACACAGCATTTACAATTTAGACGTCCATGTTACACGGTCTGCATAGTTCAACTTTTTTTTTTCAGTTTGTAAAAACGTGTATTAAGAGTAGCACTTTAAAAAACAAGAGTTCTTGCTTTGCCAAAAATCTCAACAGCTTCTGTGGCTATAATCAGACACCGCAAGGAGCAGGCACCCGTGCTCCGCCTAGCCACAGCCTGGGGTTATGGATTTCTTAGCTCTTGTGGTCACATGAGCACTGTCGCTCTCCTCATCCTGGATTTGTTGGTCTCTGTCCTTGACTCTGTTCAAAGTGGGAGGAGAAAAGATGTCCAGAGGGCAGCTTTATAGGAAGCATCTTCAACGCCTACTCTCGTCCTCTCTCTCACTCCACCCCGCCTCTCTAACTCAGACCTCTTACAAGGGCACATTTCAGATTAGAATTCCGGTGTTGCTTAACATCTACAATGGTCACCCTGCCTCACTCCATCAAGCCTTCGCAGTTGCAACTTTTACCTGAAAACCCTCCCAGATAACCTCATCTCTCCCCATAAATTCTCTCTCCACCCCATCTTCCTCCCTCCCTTCTTTCCCTCTTCCCTCTTCCTCTCCTTCTCTTTCTTCCTCTCTCCTTCCATAGCTCTCTCTTTCTCTCTCTCTCTCTCCTCTCTCTCTCTCTCTCTCTCTCTCTCTCTCTCTCTCTCTCTCTCTCTCTCATTTTCTGATGCTAGGTATTGAATTCAAGGCTTTATGCATGCTTCTGAACTACACACTAGACCAATAAACCCATTATTAATGTAAACGTCTCATATACCCCAACTTCCTTCAAGACCTGAGCTACCTACATACAGTTCAGAGGAGACCCTTTAGGTGCCTTTCCTCAGGTCTGGCCTCTCACTTCTACTACTCAGCCATATTGGTTGCCCCAGCACCCTATGGTTAACTAGCCCACAACATTAATCTTGAGTGACAAGGACCTGGCATCAGAGTTGGGGGCTGATGGGAGGAGAGCCAACGGAAGGCAGGGCCACAGATAAGCAGCACAGAGACCTCAGGAGGTCTGTTCAAGTCTTCTCATCCCTAAAGGGCTGAAGATGGTAGCTCATGGTGGAATCTCCAAAGAAGGTCACCCACTAACATAGAGATGGTCTACCATGACTGAATAAAGAAAAGAACTCCCATTTTAAAGATATGAGAACCACACAGGAATGCCATGTGAATTCAAGATCTTCCAAAAACAATGCTTTGGTTAAATTGTGAACAGTACTTGTGAGCACACATATGTGCCTGTGTGTGGTGATTTGGATAGGTTTGGCTCCCATAGATGCACGTGTTGGAATGCTTGGCTCATGGGGAGTGGGTGTGGTCTAGTTGGAGGAAGTGTCATTGTGGAGGCGGGCTTTGATGTCTCCTATGCTCAGGCTACGCCCACTTGGCACACAATCTCCTTTTGCTGCCTACAGATCAAGATGTAGAACTCTCAGCTCCTTCTCCAGCACCACGTCTGCTTGCAAGCAGCCATGCTTCCTGCCAGGGCAATAACGGACTGAACCTCTGAAACAGTGAGCCAGCCCCAGTTAAATGTTCTCCTTTATAAAAGTTGCCGTGGACCTGGTGTCTCTTCAGAGCAATGAAACCCAAACTAAGACACTGCATGCACAGCAGGAAGATCAAACTTATTCAGTGTAGGCTTCTGTACATCACAGATGTTCAAATCCTGTCTCGTTTCTATTTTTTTTTTCTTTTACATTCCTCAAGGCTCCAAAACTAGAATTGTCCCAGGCCTCTTTCATCTCTGAAAACCCCAAGCCAGGGCTTCTTCCTACAGGGGCAGACAAGGACATGCAAGTGCAGCACAGCCTGATGGGTGACAAAGGCCCCTCATGACTAAACAGGGGACACTAGTTGTAACAGAGATGAGCTTTACCTGCACAGGGAAAGAGCAAGCCCTAGAATGAGACGGAGAGGAAGAGGAACCAGAAGCCATGGCCCTTGGCCCTTCCTACCTGGCTTCCTCCTCTATGGACCTCAGGTTTCTTTTCCCTTGTCCCGCTTGCTGGGAGCCTTCCTCTCCAACTGCCCCATTCAACTGCCACTCCCACCACACCTGAGGAGGGAACTCTGAGGGAGCCAACATTCCCTCAGGCCCACATTAAAGGGCACTGCTTCATCCCAGGACTGATCTGTAGGACGCCAGGCTCCAGCAGTGAACATTAGAGCTCACAAGACCAACTAGCCTAACCTTGCTTCCAGCCTGTCACGGCATACTGCTGCCTACTAGGAGATGATCCCATTGCGTGATGAAACCACAGAGCAGAGGTCCCCCACAGTGGCCCCAGCACAGGTCAGCCCATCTGAGGTCACTGCTTACATCTCCTGACTGTCACTCGAGGCCCTGTACATTTCTGATCCTATGTTCCTGCTGAAAAGACAACCGTATGGGCTGAGTGGGAGTAAGAAACCAACCTACAAAAAAGAAAATCTCATTCATTCATTTGTTCATTCATCCATTTAACAGAAATCAAGGGACAAATTGAATTAGCCCCACCCCCACATATTCACACTGAACAAATGCTCAGCCGGAGATTATAACTAGCAGCTCACTCTTGTGCATAGGACTCTACAGTGAGTACTACATACCCGGAGGCAAAGGGGTAGCTGATTCTTTGGTGGCTTTTGTACCTTGTCCAGAGCAGGCAACCAATCACAACCTTGTAGATGTATGTAGCATGGTCTTGAAAGGGTTCAGAAGGACAGAGCCGCCATCATAGAAAGAGCACACCCTGACTACCTTAAAGCAATATTGGACATCTCATAAGACCTCTGCCAAGGCCCCCTAACCTGTAGGGACACCTCTTGCTGTGGCCTTGTTGTAGATTAGCTTTCCGGCATTTCAGTCACCTGCAGTCAACAGAAAATGTTAGGTGGAAGACTTTAGAAGCAAACATTTCACATTTTATTTTATTGGACCCCATTCTGAGGAGTATGATAAAGCTTGGACTGCCCCGACTGTAGACATCACTGCTGTCAGCCACTTAGTGACTGGTTCAGTTGTCAGATAACTTGTCAACAGAGTCACAGTGCTTATGTTCAAGGGATCCTTATTTGGCTTAACCATGACCCAAAGTGCAAGGTCTGTGATGCTGTCTGCTTTATTACTGTGTATGAATTGCTCTGTCTTATTGTTATTTATTGCACTTATTCTCTTCCTGTGCCTAACTCCTGCATTTAATTCCTTTCATGTGAAGGCAGAAGCATCATATATTAGAGGACTCAGGGCCAGGTGCTACCTCGGGCTTCCATTGGGGGGTCTTGGAGCATATTCCCCAGAGACCACAGGGGACCACTCTATTTAAGGCCTGTCAGGTCTCTGCTTTGCTTGTCACTGCCAATTCCTCCCTCTGCTGGCTGTTTCTGGCTTCTACATTTCCTGCAGAAATTTAGTTGCATTTCTCTGCCAGCAATAAACCTGATGTTTTCCTCCATGTCCATGTTCATCTCCATGAAGGGAGATGAAAACGTGGCCACTGGACAACTGCGTAGTAAAGCGGACACTTCAAGAAGATGCTGGAGGGAGACAGGTTCTCTTTACAGGTGCCTGGAGAACTCCGCTTCTGGGCCTCCCTCCCTTCTCTAGGAATGCAAATCGCTGCTAATAATATCGCTTGACATTTATAAAGCCCTTTGCTTGATTTTCACAACAGCCTCAGGGTGCCTTCTAAGCCCAGCCAGACTCCTTTTCAAAGTCTTCCAAACAGACCCAGA
The DNA here is from genome assembly GCF_947179515.1 of Apodemus sylvaticus. Taxonomy (NCBI): domain Eukaryota; kingdom Metazoa; phylum Chordata; class Mammalia; order Rodentia; family Muridae; genus Apodemus; species Apodemus sylvaticus. The sequence continues at coordinate 43,866,869 of NC_067492.1, read as the reverse complement.
TATGACAAGCTTACCAAAGGAGGATGCCCAGCTTACCTCCGTCTTCATTCGAGGCCTAGCACGGATGGATTTCTACTAAGAGCATTTTGGTGCTACATGAATTGGATTTTGAGATCAGATTCTGGAGCAGAAGGATACCGAGGGGGGCGTAGGTCTCTACTAAAGGAGCAGGAGAGATGAGCTCCCACCTCACTCAGATTCTGCGCGCATCCAAAATCAGGGAGCAGAGACTCAGAGAAGTGAGCACGCCTGGGAGAGTGGGAGAGATGAGAGCACATTGCAGAATGAGAAGAACAGTCAGGCATCTTTGTTATAGCCATAGCCGGGCATGGTGACACACCCTGTCTCAGCAAGAAGGACTGAACCAGGCAGGAAGATCATTAGTTCGAGGCCAGCCTGGGATACAAAGCAAGACTTTAGGATGAAAGAAGAGAGAAAGAAAAAAAGGAGGCAGGGAAGGAGGCAGGGAGGGAGGCAGGGAGGGAGGCAGGGAAGAAGGGAGGGAGGCAGGAAGGGGGAGAGGCAGAAAAAAAGGAAGAAAGTGAGAGTAGAAGAAGGAAAGAAGGAAGGAAGGAAACCTTGCTATATGTTTCACCCTTTTAAAAATTGTAAATGTATACTGCTAAACTAAAGCTATTAAATCCAAAGGTGTCTGAAATAAAAGGATTTGTCTGAAAAGGGCCAGGTCCTGGGCCAGTGTCTGCAAATTCCCAGTAGCCAGCTAAGCAGCCCCTGGAAAATGTCCTCCATGGAGCAGAGTTATTTATTTATTTTGCCTTGGAGAAGGGAAGCCTGACTGGCACTCGTCTCACCCAGCCCAACCCCCAGCTATAAGCAGGAGGGGCAGATGACGTCAACACAATGGGAAGCTTGGAAGCAGGACATGGGGGTTAGAGTTGCCGGTCCCCCATATTCGATGTTTGCCTGATCTTTTCCTCTTCTGTCTTAGATTCCAGTTGCAGACATGTCAGTTCAAAGCCAGTGATGGGGTTCCAAGCACACAGTCTTCTGCCAGAGGGAGGATCTCTCTGTCAGAATTGATAAATGTTATTATTAACCCTTTCCCACACCATGGCCTCTTTGATACTCCAGCGTATTTTCAAAATAGTTTTTTTAATGTCCATGATACATAGAATTACAGATAACCAATTAAACCAAAACAGTGTTATGCCAAAAACGAGGCTGGATATTACAAAACATAATCTACTGCGTTGACACTCCAAGTAGCACGGTCATCAGAAGGAGGTCTGATGACCGCCAAGAGTCCAAAGCATCAATGCACATGAGGTTTGTGAAAACTGGGACAACCAGATGAGGTCTGAGGATGCCCATTGATACTGCCTTCCTCGCGAAGGTCATGAATGTGATATATTTGCTTGCCTCCATTATGAGAGAGGGAAAATGCTAAATTTCCATTAATAAAAATAATGACAATTTTTTTTCTGTTCTAGCCCACAGGCACATGGACCACAGGTCAGCTTCCAGACTGGTAATCTGTAAGGTTGCTTCTAACACCAACATGACGGGAGTTCACAAAATTATGTAGATGAGACAAGGGGGTATAATGGGGATATGCATGGAATATGTTAGGTTTTCATTTTTGTTTGTTTGTTTGTTTGTTTTCTGACAAGCCCCAGCTGACCTAGAACTCACTCTGTAGACCAAGCTAGCCTCAAACTCAGAGAGATCTGCCTGCCTCTGCCTCCCAAGTACTGCGATTGAAGGCTCCTACCACCAGACCAAGCCAGGGGTTAGAATTTGACAGTCTGAAGAGTTGGCACCAGAGTATCACATAGGCGGAAACTGCGTTTGCCCTGAGAAGTACCTGTTAGACATAGTGGACCATACATAGAACCCCAGCTACATGAAAAGCTAGAACTGGAGGAGTACAAATTCAAGGCCAGCTTGGACCACATAGTGAGTTCGAAACTAGCCTGGACTGCAGAGTGGGCTTTAATAAATTTACTCTGAGTGATTTAGCTGCTGCTGACTTTGAGAATAAGCCCAGAAGTAGAGACTGCTGGAGAGGTGGGGCTGGGGAAGTAGGTGGAGCCCTGTGGATCATGGCAGTAGCCTCTTTCCCATCCTCTGACTCAGGGATCTGTGTACTGGACTCTGTGTAGAGCACTGCAGTTTGAGTCTACGGAGCCTTCCTGCATTACTGGGAAGAACCTGCCATCTGCTGGCCAGCTCGAGTAAAGCAGACGGCTTCCTGATGGCTTAGGCAAGGAAGGACCAGTGGGAAGCATGAAGGACGATGGCTGTTTGGGGAGGGCGTTCTGTTACAGAGGCCATTGCCACAGAGTAGGCCTGGGAGAGGGATAGATATTTTCTATTAACAACTCTGGGCTGGCAGAAGCCGGATGGGATGACACTGGAAGGGCCCTTCAGTTGCTCTTTGGGACTCAGAAAGTAACGAAAGGAGATAAGAGGTTGGGGGGGGGGGGGGGCAGGGAAGATAGCTATTGAGAGAGAGAATAGGAATTCACAGCCAGAAAATACCCTACAATGAGAAACAGGTGTCACTGGAGACGCCTCCAGGCAGAAGAGGGTGAGAACATTTCCCCCGCCTTCGGTGTAGACGGTGGTGTTCCGTTCCGAGATCGCATCGCCCTCGGGCAAAGCTGTTCCTTCTGCTCGGAACGTTCTTCCGAGCCCATCCTTCTTATCTAAGTAAATGTTTGTTTGCCGCCGCTCTAGGGAATCTGCAGCAAGTCTTCAAGGCAAGCGACCTCTACGGAGCCTCAGCTCAGCTCTTTGTCGGCACCTCCTGGCGCTGCTCTGGAACTGCCTGCGGACTGGCTTCCTGTTTACCTAGTGTCTCCAGAGACCACCACCACCACCACCACCACCACCACCACCACCACCACCACCACCACCACCTCCCCTCCCCCAGGCAGGGGATCATTTAACCGCAGCTCTATCCCAGTGTGAGAAACAGTGGGAGACTATTCGCTTACTGGATTCGTTTCTCTTGTGGAATGTTAAGCAACCTGGTGATCATTTGAACACAAAAATGCTTTGACACATTTTTCCCTAGAGATCTGCCTAGAAGTTGAAAACCATTTCTTTTTCTGTTTCAATCTCTATCAACACCCTTGAGGGGCCTGCTGTCATCCATAGCCTGCTCACAGAAAAAGCCTCTCGATTCCAGAGAGGGAACCCCTCCGTCCAGTCCATGTGACTTGGAGCTGATCCTGTCCTACCGCACAGGAGTTAAGATATCACTTGGCCTGGCAAATCCAACTTCTAATAGCTTAGCATGCTTGGTTCAGAGATGAGCGTATGACTGAGCTAACCCAATGAGAAAACACCCTACCTTGAAACCTTGACTGGGCGTTTCTGAACTTGGCAGGCGATGAGCCTGGAGCTTGTGGTCACTGTGATGCTACCAGAAAGTGAAAAGGTACACAGAAGTAAAGCCAAAGGAAAGGCAGTGTTTGCAAGACCAGTGTCCTTTCCACGCGGGCTGCAGACCCAGAACATTGCCTGAACTCCCCAATTACATGAGCCGTAGCTACTGGGAAGACTTTTATAAAGAACACTTTCCAGACAGTAGCTATCACAATGTCTGGATCTGGTAGCAGCTCAGAAAAGTCCAATTAAATAGGAAGAATGGGGAAAGATGAAGGTTGGGGGTCAATTAACATTTTGCCTCTAAGAACGTCCCTGACTATCACTGTGCTGTGGGAAGTTGAACTCCACCCCACCCCCCTTTCTCTTTCTCTTTCTCTCTCTCTCTCAGATTTATTTGTTTTTATTTTAGGTGTGTGAATGTTTCACCTGCATGTATGTCTGTGCATCACATGCAGGCCTGGTGCCTGCAGAGGCTAGAAAAGGACATCAAATCACTAAAAACTGGAGTAACATATGAGCTGCCATGTGAATGCTGGGAATTAAATCCAGGTTCTCTGAAAAAGCAGCCAGTGCTGTTAACAACTAAGCCAGTTTTAACGCCCCAGTCTTCCCATATCCACACCTTTGCTTCCTTTACAGTGAACTGCACTAGCAGCAGCAGCAGCAGCAGCCACCATCTGGGAAAAAAATGCAGTCCCTGCACTAGGTCCCAAGGAAACAGACGCTATGGTGACAATGCTGGACCCTTCCTGCTGGACCTGGAGAAGTGCCAGCTGCTTCTCTGGCTGGCCTGCCTAGCTTGCTCCAACCCCAAATACATCCCTGTGCAGAGCTTCCTAATTATGTCCTAGCGCCTGACTAGTGAGAAGAGACTGAGTCACATGAAGACAGTAACGAATATGGAGCCCCAGTGCACTGCTTGCTGGGGTACTGACCGCTTTAATGGATTGGGTTTGATGTCCTTGTTGTTGTCGTCATTGCTGTTGTTGTCATTGTCTTCACCAAACTATGCCTTGCTTTGTGGGGGGAGGAGGGAAACATTGTGGATCACAAAGTGTTCTTGTACAACATGGCTTTGCCCAATCTTCAACAGTACCTCAGAGAGATGGGTCAGATCAGCCTGACTAGCACAGCATCCAAGAGAGCCACATACTGCCCTCCACATCTGGCTCTTTTCTAACCTTGCCTGACAGTCCCTGAGAACAAGACTGGATGGTAAGGTATAAGCTGTGTGACCCACAGGTGCTCCAGGCCTGTGCTGCAGATGCCCATGCTATTAATTGGGATCTACCAGCCAGGGGGGTCACCCCCAAGGAGGCTTTGCCTGTTGGGCAAGAAACCAGCGATTCTCCATTTTCTGAGTCCTCACCAGGAAAGCACGATCCTCCTGACCCTTCACACCTGACCATTACCCCTCCATGGCCATTGTCAATCACACTGAATCCAGAGAGAAGAGGGTTCAGTTTCTGCTCCCAGAAGTATCCAAAGCTATAAGCAGCCTTCGATTGATTGATTGATTGTATTTGAGTACACCATTGCTCTCTTCAGACACACCAGAAGAGGGCATCAGACCCCATTACAGATGTTTGTGCACTACCATGTGGTTGCTGGGAATTGAACCCAGGACCTCAGGAAAGAGCAGTAGGTGCTGTTAATCGCTGAGCCATTTCTCCAGCCCTATAAGCAGCCTTCTTACAACCGAGATCAGAAGTCACCAAGGTCCGCCACTTCTTAGCAGTGAATGAATAAATCATGTGGACTATCAATGGTGCCATTGAGGTGTCACATCTGGGTGTCAGCTGATATTCTGGGAATGTGACATCCTCCTGCTGGGACCTCCTGAGTGAACAGCTTGTATCTTCCTTGTGTAAAGGAGCTGCAAAGACACACATCTTGTTTTCAAAGCAAGAAAATCAACTTCTGCCCAGGTCTCGTGGACCTGCTGGCTCACGGCCACTGGATATTTAACCAACCACAGCCAAACCTACACACAGCTATGCTGCTGGCCATGTGGTCAGAGGGACATTACACAAAGAGTATCCTTTCACCTCATACTCACTTAAAAAACACATTGTGGGGACCTGTAAACCCAGAACACTTTGTTAATCTATGATGAAGCTCTAAAGTCCCAGAATCCTTAGGGCTAGAGAGATCACTCAGCAGTTAAGTCGGGCGGCTATTCTTGGCAAGGCCCTTAGTTCAAATTCACAGCCTCCACATGGTGGCTCACAGCCATCTGTAACTCCAGTACCAGGGGATTCAACACCTTCTTCTGGACTCAGTGACCATCAGGCACACATGTGGTTCATAGACATACAGGCAAGCTCATATACAGAAAATAAAAATAAATAAATATAAAAAGTGTTTTAAAAATAATCAACAGAATCCAGAACACTGATAATATAGATAGCAAAACAAATGAAGCCTCATGTTTGTGGTGTGGAGCCTTAGGGCAGTCTCTCTCCCCCCATCCTCTATATCTATCTATCTATCTATCTATCTATCTATCTATCTATCTATCTACCTACCTACCTACCTACATCTTTCTCTTCCTGCTCATGAGAGGGGCCTTCTTAGATGCATTTCACAGGTGTGATGCTTATTCTCCACTGTCAACTTGCCTGGATTTAGATTTACCTAGGAGAAATCATCAAAGCACAGCTGTGTGAGAGAGAGGCCTTCTGCAGGGGGGATTACTCGAAGCCACCTAAATGTGGGTGACACCATCCCACAGATGGGCATCCAGACAAAATAAAATGGGGAACAAGGAAGCCAACACAGGGCTGACCTCCTGTGTTTACTGTCTACATAACGTGAGCTGTTCTGTCTGTCAGGTGGGCTGGCACGTCTGAGGCTACAATCTAAAACAAATCCTTCCTCCCTAACTTGTCTCTGTACAACAATATGAGAGCTGATGGGATGCTCACTTACGGGATGAGAAGGCTAGGAGGGAGTCACAGGGAACAGAAATAAGATAAACAGGCAATGAACATTTTTTTTAAAAAAAGTAGAACAATATAAGAACTACATCAAAGTTGTAAAATGTGAAAATATATATCACAACCCGTTTCTAAACAACAACAAAAAAAATATCCTAAACCCTTTATAATGTTCAGAATGCTAAGAATATCCTTATATGTGGCCAGGGTCTATGGCGGCTTCCAGAAGGGAGTGCTCACTGAAAAACCAAGGCAAGATTAGAGGGTTGAGGCTTCCAACTGCACCATGCAGCCTCCTGGGAGGGGAGACAGAGTTGAGTCTGAGCTGACCATCAGTAGCTAAGAACAGAATCAACTATGCTGCACAATAAAGCTTCTACAGGAATCCAAAAGGCTGGGCTCTCAGGGAAAGACGGATCTGGAGCAACTTCTAGAGACTGGTACCTCTCAGAGAGGGCGTGGGAAGCCTGAACTTCACCCCACTCACCTGCCCTGGGCATGCTCATTTTGAAGTGGTAGATGCAGGTATTTCCCTGAGTTTCCTGGGAAGATCAGTGAAACCCAAAGAGAATTTTAAAGTAACCTGGATTTACAATGGATTGGTCAGAATACAGGCAACAGGTGATGCTTGTGATTGGCATCTGGGCTGGGATCCCCGTTTGGCCTGGGTCCTCCACCAGTACAACTGGCGCTATCTCCAGGCAGATGACCTCAGAACTGAAGTGGGTAAGAGAAGACCCATCTGACATCTTCGGGAGTGCCTGCAGCTCAGCTGGCCCCTGAAACAGTAGCTTAGTTACTCTATGGCTGTGGCAAAATACCATGACCAAAGCAGCTTGGAGAGGAAAGAGTTTATTTTGCTTATACTTTATGCTTCTACATCACAGTCCATTGTCAATGGAAATAAGACAAGAACTCAGGGCAGGAGCCTGGAGGCGGGAGCTGATGCAGAGACCATGGAGGGGATGCTGCTTACTGGCTTGCTCAGTCTGCTTTCTTACAGCACCAGGACCACCATTCCAGGCGTGACATGGGCTCCTGTGGGGTTTATGGCCAGCGTGTAAACAGTCCTGGTGAGGTAAAAATACAACTTGGTTCAGCTTGACTTAGCCGTCACTGGTTCAAACTTCAGGAGTCTTGACAACAGATAATTAATTTTAGCCATATTTAAACACTGCACAATTTTGGGGGGAGAAAGTTTTCTGATAACAATTAACTCAGCCCTGTTAGTACAGCAGAGAGCAAGGCATGTCCACACCGTGATTCTTTACAAAAAGTAAACCTGGATTCTTTCACAAAGATGGACACTGTCGACTCAGAGATAGTGCTCAAGATTTAGAGTCTAGGGAGAATGACTGAGGTGAACATGATGACAGCCTGTGGCTGTCAGGAAGTCACCTGGGCTGTTGTAAAGCACGAGTGACATCTCTCATAAGGATGGGTTTTATGGCCTAGAAGCGACGCTCAAGATTTAGGTGCAAAGGTTCTGGGATAAATAAAACATAAATTCTGGGAGATATATGTGAAGTCTGGCTCTACAGATAGCAAGGAACCACCAGGTTGTAAACCACATTCTTTCCCAGAATTCTGGAAGAACAGGTAACAGCTTCTTTCTCTGGAGATGAATGTTTATCTTTTCCTGACATCTCCGGTGCTTATCTATGTGTGCAAGAATTTTTGGCTCTCTACGCGGCACCACCCACGGTAAGCTGGGCCTGCCCACATCAATCATCAATAGAGAATCACAGTCTTCTTCACATGTCAATCTGGAGGGAGCGTTTTCTCAACTAAAGTCCCTTCTTCCCAAATGACTCTCACTCTGCCAAGTTGATATAAAGCTAACCAACATATGGAGTGACCTCAAACACCTTCAGGACACAAATTGGCAACTTTCCTGTCCTATTGAGTGCTGGAGAGTAGGGAAAACATAGCTTGGTTTAGGCCATGTCATAATAGAAGCCAACTCAGGCATCCCACAGGGAAGAAACATGTCTGAGTGGGAGCCTGAACAAATGTGAGAACTGGACCTCCAATTGTGGGTGGAGCTTTCTGTGGTCTCTGCCCTCTGGGCCCATGTCTCAACACAGTTCCCAAAAAATTTCCAGACCCTAGAACATCTCTCCAGAGTCCTAAAAGACTTCAGGGCAGCTTCGCTCTGGTGGTGGTTATGAGTGTGTTCATGTGTACCAATGTGTGAGAACTGGTATATGTGGAAGAGAGGGACGATGAATGTGAGCTGCCACAGACCAACCTGACTTCCTAGCACTGAAAATGTGGGCAAGATGCTTAAGCTTTCTCAGCCTGCAAGGGCCTGACACAGGCTACTCTCCACGGAACTCTTGCTCTCAGTGAACCCCTATTCTAGATGTTCTATATGTCCCAACCCTGATTTCCACATGAATCCCTCACAAGACTGTGATTTGAGAACTTGAATTAGGATCCTTGTTCAGTCGCGATCCCCAGCACAGAGTGGTTGCAAACGTACTCCAACTCACACGCCTGGCAACAGTGTACATTGCAGACAATCCATTCTTGACCGAATTACTGAATCTCATGGAGAATGGTAAGCATCATTAACTGCACCAGGCTAAACCCTGGCTGGACAGTTCCTGGGAACCTTCAGGAGGACTTACTAACTGTCCTTCTGTGGATCTGTGGCCTTAATGGCCTTTGATCTAGTTGGGTTGAGATCACGTGCCTCCCCAGCGTTATCTGTTCCGATGGTGGAGTGATTCCATTTGTACAAAGGACTCCGCCTCGCTTGTCCAGCCCCTGAGCTTTGCCCTACTGAGCAGTGTCTCACCAGGACCCAGGCTGAGCAGACCCTGAGTTAGGTGCTCCTGGTAAACCTAGATGTTGCCACAGTAGGATTTGAGTGTTAGTGCAGAACAGGAATCTATGTAGCTGAATTTTGCATGTGCAGGAGGCATGTGTTCCAAGATGTGACTTGTGTAGACGTAGTTCACCTCAGGATCCTGGGGAGCAAGGGCACTACTTTGGCACACCCCAATAATTTCTCCATGCTGAGGAGAAGCCAAATAGAGGAAAGGCCACAAACTAGAAGTTAATGAATAAACCTGAGGGGAGACTACACTGTGAGCCACAGTGCTCTGCTGACAGCCCTCCCGTGGGACTCAGAGGACACTGACCCTTGGCTGGTCATTCTAATCTATGCCACCTCTCACCTACCTAGCTCGAGGACATGGAGATGTTCAGGTCCCGAGGCACAGAGCTTACTAACTAACTCATCTGCTAAAGAACCGTAGCTAAAACTTCACTCCCCAACCTGAGCCTGGCCTCTGACTATGCTTCCCTAGTGTGAGGTGTGGTAAATGCTGGGATTGTGTGTGAGTGACATGGAAAGGAGGCATCCCTTGAAATGGGAGCACAAGAGTCTGAGGTTGCCATTTTACTCCCACAATGGTACCCTGAGTCTGCCAGGGAGTCTCCAAGATAGTGAAGATCTTGAAGTTAAAGTACAGGGCCAGTAAGGGAGACAGTCAGTCAGCACGTCTGAGGACCCTGGCTGAGCCCGAGGTCAGTCCTCACTGCCAGTGCTTTCTCCCTCAAGTTTCATCATTTCTCCAATAAAAATAGTCTGCTCCTCCCGGACCCGCAGTCTGTTGTTATAGACATTTTTTAAGCTCACTTGGGTTAAAATGCTGATTTAAGGAACATCCCCGAACCTTTATTTAATTTAGCAATTGTTAATATGTTTGCTGTTTTCAAAGTCTCTCCTAAACTCATATGAATTAGTCTTTTCTTGACACTGCTACCTGGAAGAGACCTACTAATCTCACTTTCACATGCCCCACATCACAATTTTCCAAATCAAAACACAGTTGACGGGTCACTGTATAGCCCAAGCTAACCCTGAACCCATTGTTCTCCTGCCTCTGCTTCCCACGCCCTGGCATGACGATCACGCAGCCACCATGCCTGGCTCCTATATATTGATTAGAACGTGTTTCCTGTATTCAGGTTAAGGTATTCTATAATTAATACTAAATTCCCCTAAATTATAAAAATGAGTCTGATATGTCAATTATATATTCTTTTTTAACTTTACTGGATTTGGGAAGAGAAAAGCAGTCGTAAGAATAAGAACATGATCTAAAAATGACAGGGGGAGCAGAGGAGATAAATATGAGTAACGTCTCATCCTCAGACTCGTCTACAGGCACTCGCTCGGCTCAGCCATGTCCCCCACCAAGCAGTACAAGGTTGATCTGTCAACCGTACCCAAGAAGCTCTTGGAGAATGTTGGGAAGCAGCCAGGACAGAGCCCAGTTGGACTATGAATTCAGCAACAGACCTGGCCTGATGCTGGACAGACTTCCCATTCCTCCTGGCTCTGAAGAGGTGTATGATAAAGTCCGAAGGCAGTAGAATAGCAGGTGAAGCCATGCAGAGGTCTTTTCCAGCCTTTTACCTACTGCAGGAGCCACTGTGGCCTCATCTTTGGCTAATTCCTTGTTCCTCAAGGTCTCCAAGTCCTCCCTGATAACTTGAGAGTGATAATATTTCCTTGAGTAGGAGGAATGTACAGCTCTGAAAGCACACTAAACCTCTAAGAGCTGTACAGTCTTAAAAGGTCAGAATTATGGTGTGCATGCCACATGTGATACTCATGGAAAGGGCTCAGAATGGTGCCCCCACTCCGGCAAGTGTTCTATCAGTATCAGATCTCAGCATGTCCTACAGATAGGACAGGTCACGCAGGGTTGCCAAAGACCAGCAGTTTCAATGTCACCGCCATCTCACAGATTCTGGGTGTGAGTTGAACTTAGCTGTGACTGCCCCTTCTTGAGGCACACAACAATGTAACCTCTAAGAGTCAACAGCCAGGAGGTTGTTGGAAGATCAGTGAATACTTCACCCAGAAGGGCTCCAACCTAAGCATCTAGTTTGGTGTCCTTCTTCTACTGAAGTTAGAGGACAGGGAGTGGCTTGGTCATTTGCTCTAGGTGACTCAAATAGGAAATGTCACTATTATGACCTAGATAGGTCTTTCTAGGCTCTCCCACCCCTAATACATTCCTTGTCTTCACAGAGGGTTTTTCTTAAAGACCGTGCACCAGCTGACTGGCCACCCTCACTTCTGCAAGTATTTCTCAATCTGTGGTGCAGCTTGAATAAATAAAAACACCCTTCCCAGGTTTGTGTGGAATGCCCGGCTGCCAGATGATAGGCTCTTGGAAATGACTGGATCTTGTGTTCTTTGATCTAATTACTACCATGATGGAGTCAAAATCTGAGTAGATCACTGAGGTGTGGGAAAGAAGGGTGTGGTCCTCAAAGGCTCTATCCCACCTCCGCCCTTTCTTTGTTCTCACCTTCTCTGCTTCCTGGCTGCTGTGATTGGGCTGCTCTGCTCCACTGTGTCCTTCCTGTTACAACAGTCTGAAACCTATGAACTATAACCCAAAACAAATAACTCCTCCCTAAAGTTGTGGGAGTCAAATGCTCTGTCACAGTGGTAAAAAGTGGGGCCAGCAGAAAATAGAAACAGAGAGAAGTTAACAGTATCTATTAAGGCCAATATTAAAGGAGAGCAGAGAAAGAGGGTTTTGACCTAATACAAAGATGCATAGCATTACTATATTCAGGAATGTCTTCAAGTAGCTCTCCTGGAGTGTCCAGGTCCTGTTGACCAAGCTGAGCTTTCTTTAAGTCAGGAAATACATGGGGGTCAGGAACAGATTAAAAGCTACTTTGCCTTCTGATGCATTGAAATGTATTTAGTTCAATTAGAGTCATAGTTTTGTTTCTAGGATCTTTTGTAACATATTTGAGTTACAACAATCAGAAATTTCACAATCACTAGAAGAAGTTAAAAGGCAAACAAGTCTCAGGAATTCCCAACACTCCTGGGACTTGGAGACATAGAAACACAGAAATCTTGTCAGTTCTGTGTGTGGAGAACCTGACATATTGAGGATTGACCCAGACAGTGAGTCAGGAGCAGAGGAATTCCAACTGCCTCTGTGTACCAAACCGGCAAGATGAGTTGTTACTTAGTTAAATTTTTTTCCTCCCCTGTTCTTGGAGTTAATCTGATTTTTTCAGAGATTTATTTTTTTGCTTGTGATTATTTAAAACTATTAAGGCAAATTAAATGTCAATGAAGCCAAACAAAGACTAAAGAAAAGAAAATATTTCAAATACAAAGCATTTTCTACTTGAAAGAAACTTAAACCTTTTTTTTTTTTGAAACTAAGATACAAAGGTTGTGAATTTAGGCATAGGACACTTTAGCATCTTGGTGTGGAGACTGGGGCTTCCTATTGGAGAGACCCAATGGAATGAGTATATGTTAACAGGGTATTTATGGTTCTCTTCACACTGGACAGGCTAAGAACCCAGTAGCTGCTCAGCCCATGATGCTGAATTCCTCAGTAGTCACAATCTGCCACTGAAGGCCTAAAAGATGCCTGGAGAACCATGGATTTTCCGTCCACATTTGAAAGGCTGGAATCGCTAGGTCCTGATGTCAGCTGAAGATGGCCTAACAGGGGTGACAGCAGCAGCAGCAGCAGCACAGATGAGCTCCCAAACAGGGCGAATGAACTCACCAAGGAGCAACATATAAAGAACAAAACCTTTTTCCTCAGACCTTACAACTGGGCCACCACTAGAAGGTGCAGTTAACATTTAGGGTGGATCCTTTCACTTTAATTATCCTAAGCAAGAAAATGCCTCACAGGCATGCATAGAGAATAGTCTTTTAACTTACTCCAGATCCAGAGAAGCTGACAACCAAGATTAACCTCACTCACCATTAGGTCGAGCTCAGTCACCAGACACAGATGCCAGCCCTAGGCCTGGGAGAGCATTTCCCCTCCTGCTTCAGGCTTGTCTGAGAGGTGAAGATGGTCTTTGCTTCATCCTCCTACGTCTGAACTTCACAGCAACATAATTTGTATTCAGACCGTGAGGAAAATTGGGTCCCACCTTTCTTGCTGGGTACCCTTTTCAGTGTACTGTGGTACCACGTTATTTCTCATCCTCACTAGTACTGTTATATAAAACACCCTAATCAAGGCAAGTTATAGAAGAACATGTCTACTTGGGTGTAGAGTTCCAGAGGGTAAGAGTCAAGGATAGCAGGGTTATGGCATGGAACTTGAGCTAGAAGCTGAGAGCTTACATCTTAAACGGAGAGAGAGAGAGAGAGAGAGAGAGAGAGAGAGAGAGAGAGAGAGAGAGAGAGAGAGATGGAGGGACAGACAGAGGGGGAGAGAGAACTGGGTTCTGCATGAGGCTTTGAAACCTCAAACTCTGCCCCCAGTCATACTTCGTCCAGCAAGTCCATGGGTCTGCTGTGGGATAACCAGGGTCCTCTGGTCTAGGAAGGCACAGGTCCGGCTGAGATGACAGACAGAACAAACCACACACACACAGAGGCGGTTTGAACTGAATGTATTTTGGAGCTCTAAGGCAAGGATTTTTATACAGGAAGAGTTGGTATTACCATTTCAAAAGATGTAGCCAGTGAGGCAGGCACAGTTATCATAGCCATTTGGTACAAGGAAATGCAAAATCACTCAGGTACAAAGTTTCTCAAGTAACAGATATAGAAGATCAATTTACAGATGACATCAAACTTCTTGATTAGAGTGGACCCTTGTTCTGGAAAGACTCAGTGAAGCAGTATTCGGCAAAACCAGAACGGGGAAGTGGGAAGGGGTGGGTGGGAGGACAGGGGAAGAGAAGGGGGCTTACGGGACTTTCGGGGAGTGGGGGGCTAGAAAAGGGGAAATCATTTGAAATGTAAATAAAAAATTATATCGAATAAAAAAAAGAAATAAATAGAAAAAAAGAATATAGAGTCACTCATAGTTTACAGTAAACTTCAAAGAGTTTGAAGTTTCTTATACCACCTGGGTCTTAACAAGTTCTTGTGAGAAATCCTTGTCTAACATTTAGCCTTCTATCTTGTGAAACAAAACTTCCTGACTTAATGCTTTCAATGCTTTCAGTACCAGAGTGCCAGAGCCATCCTCATACACATACGCACAGCCATAAAAACCTGCATGTGGTTGGAAGGTAGTAATTATGTAAACAACTATGAGGCAAGGCATTGCAGTTCTGAAAATGGGGTTTGGCGGGTCAGTGGCGGATTATCAGCCAGGCCTTAGGAATCCCAGTGAAGAGAGAAAAGGAGGAAGTCAGGGCAAACTGCTACTTGAGAACTAAGGGCCCATCTTAAATAGCCAGACAGTAAATTGCCAGGTGAAATTATCAGCTTCCAAATATACAGAGAGTTCCGTTATTTCCAGGAGACATTTTTCTTTTTCGCCTCTGTCTGTAAAATATCATTTTTACAGACGTCACTGGGCCACTGCGGCAAGTCCACATGCCCTAGACCTCTTCAAACAGCACTACCAACACCATGGGACCATGTGTTCAAATGCTTGAAACTGTGCCAGGCGTTCTTTTGCAAACCATCAATTCCTATTCCCCCTACCCTTGAGTCCCAGTCTTTCTGAACTCTGTTCGTTTAGGAAAAGCTCTACTTTTGTTCATTTCTAACCTAACCTTTAGTTGATTGATTCCCAATTTATCCTTCAAAGAGTCTTTATCTCCCTCAAGAAGCCTCTCTCTACCCCCATCCCCAACTTCCTTCTACTGCCCCCAGATGGGTTCTGAGTGTCTTTCCTGTTCCTATGAGCCTTGTGCTGCAGCCAGTAGTCCCACATCATATACCATAGTACATCCGCACCATCCTCTATTTGACTATAATAAGCCCACCATAGCCCAAGCTATGAACTGCATTGTTCAGTCATCACCGTGAACATAATGACCATCAAATCTGCCACTGGTGATATTTGATGATGATAGTTCTGAGAGAAGGTGACAGCTGCCCTGGACAGCTTGGTTCTATGACCGTATCAAGGACGTCAATTCTGACATAATACACCTGAGACTTCCGCCTTCTCCGATGTCAAATGCAGGTGCTCAGGCCCTTCAAATGGCACTTAGAGCAATTATAAGCAACTATCCATGACAGTGCTCAGCCAGAAGACCATGTTTAGGAACACTGAGTACTTAGCACTGGAGAGCTCAGAGAAGCTTTCCTCTTTCTGACTTGCCTAGTAGCCTAATGGACTACCAGCAACTGCAGTATAAACTACAGGGACAGAAAAACTGTCATTGATTGACAAGGACATGAGAGTAAGGAGGGAGAGGAGAAGATCAAACCCAGCATTTTGGGACAGTGGATTGATTCTCTATGATGCGGCAGTGGTGGGTACATACATTAGCCAAAATCTATATGTGAACCCTGGACTGTAACACTAGACTGTACTGATATTGGTTCATTGATTTTTTACAAATGTTCATATGTTGAGAATAAAAGAAAGAAAAGGATCAAGCTGTGGAAGGGTGTATTGGAATTATCTTATCATTTTCAATCAGTTTATTTATAAAACGAAACCTGCTCCCCAAATAAAATGTATTGATTAAAAAATAGAAGTTGTGGGAGGTTCAGAGACAGCCTGGGCTCAGCATCCACACCTATATCACATCCTCAAACTTGTGCAGGTGGTAGATACCATTTTTGTGGCCTTGGTGAAGGTTCCTGGGGAGGGGGCTGTGCAAATTATTGATGTGGGACTGAGGATGTGTACCAGTTGGGCAAAGGGCAGCCAAGGATTGCCTGATATGCTACCTGGGTTTGCTGTTATCCTGGCCTCTTAGTTGCCATTGATGTTTTTCTAAAAGAAAAGAACAGAGGGGCAAGCCACATGCCTGCAGAGAAATGTGGTGGAGAAGCATCTTTCTAAGGCCGTGCAAGATGGAGGGTTTGGTAGAGGATGAGGACACATACTGAGCCCCCTAGTCAGTGCGTGGGCTGTCTTCCCTTGCTTACTCTCCCACTGCCCTGCCTGACCGGGACCCCACTGTGCATTCCTGGGGCCTCTATAGCTTTCTTTTCACTGTGATACAAGCAATACAGAAATTCAAATCCCTGTGGTTATTGCCAGTGTGGCTCCAGATTAGAGCCTGCCAGGGGGAGGAGCTCACAGAGTCTGAAAGGTGGAGGGTCGCAGAGAAGCTCTTCCGCCCTCATGGCAACTGGAATGGGTGAAATGTACTTTGGTCAACTGGTGTCCGTTTGTCTGTGTGCCACTTCAGCTCACTCTGACCACTGATCACTGATAGCGACATTCCATCTCCTCCAGCCCTTCCAGTGGGGAGGGAAGCCTCTAACTGGCAACACTAAGTCCTTGGAAGTTCTAAATGCCGAATGTGAGTTCCACTGTTGAAGGGGGTAGTTCTGCTGTTAAAGTCCTGTCCCCTGATTGATTCTTGATTTGTCAGAAAAGAAAGCCAGGGAACAATTGCAAGCAAAAGGTACAGGAGGGGCTTCCGAGTCCCAGGAGAAAGAGAGAGGATTTCTGCCATGCTTTGGAGGAAGAACACAAAAACCATGTGAGGTCTCAGTGGAAGCTAGGGCCCGTGGCCACCACTACAGGTGGTAGCAATTAAAACTACACACAACGCACTGTCCTGTCCATTCAATAGTCAACCTCAAAGTTAACTAAGTGAGAAACATGGCTCAGAATGTTGTGTTTCTTGGGTACTGGGCCAGGGTCCTTAGCCTTTCTAGAAACAATATCCTTAAAGACAAGAAGAGAATAGTACTACCTACTCTGTAATGTGATCAGAAACAAAACTGCCCAACACAGCACAGCACACTAAGGTCCTATCCCTTTACCAGGCAGCACATTTTAAGCACAGTTTCAATAGAGAGGCTAACCCAAGCTATAGGGATATGCACAGGTTTCTGTGGACAGAAACCTCCTGATCATCAAGATGACTGTGGGGTGATGGTCTGTTCTGCAAAACTAGAGGCCAGGGCCAGGAGGGAAGCCAAGTATGCCTCAGTCCTGATAGCTCTTTGGTCTGACACCTCCCTATCATCCTCAAAGAGTAAGAAATCTCTCCTCAAAAATCCCCAGAGATGCAGCTTACTTCTTCATCTGTACCAGCCAGTGGCTTGGGCCCTGGAAGCTGAAGGTGATAAGAACTAATGTTCCCACTGTGGGATGGAACATTACAGTGGACATGCAACCTGAGAGGGAGGTGAAATGATGCATGGGTTCCTCGGCAAGGAGGAAGGCAGCTACTGAAAGAGATGCTCGCCCTACTACACCAGGCTGTAGATCATTGGGTGAACCCACCTCATCCATCCTGAAAGACTGGGAAGAGCTGGGCAAAGTGAGAGTCCTGAATTCATGTCTCAGCTCAGGGTCTGGCTCCTAGCTGTGTGGCCCCAGATAAGTTACCAGATGTCATTGTCATTCTCCCTTCTTGCCTATAGTGTGGTGACAGTCCTACCGGGTTCACACCACATGGAGACACTATGAGATAAAATGTACCGGGCCCCTTAATTACCAAACGAGGTTGCTCCATTCCACTAAGTGTGATGGTTCACTTTTAGAAATAGGGAGTCAGCCACCCTTTTCGTGAGGCATACTATGCTGCAATGACTTGGAAACTGAGTCACAGTGATTACAAATGGTGGGCACTTTATGTCATCTAGAAGACACATAAGAATTCTTATTTGATTAAGGACATTATCACACCTTGAACACAACTCAAATGTTACTCACCAAGGTCTGCAATTGATTCTGCCCTTTTTACTGCATCAGCTGCTGGTATGTGCAAGGTCTCAACCCCTAATTTTCATTTCCTTCCAATTAATTTCCATGTAACAATAAATATAGCCCTTTGCCTATTATTTTGTATTATATTTGTGGTGTATGCATATGTGTGTATGTGTGTGTGTGCATGCATGTGTGTGTGTGTGTACAAATGTGGGCCTGCAATGGTAAGTATTTGGGAGTCAACTTTCAGAATTCTACTTTTTCCTTCCACCATGTGGGAACCAGGGATCAAACATAGGTCATGAGCTTGGCATCAAGTGTCTCGACCTGGCAAACAATTTTACTAGGCCATCAATTAGTATTTTTTTTTAATCCCAGAAATTCACATCTCTGACTTTGAAGTGGCCTCTCTCAGCCCAGAAGTGTTTTACCCAGAGATTATGGTACTGGATGATCTATAGTAATCAAAGGTTAAGAGAAGATGGTCACTCTCAAATTCTCATTTGTTTTGTCAATGAGGAGTAGAGATGCAGATAGAGGAGGAGGAGCCAGAGCAACACTAGACCTCTGAGAAAGTGAGTGAAATTCCTGAGAGCAAGGGGTCCAAAGAAAGGGGAAACCACAGAGCTTCTTGTCTGGAGCTATTTAAAAGTTTAGGGTAGACACTAAACAGACTGGAGCAATTACTATTGAAATTGCTCAGTTCTAGGGGCATATCATGAGCTAAGCCAATGGAGGGGCACAATCTGTGTGTGCCCCTCTGACCCAGCTGAGGAGATGACCATTCACTGCATTCACTGTTCACCCAATTAAGGAGGTGGTTACACATTAAAGACCCATCTGTCCAGCTCTGACCTGTCCTCTTGGCTGCTGCCCCAGCTCACCTGCCAGCCTCTGACCTTTGCTAGTCTCCTACCTTGCTATAGTTGCCGGTCTCCTTGGATGATCTGGTGCTGGAACTAATGAAACAGTGCTCTCTTGTTCTCAGGTTTCTAGAACCAGCTAATAGCTGTGCTGTTAGATCTTTCCTCATACTGCCTACAGAAAACTAACTCCTGCCTGCCATCATGGCTCCTACAATGTCTCAAAAAGATACAACCCCAAACTAGAGAAACTCCAGATGAAAGAACATTGTTTGACAAAGACATGAGAAAAATGGCTACTTTAGTGCCAAGGCAAATCATAAGACACGCAGCGTAATCTGTGAGGAATTTTGTGCAAGTTTTCAAAGGCCCACACTTAGCGCATGAAAACCAAAAACATGCCACCTAATTCAGCGTGTCTCAAGGATCATGCCATGAGGATAAAGTATCAGAAGAGTAAAGAAGCCTGTCTCCCCAACAACAAAATTTCCAAAGATAGATTCTATCATCCATTCACATAGATTTATGTGATATGTGTTAGTATATTTAATGGGAAAAGGAAAGGAATCAAATGAGCTAGTGATGATGAATTTACTAAGCAATGTGTGGATTGCATAACAGATGCAATGTGCCCTGGGTATGGAAGCTATGTTTATAACTCAGTCGTTTTACTAAATGATAACCAGGAAAGCTGAAGAAACTAGACTAGGTACTGAAAGAAACATTTGGGTAGAGAGACTAATTTTAAATTTTAAAAATTAGTTGTGAAGACTGATACCAATATTGATGCTACAAATATGGATGGCTCAACTTGCCATCCATATTTGGCAAATAAGAGGCAATAAATTGATGGGGAATATACCATCATGGGATAAATGACTTCTTTAGTGCCGCTAAAAGGCACTAGAACAGGAGATTTATATGAAGTAGTAAAAACTATGTTAAAGTAATTTTCTTTATCCATTGCCATCATTTCTGACACAGTCACTGACAGTGCCTGATGATAGGAGGTAAAAGACTTTAAAAGTTAATAGATGAGACAATTGCTGCCCCAAACTCACATTTAATGAAGTTGTACTCTACAATGATCAAAACAAGACATGCACAAACGCATTAAACATGGATAACATTGTGCAAATCATCATTAAGTATGTGGATTTCATAATAGCCAAGGGATTAGCACATCTCCAAGCTCCAGGAAAGACTGGAAAGTGTTTGTACTGAGGGGTTGAAGAGATGGCTCAGTGGTTAAGCGCATTAGCTGCTCTTCCAAAGGTCCAGGTTTCTACTTCCAGTACCTACATAGTGGGTCACAACAATCTGTAACTCTAATTCTAGGGGATCTGATGTCCTTTTCTGGCCTCCATGGGTATCAGGAAAACACAGTGCAAAACATAAATGTAAAGCATCAATAGTATGCTTGAAATAAAAATAAGTAAATCATTTTTTAAGTGTTTATGTTGACTGTGGCCGATGTAGTCCCTAAGCCGCGGGGGGTCACAAAACCAAGAGGCAGCCAGCCCCTCCTTCCTGCTCCAGCCTACAGACTTCTGCAGTAAGAAGCCCCCATAGGAGCTATCAAAAATGGCAGCCCCAGGAAGTTTCCTCAACCTACAGCCCCTCAGGAGCTGTCCATGGTGGCGACACCTTTCCTGCCTCTGCCTACATGCCTCACGAGAATCTGTCCAAGGTGGCGCATCGCTCTTCCCACCTCAGCTAGAGAGCCCCTCAGGAGCAGCCGGCCCTCAAGAGCATCCACGGTGACAATGCCTTCTTTCCTGCCTCGGCCTGCAGCATTCGTGAAACACCACTGCAGAAGTTGTCCCACAGGAAGTCTCCACAGGCAACACCTCACCAGGCTCCCTGACCCCAGCGGCTCCCCAGAGACAGTGGGTGCCTCAGCAAAAGCCGGCTGCAGCCGGGGAAGACTCCCCACCCTAAGCAATGGACCTGATGCAAGGAAACGGGAGTGAGGAAAAAAGCTACCCATCCCTGAGCAGGAAACCCCACCAGTCCCTAAACTCCACAAGCTCAGGACTTGCAATCCCACCAATCCTCAATCTGGAAATCTCTGCCCTGAAAAGCTCTGCCACCTCAGAAATCCTACCTAAGCCCTGCCCTCGGTCCCATTCAATGCTGTCTGCTCCCAGGAGCAGCGGGAAGCCGTCCCTGGGTCCATCCCTCCACACCCTGGACCCTCCAATAATCTCTTTCATGAGATTGTCTGCCTGGTGTGATTCATTTGGAAGAAGCCAAAGGGCAAAGAAGCAATGAAGAGAAGAAACAAAGATGGAGCAGGGCTGGGGCTCCTGAACTCCTGAGCTCTGCCTAGGGGTGGATGCCCTCCGCTGGAAGCTGCAATGCCTCCGCTGAGGAGACTTTCTCTCAGAGCTGTGTGGTTGCTGGAGATTTATTGCCTTCTTCTAATCTCCTGGGGTATCAGGCACACACATGGTACATATACATACTTGGGGGGCAAACGCTCATGTACATAAAATAAAAATAAACTCTTTTAAAAAACTCTCCAATGTGCACCCAACAAATGTAAAAGGAAGCACACTGAAGTACTTTTGTCATTTTTTATTCTTTGTGTTTTGTTTGCTTCCTCACACACACCAAAGCCTCCCTTCCCTCTTCTCCCCCAAGTCCCTCCTCACACCTCACCTCTGTGGCCCTGCCCTATACCTCATCCGCTCCTCCTCTCTTTCTCCTCAGAAAAGGGCAGGCTTCCCTGGACATCAACCAAACATGGCATATCAAGTCACAGAAAGGCAAGAATTTTCCTTCATATTAATGCTGGACAAGGCAACCCAGTAGAAGAAAAAGGTCCCCAAAGCAAGCAGAGTCAGAGATAGCTCCTGATCCCACTGGTAGGAGTCCCACCAGAAGGCCAAGCTACATATGTCAGACCCATGCAGGCTCCCTGGTTGGCAGTTTAGTCTCTGACCCTATAAGCCCAGGTTAGCTGGTTTTGTGGGTTTTATTGTGATTTCCTTGACCCCTCTGGCTCCTACAATCCTTCCTCCACCTCTTTCTAAGGATTCTTTGAGCTTTGCCTAATGTTCACTTGTGGGTCTCTGCATCTGTTCCCATCAGTTTCCGGATGAAGCCTCTCTGATGATGACTGGGCTAGAAACCAATATATGAGTGTCAACTTTTCAGCTGACATTAAGATCTTGTCTGGACCTGGGATCTGAGAACCTGAGAGAATGAGGCAGACTACAGAGATGCTGTAAACAGCCTTACTTCAGTTTCAGTGTACTTTTCCACACAAATGTAACACAGAAAGCAATGATACAAGGGAAGTTGTTTGAGCCCAGGAAAACAAGATCGGAAAAACATGTGAGTAAATGTCAATAACCACATACTAATTATTAACAGAACAGCCCTTTCTCAGAACTTTCTCAGGATAGAACAATTGAAACAAAATTGCCTAGCATCATGTACTATAGATGTTAGATAGCTAGCTGGCTAGATAGCTAGATATCTAGCTAGCTATCTAGATAGATAGATAGATAGATAGATAGATAGATAGATAGATACATACATACATAGATAGATAGATAGATAGATAGATAGATAGATAGATAGATAGATAGATAGATAGATGGATAGATAGATTATATTTGAGAAAGCACAAAACATGTCTAGATTCAGGGTACACTGACCAAATTGGGTTCTATAGCTACATTCTAACATCCAACAAGAATAAATATGTCTTATAGATTGAATATAAGTGTTTGTCATACTTGGCATGAAATCACAAGAACAATTCGGTGAAAAAATGCACCTGAGGTAAAAGGCCCTCTGTCTTTCTTCCTGGAGTCTTCCTCACGGTTCCCCAAGGCATTGCTCACCAGGGATCATTCTTTTGACTGAGTTCTGACATATGAGTATAGCAGAATATCATTAGGAATAATT
This sequence comes from Apodemus sylvaticus, assembly GCF_947179515.1. Lineage (NCBI taxonomy): Eukaryota > Metazoa > Chordata > Mammalia > Rodentia > Muridae > Apodemus > Apodemus sylvaticus. Next base: position 43,844,174 of record NC_067492.1, on the reverse strand, counting down.
TTATTGAATTTTTTGCCAGTCCTGTTTTTTTTTTTCTAGCCTAGGTCTCTGGGATATCCCACCTCTGGGTCCTGGCTCTTCAGGCAGCATCATGGAATGGGTCTCAAGCTAGACCAGTCATTGGCTGGCCACTCCCACAATTTCTGTGCCACCTTTACCTCCAGCACATCCTGTAGGCAGGAAAAAAATTGTAGCCCAAAGGTTTTGTGTCTGGATTCATGTACCGGTCCCTCCACTGGAAGTCTTGCCAGTTCAGGATCTGTATCCCCCATTAAGACGAGGAGTCTTAGCTAGGACCACCATCATAGATTCCTGGGAGTTTTCATTACACTAAGTTTCTGGCTTGTTCCTGAGATGCCACCCCCAATTCTAGTTGTCTCTCCCAGTACTCTCTACCCCCACCCTCCCTCAACCTTACCTCTCCTGTTCCCACACCCTACCCACCCCACTCACCTATCCACGCCGTCTATTATATTATCCCTCCCTGGGGAGATGCATGTGTGCTGCCCCCTCGAGCCCTCCTTATTACTTAGCTTCTCTGGATCTACGGATTGTAGTATGGCTAACTTCTACTGATAATATTCACTTCTAAGTGAGTACATACGATGTTTGCCTTTCTGGGTCTGGGACACATCATCAATAGGACAAAACAGCAGCCTATAGAATGGAGAAAGACCTTCACCAACCCCACATCTGACAGAGGGCTAATTTGCAAAAAATATATAAAGAACTCAGGAAATTAAACATCAACAAAACAAATAATTTAATTTTTAAAATAGAGAAGAGCTCTAAACAGAGAATTTTCAACAGAGGAATCTCAAATGGCCAAAAAGCACTTAAAGAAATGTTCGACATCCTTAGTCATCAAGGAAATGCAAATCAAAATGACTCTGAGATTCCATCTTACACCTGTCAGAATGGCTGAGGCTATGGAGCAAGGAGAACGAGCACTCTTCCATTGCTAGGACTTGTGGGACTCCTACTGTGGAAGCAGAAGCTGTCCGTGACTCTTTTACCTGCATTCAGGACCCTTTTCCTCCTACCAGGGTTCCACATCTAGCCTTAATATAAAGGGATGTGCCTAGTTTCACTGCAACATGATACGTCATGTTTGGACATCTCTGGGAGGTCTGCCCTTTTCTGAAGGAAGACTGAGGAGAAGTGGATCTGACGAATTAGGGACCCTTGTTGTGGGGGGCACTGAGAGGAAAGGACGGAGAGGAAACTACAGTTTGGATGTAATATATAATAGAAAATCTTTAAAATGCAGACCAAAAGACAAACAAAAAGTCAATATATACACTTTAAACAGAAACAAAAGGAATGTATTCACACCTGGAGATTTATAAATATATTGTATAACTATGAATACATTGCAGACACATGCCACAGAGAAAGATTAGGTAGTGGGGAATGGGATTATTTTAGAGGAAATAAATGTTTTATAATTGATATGATTGGTTGATACACGGGTTTTCATGAATTATCTTCTAAGCATTTTAAAATCGAAATATTTTGTTCCCTAAAAAGAAAAAATAATGGGCAAGGAAAGAAATGAAAGAGAATGAAAGAAAATACCATTCTTGGAGCTAATGTCATGGGAAACTAGCTGGGTAGAGCCCACATTAAAGCAGCAATTTCCCTACACAATCCTCCACAAGAAAGCGCTCTGAGGAGACTCTTGAGCTGAGACTATGAGACATGTGAAGGGGCTTAAAAAGAGAGGATGGGGGTTAAGGGAGTGTGGCACGGTGGCGTGGGGGAAGGGGGTGCCCAGGCAGGCCCTTGTCCAGGCACCTCTTCTCCCTGAGGGACCACACACACAGGCATAGTATAGAATAGAGTTATTCAGGGTAGAGGATGGGAATTAGTGGTAGAGAAAGGCGGGGAGAGACAGAGAGAGAGAGAGAGAGAGAGTAGAGAAGTGGAGTGGAGTGGAGGCTGGCCATGACCACGTGGAGGGGGGAGGAGAGCCCAAGGGGCAGAGAGGTGAGAGTGTGGGAGAGCAGAGAGAGCAAAGAGGGAGAGGAGGGGCAAGTAGCCCCTTTTATAGTGGGCCAGATCTATGGGGCGGGGCATACCTGGCTATTGCCAGGTAAGTGTGGGGTGGAGCTTAGACAGAATACCAACAACATGGAAATTTGTCTATCTAGGGATTGTTTTCTTTCTTTGTAACTTAAAAAGCAGGGATGTAGCTATAAACTTAGGAAGATAAATAAGACCTTAAAATTTGTTTGTTTTTTATTTAGCCACAACACATTATACCAATCTATGATTTTTTTATAGCCAGCTAAGGAAATCCAAGTTCATGTAATATTCTCTACATGTTATGATTTAAGTGTGGTTTCCCCAAAAACATTCATGTGCTAGATATTGGTCCTCCGATATGAAGGTACTGAAAGGTGGTTGGAACTTATGAGTTTGGATCTCATAGGAGGTAATCATACCCTGGGTTATTGTCCTCACGGTGGAGTAATTTCTCTTTTCCGTTGCTTTGAAGAGACATTATGACCAAAGCAAATTGTAGTAGAAAGAGTTTACTGGGGCTCCAAGTTCCAGAGGGTTAGAGGGAATGATGGTGGGCCTTTGAAATCTCAAAGCCCACACCCAGTGACAAACCTCCTCCACCAAGGCCATACTTCTGAATCCTTCCCATATAGTTCTACCAACTTAGTACCAAGAATCTAAACATGTGAGCCCATGGAAGGCATTCTTCTTCAAAACACCACAGTGTCTTTCTCCAGAAATTAGATTAATTCCCTCCAATCCAGATATCCTTCTCCCAAAAGTAAGCATGCTAATGCAAGGTTCATCTTTCTGGTTCAAATATTCAGACAGGAACCAAAAAAGTAGCATGTCTAAAGAACAAGAATAGGCAGGTGTGGTTAAGCATGTGGGCAGATGTACTAGACAGGACTTCCCAAGTACAGACCTGAAGGGAGCAGTTCTGATGTCTTCTTCTCCCATTGGTTCTTGATTTGTCAGTAAAGAAAGCCAGAGGCCAATTGCTGGGCAGAAGGTACAGGTGGACTTCTCAGGAGAGAAAGGTCTCAGGAGAAAGGGGCAATGCAAAGAAGGAGAGGGTTTTTTCTGCTTTGGAGGAAGAAGAATGCTGCGACCATGTGAGCTCTCGGGAGTGCTGAGGCCTGTGGCCATCACTACAGGTGAGAGGTCATGGATATTTGGCAGGAACTAGGTAGGACGAGCCACTGAAGTTTAGGGCAGGTGGAGAGATGGAGATAATAAATTGGTAAGGGCACACTTTTCCAGGTGGGGGATAACAGCACACAGTAACTGGCAAGAAGTCTAGTTGTAAAGAAGCAAACTGTGTGTGTGTGTGTGTGTGTGTGTGTGTGTGTGTGTGTGTGTGTGTGTGCTTTATCCACAGATTCAAGGGAAGCTGAAAGGGCTGCTGGTAGCAAGGTCACCTCCTGGAGCTAAAGGCAGGTAGAGCAAAAGGGATGCTGGGTTGGGCTGGTGGCTCAGCCAGTCCCAGAGTTAAGGCATTAGCATAAAACTACCCCCTACATAAACCAAAAATATGTCCACAGTCTGGGACACCTATTAACCTAACATCCTGAGATTTAAAAGATGTGTTTCAGGCTGGAGAAATGGGTCAGAGTTAAGAGCACTGGCTCTTCTAGAGGTTCTGAGTTCAATTCCCAGCAACCACATGATAGCTTATAACTATAATGAGATCTGATGCCCTCTTCCAGGCTGCAGGCATTCATGCAAGTAGAATGCTGTATACATAATAAATAAATATTTTTTTTAAAATTCTGTGTTTTAATTTTGCTTAGTAAAGAAGGGAATTATTATTAATTAAAAATTGACAGTTCTTAAGATAGTTCAGCAGACAAAGGAGTTTGCCACTTAAAGCAAGTGACCTGAGTTTGATCCTTAGAAAACATGGAAAAGTTGAAGAGATTCAGCTCCACAAAGTTGTCCTCTGGCTTCCACAGCACTGCCTTAAATCTCATTCTGACTCACTCTGTTAATTGCACCTTTCAACTGCTGAAGTGCCAGCTTTGGCCAAATCATCATCTAAGACTGTACTATGCAGGCTCGTCGACAGACGAGGCTGCAATTGTTTGAGGCTTCATAGGGACCGTAGTGGTAAGGTCAATTCACAGGGCACCTGATGAGTTAGGAGCCCAGGGCAGAAACCTAGCTACTGTATGTAGCAGAATTCTCCCCTAACTGATTAAATAATAAAGATGATAAGAAGCCAATCTCTGGGTGAGGAGGGGGCGGGCCTCCCAGATCCGAGAGAGGAAGAGGCAAAACAGGAGGAGGGAACTTCCTTTTGGATGGCCTGAGCAAGATGGACAAGATTTAGGCTGGGTACTGATAGTTCTGGTGGTGAAATCCATCAGGATCTGCCACCAGAAGATTTCTGACATAGAACAGTTGGTGAATTTAGGATGACAGATTCTGTGCCCAGCGATTGTGTTATCTGTTGATTCTAAACTAAGATTGTCTGATGTTTTCCATTTCACTGCAAGTCAACTGAGCTCCAGGGAAAAGTAGCCTCGATGGAGCTTGGGTTTAGGAGAGTGCGCCCCAGCTAGCCGCTGAAATTTGGGATTGTTTGTGAGTTTGGCAGCAGCTAGCCGCGGGGGTTAGATGACTGGGAATGTGAGCATGTTGCACGGCAATCAAACCTCAAGAAGTTGCATGGACACTGCATGAGGTTAGCATGGAGGCAGCGAGATCACTGGAGCCAGAGGGCAATAGAATGGATTGTTTTTTAATATTACAACTGTGCAGCACACACATATACATAGCCTATCCAGGTAGTTCTGGATGACCCATCCCACAGACAGGCAATGATGGTGCAGAAACCAGAGTTTAAGTTTTAAACTACCATGAACTACTAAGACCTCTGTAGAGGCTGGAAAAGTTCCATGTCTGTAAGTTGTGATCTTAAGAGCAGCCTGAGCTACAGAGACCCTGTCTCAAAAGTAGGGAAGGAATAGGAGACTCTTCTCGCTTCTGTCAATCAAGGTCACTTCCATGTGATCTTGGATGAGCTACTTAACTTTGCCAAATTTCATTACCTCACTCACTAATCCAACAAATCCATATGCAATTCAGACTGTGTTTCTAGAGTAACACATAGCTCTAAGTTTGGCAATATTCAAAATATTCTGTGTATGTTCACTCATTCAAACCTCAGAGCATCTGGAGAAGGGCAGTAGCTTACTGCCATTGTATAGATGAGACCTGTTGTTCCCAGTGAAGCAAAGGCTTTACATATGAGAATCAAGCTCTCTGTCCCTAGTGATTTATAATCCCTTTTCTAAGAGAAGGATAATAAAAGGACCCTCCCAGGGTCATGTGAGGCTCTCCAAAGCATCGCATTCACGTAACCGAAGTCTCAGTTTCCACATAATATAGGCAGTGCTTGGAAGACTGAGCTAGTTTGGGACTCAAACTTAAGGGTTCTTTGGAAAGTCAGTTGGATGGTGTCTTGCCAGGGAAAACACATGAAAGAATGTTTTAGCTGAAGTGGACACAGGTAAAATACTAAGGCAGACTCATGAATGTTTGGCTGAAGCAGACACAAGAGAAAGGATGTTCTACTAAAGCAAACATGTGAAAGGACACATGATGAAGGATTCTTCTCTAATGATACACATGTATTGGTTTGCCTTACATTGCAGAGTTGAACTTCATTTGCCAGGACTCCATTGAGAGAAACAAACCAAAAGACTTCTGGTGGTGTGCTGTGGTTTCTTGCCACTTCTGAGGACTAGGGCTGATTGGCAGAGTGATGTCAGCTGAGACAGGTGCACATGCGAGATGCTGTCTGGAAATCAGCAGTTCAGTTCACAAATTAGTAGGCAGTGGCAGCTTGATCCACTCACAAACACTTTCTGGATGCACCAACAGCCCAGTTGGTTAGACTGGCAAGACACATGGAGGACACGGTGATGTTTTGAGGGTGTGTAAAAAGAACTAAATGGACAGTGACAGAGGCTGATCTAGGCTTCCTGGTAGAGCAAGCTGTGAAACGCTTCTTGGTCTCTTGTCTTCACTCATCTTTGCTTTGCTGAGCGAGGCATATCTGAGAACTTCTCCTGGCAACCCTCTGTGTCTCCCCCAGATGACTCCAGCTGAGGCAGAGGCCTGGCTGTCTCTGCTAGGTAGTACCACGGCTGCTGATTTGTGATGCTATCCCAACTCTAGCAAACTGGAATGCTGGTGTATCCTTAAAGTGTTTGCAAGTGGACCGAGCTGCCACTGCCTGCTAACCTGTGAACTGAACTGCTGATTTCTAGACAGCACAGTCAGGAGTTGCTCCAAAGAACCTTTCTGAACAGGTCCACTTCCCCCACCACCATCAAATATCCTTTCTTTTCCACTACCTCATGTGGGTGTTAGGCTAAAAGGGAAGTTAAAGCATTTAAGAACCATCATGAAAAAATAGACTTTGAAAAAAATAAAGTTACAACTAAGTAATGTTGAAAAAGTAATACTGTAGAGAGAATATCTTGTGTATTGTATGGATACATTACCTGTCAATTAAAATGCCTATGGCCTATGGTTTAGGCAGGAAATAGAAGTGGTACATCTGGGAGGCACAAAGGATTCTGGGATAGAGCTAGGTAGGAGATTCACCAGAAAGATGTGGCAAAATACATGCATAATACCTGAGCACAGATTACATGGCAGAATGTAGGCTAGAATAGATGAGATGTTTTAAGTTATATCTAGTCAGAAAAGAGCCTAGCTCTATGGCCAAAGTATTTGTAAATATATTTTGAGTCCGAATCTTATTTTTTGGGAACATGGAGAAGGGAGCACGAACCAGGGCCTAACTTCTACATAATACCACTTGATCTTTTGAAAGGGATCCTATGTGGATTAAAAATAGTTGTAAAGAGAAATCATCAGACAAGCATTACAATTGGAAATCAAACCTCCTGTGTGGGGCCCTGGTTATGTTCCCACTGGCAAAGAAAGTGCTGGTCAGAAGGATACCAAGCAGGACCCCCTTCCTGCTCCAAAGCCTCCCCAGCTCTGGTGGAGCAAGGCTGCCTCTCTCTTCCACAGCTCCCTCTATAGCACAAGCCCAGACTTCTCTTCCAGAAGGAGAGCCTACTGCTTGCCCTTGAAGCAATGGCTTCTGGGAAATTTTGACTGCTCAAAGAAGGAACAGCTGGTGAACCTCCACCTTCTGGGGAGACAGCTTGAACATTCATCACAGACTCCCACCAGAGCTGCAGTGTTTTTCTCCACCTCTGTTGTGTCCACAAGGCCTGATGTGGGAACAGCAGTAGAATAACTAAAGGTGCTTAAAGGAACAAGTAACCTGGACTTCAGACCACTGAAGACCATCCCAAGGATCAAGGGGAGAGTTATGGAATTCCATGCTAAGACATTTAGACTTGATCTTGTGGCGTAGTAAACATTAGAGACCTTTTTCATTTCTTTCTTCCTTTCATTACGTTTAAATCAGCTGTTCTCAATCTTCACATTGCGACCCCTGTGGGACCATCAGAAAACAGAGATAGTTGCACTATGATTCATAACGGCAAAATTACAGTTATGAGGTAGGAATGAAAATAATTTTGTGGCTGGAGATCACCACAACATGAGGAATGGTATTAAAGAGTTGTAGCATTGGGAAGGTTGAGGACCACTGTTTTAAACCAATGTATACCATTTGCAAACCCGTGAGCAGAAACAAAGGTACACTGAAAAGTCTCCCTCTCATCCATAACTCTTAGCTATTTTCCTAGGAAGTAGCCATTAGCATGGTGTCTATTTATTCAGAAACAATTTATCCATATATGCATATTATACAGTATATATAGGTATATGTTGGTTTTTAATTATTTGTTAGACTTAGGGAAGCTTTTTGTTTGTTCATTATTGTTGTTTTGAATTTGAACTGAGGTCTTGCTACATAGTATAGACTATGTCTGCAACTTAATATAAGCACAGACTGGTCTTGAATTGAAATCTCCTCATTTTTGGCTCTTGAATCTGGGGATACAATTGTGTACCATATATGGTTGGTTAATACTACTTTAGAATTCCATGGTAAGGTGACACCACAGATTATTTAACAGGTGCCCTGGCAATGCACATCTGGCATGTGTTTAGCCTTCTGTCCTATAAGCAACACAACGTGAATTTTCTTGGGTGTGGTTCTTTTCACTCTTGGGTGGAGATCTCCACACTTTAAATATCTACCAGCAGATTTGCTGAGTCAACAGCTTAGTATGCTTTTGCTTTTCAAAGACATTTTGAAACTCCTTTATGAAATTTCTAAGTCTCCACAAAGCAGTAGCAAAGTGGGACCTGGAGACAGTGGGCAGGATGGACCTGAGCAGGTTAGCAGGTGCAGGGACCGCAGGCATCAGTGAGAACTGCTCAAACAAGATCACAGACTGCCAGTGTCAGCAAAGACTGGGAAAAGAATACAGGATAGGTGGTAGACAGATTTATCCAGGGCTGGACAAATTTAATGTAGAAGTATCAGGAAGGGACACTAGCCTTTCTGGGGTGAAAGTTGGGGTGATGCTCTTAACCTGGAAGGACATAGAGGAAGGGAAGTGAGAAACTGGGGGAGAGCCAGCAGGGACTTGTGAGCTGGTACAGTACTTACTTCTATGGTGTCTGCAGGACAGCAGATGCCAGTTTAGGCACCTGTATTCTAGGCCTTTCTATGTCAATGGGGACAGCTTGTAAGTTGAACAGTACCCAGAGGACGTGTGATCGCTAGAACTAGAAGCCTATGGCAACATTCCAGACATAGCCTTCAACACAAAAATGCATACAGAGAGCTAAGGAGATGACCGGGCAAACCTGAGAACCTGAGTTTGGATCCCCAGCTTCTGAGTAAAATGCCGGTAATCCCAGGACTGTGTCAGTGAAGAATGAGAGATCATTGGAGCTTGCTGGCCACTAGCCTAGCAAAAAATATGTCAGGCCCCAGGGTCAGAAAGTTCCTTTCTCAAAGGAATAAGGCAGACAGCAACAGGGGAAGCCACCAATTTCTTCCTTTGACCTCCATGTGCTCATGTATAGGTGCAAGTACCTGCATACGTGTATACATCTCACACACACCAGAAATAACCGTATTAGAGAGTATATATAAATACTGTATTTTCAAAATTGCTTTTGATGTTATGTGTTTCAATACGAAGAAAACTGTAGATAGATATATAGATAAGTAGGTAGGTGGGTGGGTGGGTGGGTGGATGGATGGATGGATGGATGGATAGATAGATAGATAGATAGATAGATAGATAGATAGATAGATAGATAGATAGATAATGAGTAGAAAATGTGTCAAATTTAAGAGATCGGGTGTGGAGTAGGGCAGGAATCACTGTGGCCTTTTTAATTCTACTGTCTGACTCTTCATATTACAGCTGTGCATTCTGGACAAGGGTAGTCACTCTTTTCTGAAGTGTAACTTTGGGTGGGACAGAGGGAGAGCAGCACCAACACCTACATGGGCCTTCTGTGATGCTGAAGGCAAAACAATGACATTTGAGCTAATGCTAGTGTTCCACTAGGGCAACTGAAATGTTCAAGATGTTGGGTAACAGCCCAGTTACCACATATAGGAACTCAGCTTTTAAAACGTGGGAAAAGAAGAGGCAGTTTGGTGACAGATAAATTCATAGGAAACCTGTTGGAGAAAGTGGAGATTCAAAATCATAAGAAGGATTCTCAGTGATGAAGAACTGAGCAATCAGAGGGAAGAGTAATAAGTAATAAACTCCCATCAGTGATGAATGAGCGCATGAATGTGTGCATGCTAAGGGGGTGATATGCTCTGAGGATCTGCAAAGCAAGGCTGTGTTCAGTTAGAGTTTGATTCAGTGGAAAGGAGGAGCTGACCTCTTCCTCCTCCCTCTCCTCTTCCTCCCTCTCCTCATTCCCTCACACTTCTTCACAGCATCTTTCTTAAACAGCCAAGTCACATGACTATTTATGAGTTACTTTGCAACTTGTTTTCTCTTCCAAGTCTGCTTGCTCAGTTCACTGCTGTTCCCTTGTGGTCCCCCACAGGGAGTTCTTGTTAAGGAACTAATTGATGAACAAAAGAATAAGCATATATAATGGCTATCTCCCTGATGAGCATAGGCTGCTGCAGAATGGTCGTAGAGGTGAAATGACTGCGCAGGAACATAGATCTGAAATCTTGGGCTGGTAAATGACATATGAGTGTTAAGAACTGTGGCCCTTCGGGAATATGGGACCATGCCACCCTTTGGGATTAAACTTACTAAAAGCAGATCAGTAATTGAAGAAGTGGCTCCTCAAACACTAGGCTACTCTCTTGCTAACTAAAACAGAAAGCAATGCAGTATTTTAGGACTTCATTTGGAACAAATACAGCTGGCCATGAACATCAGAGGTCCCACTTGAGAGACTGGCAGCAGGGGGAGAATGTCTCTATAGTAAACAGGTATACATTGCTTGCCTGATCCTTTACTTCCCAAGCAACATAATGACTATGTACCCAATATTCGCATTGTATTAGGTATTACAAGTAACTTAGAGATGACTTAAAGTTACTTCTAGAAATTTGTGTAGGGTAGAGTTTTGTTGTTTTTTTTTTAATTTGTTTTTTATAAGGGACTTGAGCATCCACAGTTTTGGTATTCCAGAGGGGTTGTGGGGTCAATGTTTCAGAAATCAACATTGGAATCTGGGAATCTGGATCAGGAATCTAATTATGGATATCAGAAAGAACTCTATTGTTATTTTTAAAGTAAAACATAGGGTAGGTAGAAAGAGGTTAAAGATGGTGCTTGTGATAAGCTGAACAAATAGGGAAGTGAGACATTACAGAAGAGGATTGCATTCCTTTCTTGTTGTAACCAAACACCTAACCAGATGGAATTGAAAGGTGGTTGTTTGGGCTTACAGTTTGAGGGGATACAGCCCTAAAGATGGGGAAGATGCCGTGGAGAAATGTGAGGCAGAAGGTCACATTGTGTCCTCCGGCAGGAAGCAGGGATAGATGAACACACTGGTGCTCTATTCCTTCGCTCTCCTTTATTTATTTATTTATTATTTATTTATTTTACCTTTTTCTTTTTATTTTTATTAGATATTTGCTTTATTTACAGTTTGAATGTTAACCCCTTTTCACATTACCCCACTGGAAAACCCCTATCCCATCCCCCCTCCCCCTGCTCACGCACCCCACTCCCAATTCCTGACTTGTATTACCCTATTCTGGGGAATTGAGCTTTCACAAGCCCAATGGCCTCTTCTCTCATTGATGTCTGAAATGGTCATCTTCTGCTACATATGTAGCTGGAGCTGTGGGTCCCTCCATGTGTACTCTATGGTTGGTGGTTTAGTCCCTGGGAGCTCTGGGGGTACTGGTTGGTACATATTATTATTCCTCCTGCAGAGCTGCAAACTTCTTCAGCTCCTTAGGTCATCTCTCTAGCTGCTTCATTGGGGACCCTATTCTCATTCTGTTGGTTGACTGTGAGTCACGGGTGTTTTGATACAATTCCAGTAAGGATCAAAGTATCCACTCTTTGGTATTCCTTCATCTTGAGCTTCATGTGGTCTGTGAATTGTATCTTGGGTATTCCGAGCTTTTGGGATAATATCCACTTATCAGCAATTGCACACCTTGTGTGTTCTTTTGTTATTGGGTTACCTCACTCAGGGTGATAGTTTCTAGCTCCATCCATTTGCCTAAGAATTTCATGAAGTCATTGTTTTTAATAGCTGAGAAGTACTCCATTGTGTAAATGAACCATATTTTCTGTGTCCATTCTTCTGTTGAGGGACATCTGGGTACTTTTCAGCTTCTGGCTATTATAAATAAGTCTGCTATGAACATAGTGGAGCATGTGTTCTTATTACATGTTGGAGAATCTTCTGAGTATATGCCCAGGAGTGGTATAGCTGGGTCCTCAGGTAGTGCTATGTTCAATTTTCTGAACAACCACCAAACTGATTTCCAGAGTGGTTTTACCAACTTGCAATCCCACCAGCAATGAAGGAGTGTTCCTCATTCTCCACATCATCTCCAGCATTTGCTGTCCCCTGAGTTTTTGATTTTGGACATTCTGACTGGTGTGAGGTGGAATCTCAGGGTTCTTTTGATTTGCATTTTCCTGATGATTAAGGATGTTGAACATTTCTTTAGGTATTTCTCAACCATACAGTATTCCTCAGTTGAGAATTTTTTAACTCTGTACCATTTTCTAATAGGGTTATTTAGTTCTCTGGAGTCTAACTTCATGAGCTCTTTGTATATATTGGATATTAGCCCTCGGATGTAGGATTAGTAAAGATCTTTTCCCAATCTGTTGGTTGCCATTTTGTCCTATTGACAGTGTGCTTTGCCTTACAGAAGCTTCGCAATTTTATGAGGTCCCATTTGTCAATTCTTGTTCTTAGAGCATAGGCTATTGATGTTCTGTTCAGGAAATCTTCCCCTGTGCCCATGTGCTCCAGGTTCTTCCCCACTTTCTCTTCTATTAGATTCAGTGTATCTGGTTTTATGTGGAGGTCCTTGATCCACCTGGACTTGTCACTCTCCTTTATTTAGCCCAGAATCTTCAAGGATGGAGATGGAGAGATGGCTCGGCCATTAAAAGCACTGATTGCTATTCCAGAGGTCCTGAATTCAATTCCCAGCCACCACATGGTGGCTCACAACCATCTATAATGGGATCTGATGCCCTCTTCTGGTGTGTCTGTAAACATCTGTAGTATATATATATATAATTTATATATATATATTATATAAAATTTATATATATACACACACACACACATATATATATATATAATTTTTAAAAAAAGAATCTTCAGGGATGCTATTGCTCATGTTCAAGGTGTGTTCTCCCACCTCAGCTAATCCAGTCTTGAGACTTTCTCATAGATCTACCCAACGTGTGTTTCCCAGGTGACCTTAGATTCTATCAGCTAGACAGGAGTAATGTGCTTGGACTCAATTCCCAAGCCCCAGGGGAGTCATTTAGAGAACTTTTCTTTAGCCACCCTTGCCACTTTTCTCCCAGACATCCACCTTTGTGACAACTTTTGACTTACTACAGGCCTACTCATGACGCCATCTTCTGAAGCAGGCACAGGGAGAAAAGCCTGCATCCCAGAAGTTGGTAGGATGATGCAGGAGGCTTGCCTAGACTACCTTGCAATTTACCCAGCATTGAAATTTCTGCAACCTAATTTTTGTGTCCAGGGATACAGATACAACCTTTGCCATCCAAGACTGGGTTAGGCTCCAAGTAAATAGACAACAAACTCACGATACCAGGAAAAGATTCTCTGTCTTTATTCCATTCTATTCCCTTTAACAGATCACAAACACTCAGGCAGACTTCAACTTGTGGGAAAAGCTGTGGCATTAAGTTATGTTACTTGCTGCATAAGGGTAGAATGTGCGCCCATCCGGATTGGTAGGTAAAAAAGAGGTATTTTTGCTAAGAAAGGGTACTGTTCACTCTGTAAGACTGGGGATGGGGATAGGTTTCTGATAGACCACAGCCTAGATCATAACACATTGAAGCTAATCCCCTGACTCAATCCCCTGAAGCTCTACAGGCTTACTGCTGTGAGGTTTGTTCATACACAAAGACTCATGGGGGAGAGGAAGAGGTGGGGGATGGAGGCAGAAGAGCTAAGATTGCAAGTCATGCACCCTGGCAAGTCGCTGAATCCATGGAGCTTTGGTAAGTTTGTCTGTAACTAGCCTGCCAGTGATTGGTCATTGTCCTAGTTTGCGTCTTTGTTGCTGTGATAAAACACTGACCAAAAACAAATTTGAGGCGTCAGGGTTTATTTGACTTCCAGGTTACATAGTCCATGGTCGAAGGAAGTCAAGGCAGGGGCTCAAGGCAGACACCTGGAGGCAGGGACAGAAGCAGAGGCCATGGCGAGTGCTGCTTCCTGGATTTCTCGCCTACCTTTCTTATACTTCCTAGGCCCACCTACTCTGGGATGGCACCCCCTACATCAATAAGCAAATAAGAGAATGCCCCATAGACACGGCCAAAGGCAATCTTAGCTGAGGTTCTCTCTTCCCAAGTATATCATGCTGACAACCAAGACCAGTTAGCCATTACAGTGAGCGTGTGCAGTCCAATTTCAGGACTTATGTGAAACTGCTTCACATAAAGGAGTGAAAGAAAAGTGCCAAAGATACCATGTTGGTTGTATCTGCTCTTGTCACAACACTAGTAACTGTTGAATATTTTCTAATACTGAAGCTCTGCCCCCGCCCCGCGCCTCCAACTATTCACACAGTAGACAACATATTTCTGAATTGAATTTGTGTCATTAACATTTCCTACACTTCCTGATTAAGCCCACATGATGAACAAAATAATAATCAAGACGTTCTGTATACTCTTTACTCGTTTTTGCCATGTGACTATTCCCACAGTGGCTGATTTCAAGGAGGCGATTAAACCCTACTGAATGTAGAATTGGGAAGAGCTCCTCCGCATTGTTACTATCATGTAGATGTGAGATTCAAAACTACAAATAATATTTTACTATCAAATAATTAGGAGATGGTAAGATTTGAATATTACCTTTTATTCTATCTTTGTTTTGTTTTTGGATTTGTTTGTTTGCCAACTTGACACAAACTGTAGTTATCTGGGAAAATACCTTAATTGAGAAAATATGTTCATCAAATTGCTGTAGGTAACTCTGTAGGACATTTTCTTAGTTAATGGTTGGTGCAGAAGGGCCCAGCCTACTGGGTGCAGTGCCACCCCGAGCAGGTGGCTCTGACTTGTATAAAACAGTAAGCTGATGTCCAGGATGATGGCACACGCCTTCAGTACCAGCACTTGGGAGGCAGAGGCCATCAGGTCAGCTTGGTCTACATAGCAAGTTCCAGACCAGCCAAGGTTACATAGTAAGACCCTGTTTAGAAAGAAAAGAAAAGTTGCTTAGGAAGAAAAGAGAAGTGAAGGGAAGGGGAGGGGGGAAGGGGGGAAGGAGAGGAAAGGTGAAGGGGAAGGGAGGGAAAGGGGAGGGGAGAGGAGGGGAAGGGAAGGGGAGGGAAAGGGAAGGGAGGGGAGGGGAAGGAGAGGGGTAAGGAGAAGGGAGGGGAGGGGAAGGGAAGGGGAGGGGAGGAGAGGGGAAGGGGAGGGGAGGGGTAAGGAGAAGGGAGGGGAGGGGAAGGGAAGGGGAGGGGAGGAGAGGGGAAGGGGAGGGGAGGGGAAGGGGAGGAAAGGGGAAGGGGAGGAAAGGGGAAGGGGAAGGGAGGGGAGGGGAAGGGGAGGAAAGGGGAAGGGGAAGGGAGGGGAGGGGAGGGGAAGGGGAGGAAAGGTGAAGGGAAAGGGAGGAAAATAGGAGGGGACAGGAGGAGAAGGGAAGCGGAGGGGAGAAGGGGGTAAGGGGAGGGGAGGGAAAGGGAGGGGAGGGGTAAGGGGAGGGGAGGGGTGGGAAGAGGAGGGGTAAGGGGAGGGGAAGGGTGGGGAAGGGAAGGGAGGGGAGGGGAGGGGAAGGGAGGAGTAAGGGGGAGGGGAGGGGAGGAAGGGGAGGGGAAGGGAAGGAAAGGAGTGGGGAAGGGAGGGTCGAGGGGAGGGGAAGGGAAGGGGTAAGGGGAGGGGAGAGAAGGGGAGGGGAGGGGAGGGGTGGGAAGGGAAGGGGTGGGAAGGGAAGGGAAGGGAAGGGAAGGAAAGGAGGCTGAGCAAGCCAGTAAGCAGAGTTCCTCCACGGCTTCTGCTTGAGTTCTATTGGCTTCTGTCAATGAACAGATATGTTCATTACCAATGATATGAAAGCCAAGTGAACCCCAAACTCAAGTTGATTTTGGTCACGGTTTTTATTACAGCAATAGAAACCCTAACTAAGGCACCTTTGCTTTGTTATAATTTGCTTACTCTAAGTTTAATATAATTTATTTAAAAGTAATATTTGTATTATAAACTAAAGGGTTAAATTCCTCATGTGTTGGTGATCAGTTTCTCTAAGCCATTGTAAGCAGGCGCCAGCGAGCTGCTAAGATGGCTTAGTCAAGGAAAGCACATGCTGTATAACCCTGATGGCCTGGGCAGGTAGTCAGATACCGTCATGTGCATCTGCAACCCCAGCACTCTTTCTTCACGATGGGAAGCAGAGACAGGAGAATCACCCAGAAGCTTGCAGGCTAGCTAGCTTGCAGTATGCACCACAGTGACAGAGACAAGAGAGACCCTGAACTAAGTGGAAGGCAAGAACTAACTCCTAAAAGATACTTTCTGATCTCTGCATGAGTGTGGTGGGCACTTTTGTAGATCTCTCTCTCTCTCTCTCTCTCTCTCTCTCACACACACACACACACACACATAGTGATTTTTAAGTTAAACATCACTTTCATAGTAGTGAGTTTTGCGCCTTCTATCCAGACATCTTTCACAAATTTGCTCCTAAGTGCTCTATGCACTGGCACTGCTGTGCCTGGGTGGCAGTTAGCTTTCCTGTGGTGTAGATGGAAGTAAGTCACTAGTCATGTGGTCCATGCCAGCCATTGGTACATGGAGGCAGGATTAGTGAGAGTTCAAGACCGCCCAGCCTACACAGCAAGTTTAAACCAGCCTGGATTGCAGGAGACCCTGTCTCAAATATAAAGAAAGAATAAAATAAGTTAAAGGTATAGGTGAGCCTAATGGATTATCCAGCTTGTGAACACCTGGGAATCATGGGAATGTCTTGGAGGCAGTAAGTTGGCAGCAGAGGTGGGAGAGGTGAGGCCCAGCGATAACCAAGTGAGCGAGCCAAAAAGCATGCCTGAAAACCTAACCCCAGATTTCCAGACAGTCAAGGCAGTGGCCACATGAAAGAAATCACCACCTGGAAACCACTAGGACCGTAGGAAAAGCTCAGGACCCTGGCAGCTCTGAGCCTGAACATTTGCTCATTGTGTAACTATGTAATTACATCACTGAACCAATAAAGGTCATCACTGAACCAATAAAGGTCCTAGAACTGTAAGCTTGAACCTTTATCTTCCTTGCATTAATCAACAAGTAACAGATCACAAAGAAGAACAAGTTCTTAGAGACCAAGTAAGGTCAGAGTTTCTTTTGCTTGTTAGCTGTAACAATTTGATGGCCTGATTTATTCATACTGCCCGCAACAACAGCCACAAATGATAGTGTATACCTATAATCTCAGTGCTTGGGCACCGAGGGAAGGCATGAATTCCAGTGAAATCTTTTGTTAAAACAACAGCAGCAGCAGCAGCAGCAGCAACACACACACACACACACACACACACACACACACACACACCTTCATCTTCCCAATACTCCTTAATCTTTACATTAGTCCTAGCCTCTAACTGGAAAGCTTTTCTCCTAGTCCCGTGTAGAGCCAATTCACTCTCAGCCTTTAGGGTAAAACCAACCTCCCTGCCCAGAGAAACCTTTACAGTCTCCCCATCCCTGGTTGGACTGCCTTCTTACCACTGAATATTTTTATTATATTCCTCTTACTTACTCTTTTTTCTGGAATTGTCATTTTTTTATTTGTTGTCATGACTTCTGTCTACTTTTATAGCATGTAAGCACTTTGAAACACACCCTGGGCCTTATCTATGCTGTTGACTGATGGATCCTTGAACTTACTCAGGTATAAAGTATACCTTTCTACTCAGTATAAAGTAAGTATCTAATACATAGTAGGTTATCTGCCTAGTAACACGTAAATATTAGATAAATGAATGAAGTTCATGCAAATCCAGTTAAAGAAAGGGCCAGGAAACCCAGGAAGTCACTGAAGACCTCACATGCCCATTCCCAATGTTCTCTTGAATAAGCTAATGCACATTATCACAGAAATGTGTTACTTTTATGTTGTGATAAAACACTATAACCAAAGCAACTTATAGAATGAAGAGTTTATCTAGGTTTCAGTTTCTAGAACGTCAGAGTCCATGATGGTGGCGCAAAGCATAGGAAAAGAAAGCTGAGAGCTCACATCCTGAACCGGAAATGCAGGCAGAGAGCGACCTGGGAATGCCTCAGGTCTTCAAAGTCTCAAAGACCGTTTTCAGTGGCATACTTCCTCCAAGGCCCCCCTAAACGGTGCCGTCCACTGGGGACTGCGTATTTAAACAGCTGAGACTAAGGGGGGGGGGCATTTTTCATTCAAACCACTATAATGTTCCACACCATACCTTTATAGTGCAATATGAAGTGTGTTTTTTCAAACTAAGTCTAAAGTAGACATGATGGCCCCTATCTATAATCTCAGCACTCCTGGCTGAGGTAGGAAGATTTCAAGTTGGAAATCTATCTTGCATAACGAGACTTGGAGTGTGACAGTTAGTAGAGTCATTGTATCTAGAGTAAACATCAGAATGAAGTAGTTGTCTTCTGGAAGTACTTGGACCTTGCAAAAAATCATTGTAGAAAACGGTGATTGCTTTTACAGCCTTTGCGTCACTTTAGTCACAGCAAGGTCCTGACAAATGTGAAGCATCTGGCATAACTGGGTACAGCAAACTGTGTACAATAAGAATTGAAGTTGCCAGGCTTTGGCGCTCCTTCCGGAACACACAGTTTAGACCTGGGTTTTGGTATGAAAATCTTGTTTTTACAATAAAAACAACTTTTGTGTGACAATTATATGCTTCTGCACAGCTGTTTGGGGTTCAATCTACCAGAGGGCTAGACCTCTCAGCTGCCTGCAAGGCCATATTTCATCCCGGAGTGACTCTTTTTCTTTGACCATTTTGTGTGACTCAGTTAAGACCCTGTCCTAGAAGACCAAGAAAATAATAAAAATCAATAAAATTAATTTATTAAACATAAAATAAGTCCAGCCGTTAGTATGGCAACAAAACACATTGTTGCTTTTAGGATATACGTGCATGATAAAAAAAAAAGTAAACAAGTTTTTTTTTAAAAAAAAATATGTACCAAAGTTTTTAAGATGGTCATAGTTTCCTCATATATGTTCAAAGCCTTTGGTCCAATCCCCATTTTTAAAGACACCAGGAGTCTCAGAGCATATAGACCCTCTACCCTCCAAATAAGATTCTTAATAAAAAGGTTAGCTCTTGTAGACCTGGGCCATTTATATTTTTCCTTTATATTACTCCCAGAGTCTATCTCTTATCTACATAATGCATACCCAAGAGGAATGATGAGTGTGTCACAACCAAAATCATCACCTAACAGTTCACCCTCAGTGACTCAGACCACAACCTAGAATCTATCATCCAAATTGAGACCTTCTAAAAAATAATTGAATGCCCTTCTAAAAGTATCTGTTTAAAATACTAATAAAATTAAGTAACGATGGTAAAGTAACGATATAAAGTAAATATCACAGACTTAAATGATCCAGGAGGTAGACAAAGTGAAAAATTAAGGGTGACAGTAAAACCCACAAGCTTGGAGGAAGGTCTATGGATTAGGTAATAGTAATACTAACTTCCTGGTTTTAATAACGAACCTTGGTGTTATGCAACATAATAGGGAACACCAAGTTAAAGGTATATGGTACTTGTTAAAATATAAAATCTATTCAATAAAAAGGTTAAAAATACGTCCAGTGCACACCGTCCTTCCCAACATTCCTTTCGAATTTAAATGCAGGCACTGTTCATGCTGACTGGGCACCAGGTTTCCCTCCTGTCGTCTGGCATCACTGGTTCAGAGAGAAGGGCAGAGAGCAAAGTGACAGAAATTGGGCCACGGGGCACACCCGTATCTCTGGGCTAGCTGGAAGCGGAGGTGTAGATGAAGGGACCAGCCTGGAGATGTGCCCAGAAATTGAGGGGCCTGGGTCAGGGGGCGGAGCGGGCGGGGGCGGGGAGGGGGAAGGGGTCGGGGGAGGGGGGGCGGAGGCGGCAAGGCCGGAAGACCGAGTCGCTCAGGCCCCTGGAAGGGTTGTGGGCGGGTCCGGAAGCAGCAGCGCATGGCCTGGGGGCGTGGCCGAAGCGTCAGGGCTGGAGCCTGGGAGCCTGGGGAAGGGGCGGGGCCGGAAGCGCCGGCTCTCTGGCCTAGGGGGCGGGCCGTAGAGTTACGGCTCCAGTGCGCTCCGGTGGCCTTGGCGTTGGAAGTGAGATAGAGTTCGTACTTGGAGTCCTCCTGACAGCTCCGGTGTTAACGGCCGTGGCCATGTCCTCCGTGAGCCCCATCCAGATCCCCAGCCGCCTCCCGCTGCTGTTGACCCATGAGAGTGTGTTGCTGCCCGGCTCCACGATGCGCACAAGTGTGGACACGGCCCGCAACCTGCAGCTGGTGCGGAGCCGCTTGCTCAAGGGCACGTCGTTGCAGAGCACCATCCTAGGAGTCATCCCCAACACCCCCGACCCGGCCAGCGACACGCAGGACCTGCCGCCACTGCACAGGTAGGCCGGGCCCTCGGAGGCCTCCGGGACTCGCCTCCCCGGCGGCCTGTGGGCATAGTTGTGTCTCAGTCTCCGGGACGTGAAAAGTGGGAGTGACGCTTTTCACCAGTGACCGTTAGTGAACCAGATAAGTCACGGAGCAATACCTGACTCGGGTGGGAACTCTGGGCAGTTTATTTCCTGCCTGTTGCTGTTGATAACCTGATTTGAGTTCGTGTCCTACAGGGCCTTCTTCACCGCCCAGCGCCTGTGCTGTTTACTTCCCGGGCCCCTCCCCCATACCACCTTTCACCCTGTTCCCTTTCTTTCCTTTCAACCAGCCTCCTGCCGTGTTCTCCAGTTGAAACATTATAATCTAGAGGTTCCTTTTTTGTCCCGCTCATGCCTAAACTACGCAGTTAACTTTTGGGTGCTTTGCTTTACTCTTTGTTACCCATTTTCTCCATCCCCAGTGGCCTCCCCCTTCATAAAGGGCCTTTCCTGTTAGCATTTTCCTTGGGGTTTTCCTCTACAGCCTTCCTAGCCTCTCTTCTCACCTTTGCTCCTTCCTGGTATTTTTATCTTAGTCCCGGGGCTCGTCACTGGATAGCCCTGTGTCCTGGTCCTGGTTCTGTGACTTGGGTGGTACGTTCACCTGTGTCTGACTCCTCCCCTGCGATGTGAAACTTCGTGTGTCTCTTAGGTGTGTCGTGCAGACTGTTTTGCACCATGCTTTATGGATAGCCGTGCTTCCCCGGACTGCACAGTGATTGTGGGTCTAGAGCACTTGAAGTGTGCCTGCTCTAATGTGAGTTTTAGCACTGGAGTGCATATGTGCCCAGAAAGGCAGTCAGTTCCAGGCAGCTTAAGGCAATTGGTCACCCAACTGATTAATGCTTCATAGAATAAATGTTGCAATGCTAATATTCTGACCATTTCACCTAAAATCACCCGTGGTACTAAAATCACAAGTAGGACTCGTATTTTTATTGGATAGTACTGGCCCATAGTATGTCTTAGCAGATGTTATCTTCGAGCTCTTCTCTCAAGTTCTTGCTCTATATATTTTACTGAAGATGTTTCTCCAGGTTGGACAACCTCCTTCCACTCATTTTCAAATGAAGGGTTCCTGACTCTGAATGGTTTGTAAGTGGGACCGACTACATTAGACAACTTGTAGCCTTTCTTCATGTTTTCAAAGGAAGCTGATAGCTCTTTAAAAACAAAACAGTAAAGCATGAAACAAACCTACACAACTCATAGTTTACATTGTATCATCCTGAAAAAAATTGACCCCGTTTGAGCTATTCTTGGCTGTTGCCCAAATAGGATTGAACACTCAAATTTCATTACTTTATTGTAGCAAATTATATTTAGTACTAGTCTCCTAACATATTACCTCATTCTTTAAACCTCTGCTTATTATTCCCATATTATTTTACATTCTGTGTTCAACCACTTAGTTGAGACAGAAATTCTAGTGATTAATTTTTTGTGTTTTATTTCTTCTGGAGGATCATTAGAGATCGAACCTATGGTAAGTACTCTACCGTTAAGCTATATCCTTAGCCTTATTTTTACTTTTTATTTTGATACTAAGTCTCAGTAAGTACTCTGTGCTGGTTTTGAACTCTTCTGTAGCCCTCTCAGATACTGAACTGGTGATCTTCTTGCTTAGTCCTCCAAGAAGTAAGTGTTATACACCTGTGCTGCCAGGTCTAGCTTGATTTATTTCTGATGTGTGCTGGATAGTTTTATGTCACCTTGACACAACTTACAGTCATCTGAGGAGGGAACCTCAATCGAGAGAATGTTTTGATAATATCAGGTAGTAAACAAGCTTGAACTTATTCCTCCCTATTCATTCTTTAATTGGTAGATTAAACAAACCTGATCAGACATTTAGATGTTGTGCCAGTTAGTTTTATGTCAACTTGAAACAAGCTGGAGTCATCTGAAAGGTGGGAACCTCAATTGAGAAAAAGTTTTCATAAAATACTCCATAAAATATAGGGCATTTTCTTCATTAGTGATTAATGAGGAATGGCCCAGTCCATTGTGGGTGGTGCCAGCCCTGGTCTGGTGGTCCTGGGTTGTATAACAAAGCAAGCTGATCAAGTCATGGGGAAAGAAGCCAGTAAACAGCGCCCCTCCGTGGCTTATGCATTAGCCCCTGCTTCCAGGTTCCTGCCCTGTTTGAATTCCTGTTCTGACTTCCTTTGATGGTGTACTGTTATTTGGAAGTGTAAGTGAAATAAACTCTTTCCTCCCCAAATTGCTTTGGTTGTATTTCATCACAACAATTGTAACCCTAAGACAGACATTGGTACCAGGACGATGGGGTAAAGCTGTGCCAGACCTGACCATGTGATTTGAGGGAGGATTGTGGAAAGACTTTGGAACTTTGAGCTAGACAGCCCGTGGAATGTCCAAAGCCTGTTGAGCTTTTCTGTGGCAACTTGGAAGATAATGTTGAGAGCTGTGCAGATGATGGAGGCCTAGCTTAGGAAGTTCCAGAGGGAAGCAAGGACTCATCTGGGCCTTCTCCGGGAAGAATCTGGCATCTTGTCAGCTGGAAATGAAGAATTGGTTGTAATTAACAAGAGATCAGAATTACTAAGGTGTCCTTTGCTTTGCTGGGACAATGGACACTGGACAGCTGGTGCTGAAGAGTCAGCTGTGATTAACAAGCATCATTAAGGTAAAATCACCCGAGAGGTGTTTCCTCAGAGTCAGCACACAGAAGCTGTGTTCCAGAAGTGACCAAGGTTTTACCTCCTGCTGAAGCTAAACTTGGTAGTATGTCACCCCAGTGGTACTAGTTTTGAAGGTATGAAGGGGTCATGGAGAACAGCTGAAACGTGGCCCTGTGTGGCAGGACTGAAGAGAGCCAAGAGAGGCTTTTGGTGAAAGTGGAGCCCAGCTGGACAAAAGTCCCCAGTGCTTTGGAGAAGTCAGTACCATGGGATGACTACCAAAAACAGAAGCAGCAGTGGTGTGGAGCCAGCAGGAGCATTACAAAGCTGTCTGTGCGTGCTTCAGAGGGTGGTGCTGGGTAAGAGGCCCAAGCTCCTTGCAGGAGCCTGGAAGGTTATGAGTGAATCCCGGATACCTGGACATTGCGCTGTTGGAATTTGCTTTTGCTTTGTTCAGATCACAGCTGTGCCCTGGCTCTTCCCTCGTGAGGTAAGAAAGTACTTAACTTGTATTTGGTTTTACAGGAGCCCACACCTGACAGATTGGAATTCAAAAAAAGATTTTAGGTTTTAAAAGAAACTAAGAGACTGAATTTTAACATGTTTGAATTGTAAAAACTGTGGGACTTTTAAAGTTTTGTAAACTGTTTTATATTGTGATTTTGAGGTTAATGTGTGATCTTGGGGATGCACAAGAAAGGAAAGGAAAGTGACATGTTTGCGTGTCAGGTTGACCAGGGGTCAGTTGTCCTGTTATGTCCAGTTATGCCAACTTGATACAAGCTAGAGTTATCTGAGAGAGAGAGAGAGACAGACAGACAGACAGAGAGACAGAGAACCTCAATTGAAAAAAATGTTTCATAAGATCAGGCTATAAAACACTTTCTTAATGATTAGTGGCTTACCAGTTCCTATCCAGGACCAGGTTGGGTGGTTCACAAATGCTTATAACTCCAGTTTGAGGGGATCTAGTTGGCCTCTACAAGCACTGGCATACACCTGAGATGTACACATACCTCCCCCCACCACCACACACACACATATAGAGATATATACATGTAAATTTAAAAGAAAAATCTTCTGAAAAGTAAAATCAGTCATATTTTAGGTTAGAGTTAGTAATTTTCTATATTATTCTGGCAAGATTTTTGAGAGTTGCTAATTGCTTTCACATAAATATCTGCAAATAACAGTAACTAAATCTTCCTTGCCTGAAACTAATCAGTAATTCAAGTGATGTGGTACGTTCATATTAATGTTCATATGGTCCCTATGTTTTAGGTAATTCAGAGTTAACTGGCAGTGCTGTTGGTTTGTTTACATTGCTGGGGAATTAAATCTAGAGTCTCTGCATACTAAGCAAAGAATGCTACCTCTGAGCCACACCCAAGTCCCATCGTTTACATTAGAGAGTTACTATAAAAAGTCTTCACAGAGTTTGAGCTCTGTAAGCATTCACCAGCCATAGCTATACGATATGTGCTGCCAAAGCAAGCAGCCATAGCTATAATAGAAATATTGTTTGTTATTTGAGAAGTCTTTGTATAGAAAGATCATATTATATTCCTCAGAGTAGATTGTCTGTTATGGCTTTCAAATGCTCTGTGCTTTAAAAGTATGAACATTGAGCTATCTAGCATTCGTCTGTTTCTATACATGGATCTCTTCTTCCCAGTTCCCTCCTTTTTTTGAATGCTAGTAATTCCCAGGGTTGAATGAAGAGCTCTGTTCCTGACTAGTTTCCTTTACAGCGTCCTGGTGACCAGCCCCAGTACCCAAGGTCTAGCAGAACAAATCTGCTTTCCTGTGTTCCCTGCCACCTGTTTGCTGGCTTTCCTGTATAGCACAGCCCCTTCTTCATGCTTAGTATATAGGCATGTTGCTGGATAGGAGGCTTTTTTAAAGGAATAAGGAACTTAGCTTTCATGCCACCCAAGGACTACCTGTATTGCTTTGCTTAGCTGAATTGTATAATAGTGGCTCCTGTGTGACTTGCTGTTTCATTAATGAAAACGGACAATCATTTAACACTGGTTGCAGTGTCAGTCATTCTTCAACCTCTCATTTTAAAAGCTTTTATTACTTTGAGTATGTGGTGAGGGTCTTGCGCTCCATGTAGCACATGTGGAGGTCTGACAGCTTGGGAGAGTCATTTCTCACATTCCACCATATAGGTCCCTGGAATTAAACACATGTCTACAGGCTTGGCCACAGGCACCCTTACTCACTGAGCCATCTCACTGGGCCCTACCTAAAATTGTTCAGGGTCCATGGAGGCCTTTCCTCAGAGTGCCAGTCCCCCAACTCCTATTTAATTTGTTGGCTTTCTTACCCATCTATGAGACCATGAGTTGGTCTCTTTGGCATTTATATGTCCTAGTATACTTACTTGAACAGACACACAGGTTCATAGCTGGAAGCATCCATTTTTACCCATGTATCACTCCTACTTGCACCTATCAATATACTTGGGCTTTTAAGAAATGCTGTCTAATAATGATAACATTTTTGGATTTAATATTTTATATTTGCAGGTATGCAATGAAGAATCTACTTAGATCTTCCAAAGTCTTTATGTAGTCTAATGTATTATCCATTGTGGTCAGAATTGTCCTAAGACCTAAGTTGGGAAGTCCATTGCTAACAAACATCTGTGTAACTGTGGATAGTGTTTTAGTTAGGGTTTCTATTCCTGCACAAGCATCATGACCAAGAAACAAATTGAGGAGGAAAGGGTTTATTCAGCTTACGTTTCCACATTGCTGTTGATCACCGAAGGAAGTCAGGACTGGAACTCAAGCAGGTCAGGAAGCAGGAGCTGATGCAGAGGCCATGGAGGAATGTTACTTACTGGCTTGCTCAGCTTGCTCTCTTATAGAACCCAAGACTTCCAGCCCATAGATGGCACCACCCAAAATGGGCCCTCACCCCTTGATCACTAATTGAGAAAATGCCTTACAGCTGGATCTCATGGAGGCATTTCCTCAATTGAAGCGCCTTTCTCTGTGATAACTCCAGCCTGTGTTAAGTTGACACACAAAACCAGCCAGTACAGATAGCCACTTTGTTTCCCCAGTTTTGAATCTCAATTACTCAATTGTCACAAGAAAATATTGGCACCTTCTTATGGGTAATGGAAGGAATATAGCAAAATAACACTCAAGGAAGATTTTTATAATGGCAAAGCATTCTACACTTACCCCTCATGGTGGTATTGTAATCTGAATGGGTAGTTTTTAGTGTAGATTTCATAGAAGGGGATAGAAGAGAGGAGTGGAGAGCCCAACATTTCCCCCAGTTTTGGCAAAACTGAGCTAGCATCATTACAGAAATGTCCTGACCGCAGGACAGTCAACAGGGCTCCCTGGATCACCTAGGAGAGAATGGGGGACAAGAGCCACAAAAGACAGACAGCAAGACAGGAGTTCTGATCAAGCTGCAAATTTTTATTTTCTCGCACTGTAATATAAAGGAGAGCAAGCAGGGTGTAGGGAAGGGGTAAAAGGGGGAAAACATTGTCTCTAGGGAGTAGTCTCTCAGAATTGTCTCTCAGAATCTCATGGGGAAGCTGACTGCAGCTGCAGGATGTTGGCTAGCTAAAATGGTCAAGAGGAGGTGAAGTGGAAAGAAGTTGCTAGGTAACCTAAGTGCAGGTGAGCTGTTTGTTCTGACCAATGCTATTTGGCTAACCTGGGAGCTATTATTTTTCATTCTAAAGCAGACTTGAACATGTAGGATGGCTGAAAGGAGGAGGTTTTGAGATCTATGTGAGAATGGCTCCTGGCACAGAAAAGACTTGGAGGGCTGTGAATTTTAATATGACTAGAGGGCTTTTAAGTAGAATGGAAACAACAGTGACAACAAAGGTCACATTTGGTAGATAGGGCAAAGTTTATATAATTCCATCCTGTCTTCACCTTAGAAAACTGCCTTTCTTGGGTGTTCTGTTTAGATTTTCTTACCACAAAAGAGAGGGTTTTCAGATACTTTTGGAGCACCTGGATTGTCCAAGGCAGTTTCTAGATCACCAAAGCTCCCCTAGTAAGACCTCATATGGAGTAACATTCTATAATGTTTTAGAGTTGGAAGGTACATTGTAACTGGGAGCTTCAAATTTTCTTTGACCTTTAACAAAATCATAGCACGGAGAAATGCATTTATTGCAGGGCTGTTGCCTAAAGGGAAAGGCACCACTCACCCAGAGGTGTAACTCTAGACCTGAAGTTGTAAATTCAAAATAGACCTTGTGGTCATATCTTAGGAGGCACATATTCTAGTAAAAGGCAAGACTCTTTAGAAGGATGAGTTTTATAGATACTTTTCTTGTGCTGTGATAAAACACTCTGTCAAAAGCAGCTTCAGGAGGCCAGGGCTTATTTGGCTCAATTGTAGGTAAGAAAGTCATTGCAGCAGGAGCTTGAAGTAGCTACTCACATCACATCTCAGATCGAGAAGCCAACAGCAAGACATGCTTGTGCTCAGCTCATTTTCTCTTAGTTATACAAAGCAGTTTCTTAGATCCGGGAAGGTAGTGCCACTCACAGTGGCAGGCCTTACCTTCTCAGTTAGCTGAATCAAGTTTATCTCTCATAGGCATGCCCAGAGTTCCATCAAGGTGGCATTTAGATTAGCCATCACAGTGACAAACAGTATAAAGACAATGTATGTATCGTAGGAGGAAATTAGATTCATTGACAAGTTCATTTGCCTACTTGCTTTCCCATATAAAGCCTGGAGATAAGTAGTATCTTCGTTACTTTTCTATTGCTATATTCAAACATTATGACCAAGGGAATTTATAGAAGGGTTTATCTGGGCTTACAGTTTGAAATGGAAAAGAGTCATCATTACTATAGTGGGAAGCATAGCAGCAAGCACTAGGCATGATGGCCAGAGTACCTGAGTGCTCACATCTCAAACCAAAAGGAAACAGCAAAAGCACACTGGGGATGGCAGGAGGCCTTGAAACTTCAGCCTACCTCCAGTGATTCACTTACTCCAGCAAGGTCATACCTCCTAAGCCTTTCCAAACAGTATCACCAAAGGGGACAAATTATTTAAATGCCCAAGAACATGGGGGATGTCATTTAAACCAACAAAGTCTACGCCATAGCACCCATAGTCTCATGGCTGTATCATAATGCAAAATTTATCACTCCAACTTCAAAAAGTCTAAACTCCAAAATTTCTTTTGAGACTCAAGGCAATCCCTTAACTGTAATGCCCTGCAAAATCAAAAAATTAATTACATAGTTCCAACATACAAATAGTTCCAACATACAATGGCAGAGGATACATATCACCCTTCCAATAGAGAGAAATTGGAGCATAGTGAGGAAACATTATACCCAAACCCAGCAATTCTAGTTCCATATCCAGTGTCAAAGGGCATAGATGGCTCTGTCCATCTAGCCCTGCTGCCTCTAACAATTTCTAAACTCTCTGTATGCAGCCACCACACCTGGCTAAAGCAGCACTTTTTGAAGGGAATGTCTGTTATGCCATGTTAAGTGTAATGCCAGTGTTTTGTGTATTTTTCAGAATTGGAACGGCTGCCCTCGCAGTTCAGGTTGTGGGCAGTAATTGGCCCAAACCACACTACACTTTACTGATCACAGGCCTGTGCCGGTTCCAGATTGTGCAGGTCTTAAAAGAGAAACCATATCCGGTGGCTGAAGTGGAGCAGCTGGACCGACTTGAGGAATTTCCCAATACCTGCAAAACCAGGGAGGAACTGGGAGAGCTGTCGGAGCAATTCTACAGATATGCAGTGCAGGTGGGTGCTTCTGCTGTCCCTTAAAACCTTCTGCTGGGTCTTTGCTGTCTTGAGGTCAGATGGCTCTGTTGGGTAATGAAGCTGTAGGGAGGGCTGTAGAGCTACATATATTGAAACAATTTGTGGTCTTTTATAGCATGTGGTTCAGTTTGCTTTTGCCTTGGGTTATACCTCAATCATCCTGGGCATATTGGCCAGCTCTTTCTAAAGGTGTTCCAAAAGATACGACCACAGTTTCTTTATAATTCCAATGCCTCCCAACCTGGTTGCTGCTAAACTTAAGTGATTAGTGCCAAAAATGAAAGCATAATAGACTTGTTACTAAAATACTAGTCAGAATAAAGAAGTTATATTGGTTCAGGTCCAGGTCACATGGCACAGGTTAGGGGTTGTAAGGATGAAGCCACGGTGGACCAGTTTTTAAGTATGGTTGCCCCTTTGGCCTGCTAGAATCCAGGAGGAAGCATGCTGTGGCTGTGCACGAAGTAATGCACTCCTTCATTCTAGGTGTTGGGTTTTTTATCAGCTCTAGATAAAACACTTTCTTTCTCCACCTTGTTTTACATAAAACCATAATAAAAATGCAAAATTGTATCATTAAATGTAGTCTTCTGCTTCTTGGTTGCTGTAATCTACTACCCTGACTGAATCTCTGAGGACTAGCTGGTGTCTAAGGTGTCAGCTCCATCAGTGTGGAGATGATGTGCACAGCCTGTGGCGTCTGCTTCTGATGATCATTCTAAGTAATACTCATTCCTGATGTGGCAAACAGTAATAGAAACATAATTTCTATTTAGAGTTGTAACATCCAGGTAGAAGGGAGAATGTACTAGAAGATAGAACTTCTGGTATGTAAACTGTAGTAGGCAGTGTATCCTAATTATGTGCCCAAGGCTAGGGAGGATAAAGTTTATCTTGAGGATAAAGTTCATATTTCCTAGTACTGTAAAGGCTCTGTACAAACCTTGTCTTGCTTCAGCTCCAGTTACTATATAGAAATCAATAGTTCTAGCCATGCTGAATAGCCAAAAAAAACCCCATATTTGTTAATTTTTTTTTTTTTTTGAGTCTTGTTCCTCTTTCTTCTCTAATTGGTAGGCTCTGTGTGCTTTCCAACTGCAGTGCGGCATTACTCTTCCTTCCCTGGGCCTGCTCAGTTGTGCACTATCACTGCTTATCATCTTGTGTTGAAACTGTCCTACAGACCTGTTCTCCTACAAACCCGAATCCTACCTGTGGCAGCTCTCCTGCACGGGTGCCAAATAGTTCCTAGTCATAGACCTAGGGGAATTGATTTAATTTTGTTTTGAGACTGATTCTTTGATTTTTTTTTTTTGTTTTTTCATGGCTTTTTTGTTTGTTTTTATGCATTTTTCCTACATTTTATGCATTTCCAACATTATCTTCATGCAGTTGTACTTTAATTCCCCTGGTTCTTGGAAAGTAATGGGTAGTTCCCTTCATTACAGTGTTTTCAGAGCTGTTTAATTAGTACTGGCCTATGAAATCCTTTTAGAGTTGAGTACATGAAGATTCCATATATCATTTGTACATCAGCTAACATGAACCAGGTCTTGATGAGTAGCCTGAAAACAGAACTCAGATAACAAAGGTTTCTCTTTTGCCAAGGCTTCATGACTAAACCTGTAGGGATAATGCCTTGCCTTTCAGTGTCACTTAAGGACAAAGGTAGACTGGAATTAATCTCAAGTTTTCTTCCTTATGCTGAAGCAGAAAAATGGAGATCTGGCAACTCTTTCATTGACTTAGTATTTCTGCCCAGAGGAATATTTCAAAGATCAGTGCAAGACTGCAGCTTTCCCTGTATTCAGAGGAGGCGAGAAAGAACAGGCCTACTGTGTGCCACAAGAAAAGGAATCTGTCACTTGTCCTAATAACTGACAGTTGCTAGAGCCTTATCTTCAGCTTAATCTGTTGTAATATTCTAGCCCGGAAGTTTTGGGTGATGTATGCCCCACAGCTAAATATCATTTGTGTGGCATAGGAGCCAGCTATCTCCTTCTGCCGCATCCTGGGAGAAGTGCCCGTGTTACTGAGCTATCTCTTGGACCTTGTGACTTCTCCTGTTTCCTGTTAAATGCCTACCATGTATGAATTGGTGATCTTTCAAAACAAAAGATGCAGACCCAAACATTAAATAAAGCCATATGACAATCTGATTATTTTAGTTTACACATGCCACTGTCACATTTCATTAGACTCTTTTTTTTTCCTTTTAGCTGGTTGAAATGTTGGACATGTCTGTCCCTGCAGTTGCTAAATTGAGACGTCTTTTAGATAGTCTTCCAAGGGAAGCTCTACCAGACATTCTAACTTCAATTATTCGAACAAGCAACAAAGAGAAGCTCCAGGTATGTGCCCTCCTGGAACATCAGGGTCGTTACTTGTCATTTAGATCTGGATAATTCTTCCATTTTCACCTTTATAAACACATTCTATAGACTCAGAGAAATAGTTAAAGAGCTGTAATTTTAAAAATGACTTCTGCCAGGCATTCAAGCTCTTGGGAGGTAAAGGAAGAAAGATTAGAAGTTCAAGGCAATCCTTGGCCATATATGAGTTCAAAGCTAGCTTTGGCTACATGAGATCCTCTCTCAAGAAAGGAAGAGAAAGAAGTGGGAGGTGGAGAGAGAGAGAAAATATGAACTGATTTTCAAAGATGATTATATTTACCAGGTATGGTAGCACATACCTATAATCTCAGCACTCTGAATCAGCAATTTAAGGCTAGTCTAGACTGCATAGCCAGACTGTGTCTCAAAAGCAAAAACATACAAAATAAAGTTTATGTTGTTGTTTACACAATGAATATTTTGGGGGTGGTACAATCAGTAGGTAATAGTGGTCACTTTATGAAAACAGGAAGGAAAGAATGATTTTTAAAGTAAATATTTAATTTTTATTTAAATTTAATTTTTTTTAATTTTTCACATATTTGGGATATATCGGGAGAGATCAGAGATTGATGTTGGGTGTCTTTCTCCATCACTTCTTTCTTCTTTAGACAGGGTCTCGCATTGAACTTGAAATAATTTGATTGGCTAGACTGGCTAACAGTTGTGTGGCTCTTCCCCTATCCACCAAGTGCTGAGGTTATGGAGGTGAGCCAGCATACCCACATTGTACATGGTTGCTGGGACCTCAACTGATAGGCCCTGCTTGGGTGCAGATGCAAAAGGTAGAAGCAGGAAAGAGCAGGGTGTTCAGGGTCACCTGACTACAGCATTAGCAAGCATGCTTTCCTCATGGAGTGCAGAGTAGCAATTGCCAGATCAGACTGACCGTGAGATCTGTTAATCCTGTGGAGAAAAAATAGTATTTTGGGCTGTAGAGATCACTCAATGGATAAAATGCTTAGTTGCTGTGCAAGCATGGGTTCAGAGTCTTAGCACACATGGCAAAGCCAGGCATGGAGGAAAGTATGCATCCATAACTTAGCACTGCAGGAAATAGATGGATTCTGGGGCTTCACTGGCTAGTGAGTCTCTAACCAAAACTGTGAGATCCCGGTTCACTGAGAAATCCTATCTCAAAAGGTAAGTTGGGAAGAGATAGAGGAAGACATCTGACATTGACTGCTTTGGCTTCCATGCACATGTGTGCATGTACACCATACACACACACCATACATTCATACACACACACCATACTTGCATACACACACACATACACCATACATGCAAACACACACACACCATACATGCAAACACACACACACCATACATGCAAACATACACACACCATGCATGCTTATACACACACACACCATACATGCATACACAGGCATATACACAAATTAATATTTTGAATCTGGAATTTGCTGAGATCCAAATATGTATAGACTAATTCTCAGAAACAGTTGCTATCAATTATGTTTGGCGCTCTTGTCTTTTCAGTACTAGGATTGAACCCAGGGTCTCACTCAAACTAGGCAAGCACTCTATTGCCATTTATACATGTAGCCCTAGTTTCCTACTTCGTATTATAAGATACTTACTAAGTTGCCTCAGCCCTTGAAGTCACTCTAGTCCAGGTAGGTTTTGAACTTGAGATCTCTATCCCTCAGTCACCAAGTAGCTAGGATTGGAGGCCTGTGCTACCAAGGCCCAGCTATATGTTTGTTCTTGATCAGGGACTATATGACTTCATCTTAAAATAAAAATCAATATTTTTGTTTCATTCAAAATTTCATTTCAAAATCAAAATTCATGTCTTGTAAAAATTTTGCCCATTTCCTCTTTTCTGATAATATAGTTAACTTGGTAGTGTTGGCCGTGACATAGCATCATTCCTATCATGATTGTTAAACAGAATTGTCGAGGTTCTTTTAGTTTAGCGGACTATACACTGAGAATTGAGGAGGCTGTGGCTGATCCAGGCAACAGTGTGGCCAAGGTACACCAAGCATGTGAAGTGGCTGGGATGTAAGAGGTTCACGCTGGAGTAGAGGTGAGGCCCAGGACAACACAGAGTTCCTCAGAGCAACTCCTTAGTCAGCTCTACCTCAGCAGCTTAGTAACAATTGCTCAGGTCCTGCCACACCACATTGGTAGGGCCAGAGCAGGGCCAGAGCTATGAGGATTATAGTTTTGCCTTTCTCGTAATTTAAAGCCCTAATATACCTGCTTGTGTTTAGAGAATATGCTTCTGGAAAGGTTGCTATTAATCAACCCATGCTTCCTAGATCTTAGATGCTGTGAGCCTGGAGGATCGGTTCAAGATGACCATACCTCTGCTTGTTAGACAGATTGAAGGTCTGAAATTACTTCAGAAGACTCGAAAGCCTAAACAAGATGACGACAAGAGGGTAAATCTTTTTCTTTTCTTTCTTGGCAGGGTCTTGCACTATCTTCCAGGCTGGACTTGAACTCAGGGCAACTGTTCTCTTGTTCTAGACTCAAGAGTGACAATATTATAGTTATGTGCTACCAGACCCAGCGTATTCTTTTATTTCATGTCTCTTTCTGTAATATGAGATTTGCCTCTTTTGAGGAAAGAAACACTTGAAAGCCAGGTGTGTGCCCGTATTTCTAGTTACTAGGGGGATGGAAGTAAGCTGATCCCTGAGTGTAGAAGATGGGAGCCAGCATGGGCTGCGGAGCAGAAACCTAGCTCACAAATAAACAAGCAAGCAAACAAACAGAAACTGGAAGAATTTAAAAAGAAAGAAGACAAAGTTCATTGCTTCTGAGAAGATCTTGATGTGTCTGGGGTAGTTCCTTTAATTGCCTGGATTTTCTTTTAGCATATAAGCCTCAGCTCAGTTCTTACCAATATTCCCAAAATGATACTAATTTTGAGAATTACAAAAACTACAAAATTTTTCCTCTGGTAAAAGTTGGAGTTCAACTAATGAGTTGAAAATTCAAAGAACATACCATACTTTTAAAATAAGGTAGCAAGATCATGGGGAAAGAAGATATAAATAAAAACCATTTGAGGGAGGGAAAGTCTGTTTGAATTGGCATAGAGAAGGGTTTGGATTGGAAAAAGAACAATTTTAGCATGAGGAAGTGGAAGGCACTGAAGCACTGCAGCTGGTGAGGGAGCAGGGGTGGAGTTAAGAGCCCCTTGTTGGAGAGGCCGAGCATCACAGGAGGTAAGTAAGCAAGATGCCACTCACCCAGGACGGCTCAGAGACTGAGGAAGTTGCAGTTAGTGTGCAAGGGACGGAAATGCTACGATACATTTGTATATGAGAGCAGCAATTGGAGCTACTGAGTGTCAGTGGCAATGCACATGAGAAAATGCAGAAAAGTGCACAGAACACCTGCACTTCCTGCTTGTACTGGCTGGTTTTGTGTGTCAACAGGACACAGGCTGGAGTTATCACAGAGGAAGGAGTTTCAGTTGGGGAAGTGCCTCCATGAGATCCAGCTGTGGGGCATTTTCTCAATTAGTGATCAAGTGGGGAGGGCCCCTTGTGGGTGGTGCCATCCCCGGGCTGGTATTCTTTGGTTCTATAAGAAAGCAGGCTGAGCAAGCCAGGGGAAGCAAGCCTGTAAGAAGCATCCCTCCATGGCCTCTGCATCAGCTCCTGCTTCCTGACCTGCTTGAGTTCCAGTCCTGACTTCCTTTTGTGATGAACAGCAATGTGGAAGTGCAAGCTCAATAAACCCTTTCCTCCCCAACTTGCTTCTTGGTCATGATGTTTGTGCAGGAATAGAAACCCCAACTAAGACACTGGTGTTGCTTGTAGCCACTTCATGTCTGTGATGTGTACACCTTGTCCGCTGTGTGCTGGTCTGCTTTAAGTTCTGTGGTATGAATGTGTGCATCTGCCTCCTAGTAGTTCTGAATCTGATTTCCCAAAGACCCAGGCTGTAGCCATAGGTGTTTATGGAGCACCCGCCCTTGCCTTACCCTAGCCTAATACTTCTTTCCTTGCCCACCCTACTCGCCCTCATTTCTCTCTCCCACTCTCTTGTCCACTCCTTCATCACTCCTTTTTTCTTTCCTTTCTTGTTTTATTTTTAATATTTTTGAGACTGGGTTCACTTTGTTGCTCTGCTGCCTCCTGCCTCAGCTCCAGTTTGTCTCCATTCTTTCTACTTAGGTTATAGCAATACGCCCCATCAGGAGGATTACACACATCCCGGGAGCGTTAGAAGATGAGGAGGAGGAGGAGGATAATGATGACATTGTCATGCTGGAGAAAAAAATAAGAACATCGAGTATGCCAGAGCAGGCTCATAAAGTCTGTGTCAAGGAGATAAAAAGGTAAAAGTTCATTAATATGATTTTGAACTTTTTGAACGTTTTGATTGTTAATGTTAAAAATTATTGTTATGGAAACTCGATTATGCTACCTAGAGTCACAGACTAGAAGCTGAGTTGTTTATTCTTCTTATGCGTGATCAGTTCTTAGGTCACCTATATGCATATTACTTTACTGCCAACTCTTGTCTTTCTTATCCTTCCTAATACTTTTCCTTTGAAAATTTTACTTATTTTTTATTTGTTGGGTATTTCTGAGGCAGTCAGAAGGAAAGCATTGGATCACCTGAGATTAGTGTTACAAGTGATTGTGAGTCACTGTGTGGGTGCTGGAAATCAAACCCTGGTCCTCTGGAAGGCAGCCAGTGCACTTAGCGACGGAGCCATCCCTCCAGCTCTACCCTCCTTCATTCTCAGAGCAGTGGAATGCTCTCCCTCTTTCTCCATTGCTTTGCATAGCTTGAGTCTTTTGGTTTTTGTCAAGACACGGTTTCTCTGTGTACCCCTGGCTGTCCTGGAACTCACTTTGAAGACCAGGCTGGCCTCGAACTCAGAAATCCGGCTGCCTCTGCCTCCCAAGTGCTGGGATTAAAGGTGTGCACCACCACAGCCCAGCTGCATAGCCTGAGTCTTGAGCATTTATTTTCCTCTGCTTTTTTTGGAAAGGATCTTTCTGTGTAGGTCAAGCTGGCCTTGTCTTTGAACTTTATCCTCCTGCCTCACCCAAATGACTAGACTGTATACATATACCACCATGTTCACCTATGAAAACATCTGTAATACTTCTGAATTAACACCACTCTCCCTAATCTTTTCCTCAGAGACTGAGGTGATGTGTGTGTTGTACTTTCATTTTGTTCTCACATCTAACTATTGTAACTGTCTTTTCAGTATCTAAAAGAATTGTCCAAATTTCTTACATTAGTTACAGTGTTGTACACAGGTCAAGGCCTGTGCTGACTGTGGTGTTCTCACCTTGGGCCTTGTGGCCATTAAGCGTGTGCTCTACTACTGAGGTGCATCCGATCTCTGTTGTTTTCACTTCTCATCAGATTATAAATTCCAGAGGACAGCTGTGGCTGGAGCTAGGCAGCAGCATTTTTGCCTGTCACTTACAAGGCCCCAGGTTTTGTCCCCAGTACTGCAATGGATTAATAAGTTAACTCTAAGAGACCAGGAACATTCAGTTTTTCCTTATACAAGCAAAGTAAAGGAAATGGTTGGATTGTACATTCAGAATAACCTCAGAATTTACTATAGCACCTATTTCTGTGCATAGAAGAAAACACAGCTTATCAGCCAGCTCTTTAAACCTTTGTTCAGGTTTGAAAAGTATGCATGGTAAGGGGACATGCTTGGTTTTTCTGTTATTGTGGAATTACTGTGTGGTTGAACCTTTTGGCTACATATTTTTTCCCCACAGACTCAAAAAAATGCCTCAGTCAATGCCTGAATATGCTCTGACTAGAAATTATTTGGAGCTTATGGTGGAGCTTCCGTGGAACAAAAGTACAACTGGTGAGCTCACAGTGCCGTCTGCCT
Organism: Apodemus sylvaticus; assembly: GCF_947179515.1. NCBI lineage: Eukaryota > Metazoa > Chordata > Mammalia > Rodentia > Muridae > Apodemus > Apodemus sylvaticus. The sequence goes on along the minus strand of NC_067492.1, from coordinate 43,807,117 downwards.
CTCAGTCAGTCACCGGAAAGCCCATGCCCATTTCAGTGGGCACATTGCATCAGGACATGGCGGTGCATGCCTACATTCCTACACTCTACGCCGGAAAACTAGCTCAAAAACTGGACAACAGTAAACTATTTTACTTTTAATTATTTTTAAACTATTTTACTGAGATGTAGTGGCAGTTGCTCACATGATTATGTCTTTATGAAATTCAGAATACCATTCATGAAATCATCAGGATTGTCTGCACTGTAATTATACTCATTATTCCCCAAAGTCAACTCCCATTCATTGTGTTCTTCTAATTCATGAAAATGACAGAGAGACAGAATCAGAGAAGGAGAAGTGGTAAAACCATACAACAAATGCTTTTAGCAACATTTTAAAAGTATTTTATGTGTATAGACATTTACCTTTCTGTATGCCTGTGCGTCACATTTGTGCAGTGCCCAAGGAGGCCAAAAGAGCTTTGTCAGATACCCTGCGACTAGAATCACAGTTCTGAAAAGCGCTGTGGGTGCTGGCTTTGAGCCTGGGTCCTCTGGAAAAGCAGCCAGTGCTCTTAACTGTGGAGTATCTTTCCAGCCCTCTTCTTAACAAATTTTGGGTTGGGTTGGTTTGGCTTTTAAGACAGGATCTCAGTTTGTAGCTCTGGCTATCCTAGAATTCACTATGTAGACCAGTATGGACTCAAATTTACAGAGGTCCACCTGACTCTTCCTTTTTTAAGAATACAAAACATTATTGTTAGCTTAAAGACACTGTACCACATAGTAGATCTTCAGAACTCACACTTGTCTAACTGAACGTTAAGACCATTTTACTGTCACCCTCCCATACCCTTCCTCACCCAGACCCTGGCAACCATTGTACTCTGCTTCTGAGGGTTGTAAATTCCACGCAGTAAATGAAAGCATGCAGTCTGTCCATTCTGACTTATTTCTCTTAGTGTAATACACTCTTGTTAAAAGTCATGAGATTTCCTTGTTTTTGTTTTCTTTTGTTGTATTGTGTGTTTTAAGGCTAAATTACAGTAGTTACATGAATATAGCACATTCTCATCTCATCTCAGTGGACATTTGAACAGCTCTCATTTCTTGGGTATTATGAATAATATACATTGCATCTTGTGTTAGCATATAGGTACTCTCCAAGGTCCTGATTTCAGTCATTTTGGCATATACACAGAAATGGGGAATGCTCGGTCATATGGTAGGTTTATTTTTAATTGTTGAGAAGCCTTTGTACCGTTTTAATTCTGGAGTTACCAATTCATAGTCCTGTAGTAGTGTATGAGGGCCCTGTCTCCATATTTTCACTATCATTTGTTATCATGTGTTTTATTGTTTGTTTGAGATGGGGTCTCACATAGGCCAGCTTGGCCTGGAACTCACTATATAGCTAAGGAGGATCTCCCTGCCTTCCACCTATATTAGGCTTACAGGCCTATAGCTTACAGGCTATATTAGGATTTCAGGCTTGTGCCACAAGTCTGGCTATAATTTGGTGATTGTTGTTTTCCTTTGTTTTGTTTTAAGTAGCCATTCTAACAGGAATAGGATGATTTTGGTTTGTTTTGTGTTAGCAGGGTCATGATGCGTAAGCCCTGCCTGGCCTCAGATCCATGGCAGTGCTCCTTTCCAGCACCCTGCATACAGGAATTGCAGGCATGCACACCATACCCAGCTTGTGATTTTGATTTTGATGACTTACTCCTGATGTCATTTCAGAATTATTCTTGCTAAGAACAGCTCTAGGATTTTCATTCAGCTGCATGCAATATCCAGTTTCCCCTACAGTATTTGTTGGAAGAGACTATCCTTTCCCTAGAGTGCAGTCTTGAAGGCCTCAGGAAAGTTAGTTGGCCCATGTGTATGGGTTTATCATTGTACTCTATTCCATTTGTATAAATGTTCGTTTTTATGCCAGAGCTATACTTTTAGATTACTGTGTATCCCAGTAAATGTGCTTAGTGCTGTCACTGGGCACATAGATATGGGGCCATTCACTGAAGCGTGAGCAACATGCCAGTGGCCACAACCCAAGGAAAACACGGTGTTCCCGCTCAGTAGCCTGGGCCCCGTATCCTGGGCTGGCTCCAGCCTCCTCCCTGCTGCCCCTCTTTGCTGTGGGGCTGCTCGTCTCTGGGTGCCTTGCCTGGGCCACTTCTGGCTTCCTGCTTTCTTGGTCATTAGCTTCCACCACAGTGTTTGCTGAATTTTTATCATGTAAAGAAAGTGCGTTTTGTCCAGAGCTTTTCTGTATTTATCAAGATGATTGTATAGATTTTGTCTTTCATTCAGCTAATGTTATATATTACATTATTGATTTGCATATGTTATATTATCTGTGTAGTCTCAGTAAAACACCCCATGTGGTTATGGCATATGAACCTTTTAATGTGTTTTTTTAGTGCAGTTCTGTATAGAAATTGGTTAAGTGAGTATGGACAGTTGAATAAAAGTGTTGCTGAAATGTATATTTTCTATTGAAAATTGCTGAACAGATTAAATGAGGGAAGAAAAGAAATGCACTTTACAGAAGACTCCATAAAGTCGCATTTTGAAAAATACATGTATAATCTCACACTCACGTCATCTGAGACAACACATCTAAACTGTTAGGAGAATGAGGTCATAGGTATCTGCTTTCTTCTTTTTCATTAGCGTCAAGATTTAGGGGTGGGGCATATATAATATTACTACTAAATAAGAAAATATTCTTTAAATTTTTCAGTTTTTGTTTTTACTGGGAGGGGAGTGATGTCAGTGATGACTGTGGAGTTGGTTCCCTCCGTTCACGTTCATGTGGATTCTGGGTTGCTGGGCTTGTGCAGCCAGCGCTCGCCCCCGAGCCATCTTGCTTGCCTGCCTCCCCTTTCATATTTAAAGAAAAACTTCTAGCAACATAAAATAGATAGAAACTCTATCCCCCAGAGATAATGTATATGAGAAAATCATTGCAAGTGACATGATTTGAGCATGGGATTTTAATGAGTCTTTGGAAACACTAAATCTTAAATAGAACACTCAAACAAAATGGAGGATTCTATCTTACCTATTTTTCTGTTGCTCATGATTGAAAGCATCTTGGGGAGGAAAGGGCATATTTATTTTACAGCTGTTAGTCCAGGGAAGCCAGGAATTGATGCAGAGCCCATGGAGGAGTGCTGCTACTGAATGTAGCACAGATATGCCTATGGTCCGATCTTATGAAAGCATTCTCTCAGTTGAGGGTTCCTTCTCTTAGATGCCTCTAGCTTGTGCCAAGTTGACAAAACAACAACAACAAAAACACCCCAAACCCCTAGTTAGCATAATGCATTTGAAGACAGAACGATCCAAACTTGTTTTTATCATTTTTTCTGAATAATATTCTTGTAAAGCTTGAAAAATGTTACTTAAAAGTTCAAGTGCTGAAATAACTTCTGTTGGCTTGTCTGACAGACCGCCTGGACATTCGGGCAGCCCGGGTTCTTCTGGACAATGACCATTACGCCATGGAAAAATTGAAGAGGAGGGTTTTGGAATACTTGGCTGTGAGACAGCTGAAAAATAACCTGAAGGGCCCAATCCTCTGTTTTGTTGGCCCGCCTGGAGTAGGCAAGACAAGTGTGGGGAGATCAGTGGCCAAGACTCTGGGCCGGGAGTTCCACAGGATCGCACTTGGGGGCGTGTGTGACCAGTCTGACATTCGAGGGCACAGGTAACACACTGCTTTCAGCCTCCTCCTGATTCTGCCGTTTGATTTGTCTTTGTCATTTCTTTAGTGGACTAACTAGTGTATACCTTGGCTTTCTACAGTCCTGCTTGAAGTAGAATTATAGAATTGTAACTTACTTTGTGATTGGATATCATGTTGACTTTCTACTTACTTTGGCCAAGTAGCATTACCTATGTAATAATCATAACTCTTTTAGAGTTTTAACAAATAATTGCAATACTGTGGGTGGATATGAGGAAGTGAGTAATCTTTGAGAGTAAATTTATTCTGCCTGTAGTCTTTCTCTTCTGAAAACCTGGCTGCACTAAGGTAAAAGGTTAGCATAAACAGTACAGCTTCCCCTTTCAGGTTGATTCACTTTCTGTTTAAAAAAATAGACTATAAGAATGTTATATTTGATCAACCTACACTATTATAATCAGATATGGTTTTCCTTTCCATTGTTTGGTTCTATGATTTCCCCCTGTGGACCTGACTGGAAGAGGCTTTAGGGAAGCCCAGGTCTCTATGGTCAGAGGGATCCATGGCAGTTGCAAGCTATGAGAAGACACAGCTAGATATGTGTAAGAAGTGTGGGGAAGCTCTGTGTGCCTCAGCAGTGCAGCCTAGCATGCAGAGTGTGAAACATGGAAACCCTGAACTGCTAGGGTTTCCATGAAGAATATGGTGCTTTTCACATTTTATTTTCCCAGTGATCTCTTAACAGGGATCACTGACCTTAGGGGAAACTGCGGAAAAACTCTTCTTCAAGAAATGGTTATTTTTCTGGATCTGGTGGCCCATGCCTGTAATCCTACCACTTAGGAAGTGGAATCAGAATGGCCAGGGGATTAAGATTAGCCATAGCTATATGCCAAGATTGAGACCAGCCTGGGCCACACAAGACCCTGTTTTTAAATAAAAAGAGAGGCAGGAAGGAAGGAAGGCAGGCAGCAGGCAGGCAGCAGGCAGACAGGCAGGCAGGCAGGCAGGCAGACAGGCAGCAGACAGGTGGGCAGACAGCAGCAGGCAGGCAGGCAGGCAGGCCTATTTCTCTTTTGTTTGTTCATAAATGAAGAATGTGCATTTAAAAAGTATGCAAAGATTCTAAGATTCAAAGATTCTATTAAGGAATGAAGGAACAATTCTAGGGAATTGATTTGGGTCATTCTGGCAATTGCAGATCATTTTATTGCCTACCTAGACTGTCTTGTTCTCCTGAGTGCCACTAGAGGCTGTAGTTCCCTTTCATAATGAAATCAGCACCCTTATTTGCAGAGCAGCCACAAAGAATTTGGACTGAAATCTGATTTTGACAAAACTCATGAGACTTACCCTAGTCAAGTGACTTGATTTGTACTCTGTCATTTTGGATTATTTCCCTTTTTAAACTTATTTTTAATGTGCACTGGTGTTTTGCCTGTTTGTATGACTGGAGAATGTCTGGACTGGAGTAACAGACAGCCAGGATAAAAGAAAAAGCGGCTGCCTTGTGTTGTCTCTCTCACTTAGTCGCTATTTTCCCATGCATGAACTTCTAGCCAGGTACCAGTTGCACTTGTCTATAGAAGAGGAAGGTGCTAGTAAGTCAGAGATTGGCTTTTAAAAACAACCAAAGACTATATTTCACTAGATGAAAAATGAAGAGGTAGGAGGGAGACAAAAGAGAAAAAGGTTTGGCTTACAATTATGTATTAAAATAGTGACCTGATGAGACGGAGCCTTTTGTTTTCTTCATCTTATTTCGAGTGGCTTACAGGAGGCATGAAGTAAAACTTACCTGTTAAATCACTCAGGCAGTTTTATCTCTGCATGTTTTTCTGTAAGTCACAAAATCACCTTTCCTGTTGTTGAGTTTTTGAGTTTAAATAAATGAATTATCAGTAATTCAGTATGAAGTAATATTCTAGAGGATGAATGTTATAAAATTGTGTTTATATAAATCTGGATTTTTTTCTTTTTCTATGTGTATGTATGACTGTATGTGTTTTGTGCATGCATGCAAGTATGTGTATTCTCATGTGTATGGGCACGTGTGAATGAGTACCTGTGCATGTGTGTGTGTAGACTCCAGGTTGATTATTGAGAGGACTCTGGACAGCTTGGTCGTGACAGACTCTGGCAGGCTCTGGCAGGCTTTGCCCTTCTTCCCCCATTCCTTCAGCCTTGCTAAAAACTATTAAATTCCTAAAGATAGTCACCAAGGTCTATTCCCTTATTTGGTCACTTCTTCCTCGTGAGGCTAACTTCCAAGGTCCAGCTATGATAATATTTAAGTCTAGCAATCAAAAGCCCCCTTAGGCTCACCTAAGTAACTTACCCAATTATAATTAGATACTCATCCTAATATGTGATTTCCCCTTTTACCTTTTTAATCCACCATCTTCCTATATGCCATGTCTGTCTCCTCTCTCCAAATACCCCTTCTCCCTCTCCCTTGTTGCCTTGCCCTTCTCCATTGTCCTCTGTCTTCCGTCTTTGGCTCTTATTCCCTGCCCTGTGTGTCTAGAGGAAATAAATCTCCTTTGTCCTGAGAACTTGGTATTGGGAATTTGTCCGGAGCCAATACTTTTCCTTTTAGTTGTCAAGGATCTTTTTCAGTTCCCTCCCACTTTATTCTTTGAGGCAGGATATCTGTCAAACCTGAAGCAGAGCTTGTCAGTACAGCTAGCTTTGTTAACTAGCTTGCTTCAGTGATCTGTCTCTACCTGCTGAGGCTGGACTGACAGACAACTGACATATCATCTGGCATTATAGGGCTTCTAGGGATCTGAACTCTGGGTCTCTTCTTTGCCCAGCAAGCACTTTAACAGTCTAGGCATCTCATAGCCCATGAGTCTGTTTCTTATTAGTTATTCTTTGAATTAAAAATAACATCCTTACAGTACATCTCAAATCATTGTTGATAGTGACTTTTTGAAATAATTTTGCTACCTACATGGACAGATAATAAATGTCTGTTGTTGCAAGATATCAGTGGCTCAATTTTAAAAGCAGATGAAAATCCTATGACTTCTATGTTGACAAGTTTTCATTTGTAACTGAAATAGGAAAGTTATAAATAAACCATCTAATTTTTTAACTGAAGTACAGTAGATACACTCTGGTGCTCATCTCCTCCTCACCACCTGCCTTTTCACATAGCTCTTCTAAAAGGTTTATCGTAAGCCCCCGTGGTGTTTAGTATTGACTGTCAACTTGACAAAAATCTAGAATCATATAGGAGACAAACCTCTGGTATGTATGCAAGGGAATTTCTTGATTGTGTTAATTCGGGTAGGAAGACCCAATCCAAATGTGAGCATCACCATTTAGAATGAATAAAAAGGAGAGAGGGACAGGCACAGTGGTGCTGGCCTTTAACCCCAGCAGTAAAGAGGCAGAGGCAGGCAGATTATGGTGTGTTTGAGGCTTGCCTGGTCTATAAAGTGAGTTCCAGGACAGCAGGACTTAGATGAGACCCTGTCTTAATAAATATGTAAATAAAATAAAAACAGCAGATCAAATTGATGTCTCTGATTGCTGACAGCAGATGTGATGTGATGAGCTCACACTCCAGCTCCCATGCCTTCCTTACCATTATGGACTGTCTGTCCCTCCAACTGCAGATTCTTCCTCTCTTAATTTGCTTCTTGTCAAGTTCCTGGCCTAGCAACGAGAAAAGGAAGTAATGCCAGGCCCAAGTTTAGGTTTCCCTAATTAATATATATAACCAGTTATGATTGTTCTCTTCTTGTATGAATCATATGATATTTATTGTGCCCTTTTAGTGATTAAACAATGTAGGTCTCTGGCATTTCTAACACATCTGAAAATAGCATAAATAAGAATGGAGCATCTTTAATCTGTAAATATGAAGTGCTCCAATATATCAAAGAGTTTTCAAGTGCGGATATGATGCCCAAGTGGGAAACTGTACACCTAACTTCATATGCTAGGTCTCAATCAAAATATAGGTGCTCTCATGGAATAAGGTGTAACTTGGTGATTAAGAGCATTGACTACTCTTCCAGAGACCTTGTGTTTGATTCCTGGACTTCACATGTTGGCTCACAACTGCCTATAACTCCAGGTCCACTGGATCTGGTGCCGTCATCTAGCTTCTTAAGACACTCTAAATATATACGGTACACAGACATATGTTCAGGCAAACTATCCACTCATATAAAATTATAAAAGTAATTTTAATGTAGGTTTGAAATATTGTATAGATTGCCTGCAAGCTATGTATGTAAGAGCTTTATATATGAGTATGAAATATAAGGGAATTTTGTGTGTTTATATGGATCCCAGTCCCAAGACATCTATTATGTATATATATGCAAATATTATAAAACCAGAAGAAAACCCAAAACCACTTCTGTTCTCAAACATTTTGGATGTAACAGTCAACGTGTGTGTGTGTGTGTGTGTGTGTGTGTGTGTGTGAAGAGCTGTGACACATAGGATTTATTATATATCTTGCACTTCTTTGTACTACCTCATGATGTTTGTTGTGTTATTAGCACAGTGCTAAACATGGTTTCTATGTGTTTGGGGACTTTATGTAAGATTAAAACCTAATTATATTGTGTAATTCAGCCCTTTAGATAAGTCCAAATTCTCTGTATAGAGATTTAGAAATGATTACCAGAAAGTAACAATCAAATTTGTTTAAACGTGATATATTTAGGTCATATTATTCTTTTAAAGATCATCAACATCTTTTAAACTTACTGCTTTTTCAGATTTAAAGCATATCTATATATAAACGCACACGTGGAAGCAGAGTTCCCAAAATGAATGCTGTTTTTTGTCTTCATCCTCTCCTTTGTCAACTAAAACTTTTGCATCAGAAGATAGATGGGCACACACCACTACCACCATACCATTAGTACTTAGTATAGAATGTGAAAAAAAATTAAGGAAAAATACTTCAGTTTTTCCTTTCATTCAAAGACAGTGGCTGTCAACTTTTTTCTTGCTTGCTGGACTTTCATTGGAGATTTCCTTGATTTGTTTTTTTCGAGACAGGGTTTCTCTGTGTAGCCCTGGCTATTCTGGAACTTACTCTTTAGACCAGGCTGGCCTCGAACTCAGAAATCCACCTTCTTCTGCCTCCCAAGTACTGGGATTAAAGGCATGTGCCACCACTTCCCGGCTTCAGTGGAGATTTTGTTTTAAAAGATTTATTTTTTAAAGTGTTTCTATGTGACATGCATTTGAGTGCAGTGCCAACAGAGGCCAGAAGACAGTGTCAGATCTGGAGCTACAGTTACAGGTGGCTGTAAGCTGCATAATGCTGGTGTTGGGAACCAAACTCAGGTTCTCTGAAAGAGCAAGCAATAAGCTTCCGTATCCACTGAACCATCGGTCCAGCCCCTCATTGGGGATGATGGTGGTGGTGATGGTACCATCTTTAAAGCAACAGAATTGCAATATTTCTAGTTTTGCAATACCTAAACTTTTTATATTACAAATATAAAACTTTTTAAGTTTTCTCATGTATTTTTATGTGTATGGGAGTTTTTCCCATCTCTGCAGCCTCCATATTACAATTTTTTTGGTAAATATCATTATAGTGGTGTGTCTCACAGATGATAAGAGCCCTTTAAATAAGCAGAGCAAAAACACCGATGGTGAGACTTGTCCTCCTGATCCTGGCCAGCCATCTGCATTATGTTAGATTTGAAGCAGCCTAAGTTTTTGGCAACATAATAAGGCTGATTGCCATAGGACATAGTCACGCGACACTGGATAGTCCTTGTAATTGTTTTGATATGTAAGTTTTTGTGGAAATGAAAAATGCTAATTTTATAATTTAAAATTTTGATGTATAAAAACAGTTTCAGTTTTGTATCTATTGAACAGTAGCTGAATAGTCCTAATTAATTTGTCAATTAGGGAGCAGTGATTTTAAAAAAGTATAAATCTGTGTGTTTTTCTTAATAATTTGTTTTATCACATATATATTCAAATGCATTAGAATACTTTTTAAGCATCCTTCAAATTTTAGCTGATACATAAAAACAAAATAGGTGGTTGTTAGTGGGATAGTGTATAATGTTTTCACAGAATGCCTGTGTGGCTTTATTACCTTGTTTATTGTGGAGAGAGGACTGGATGCAGGGTCTTCCATACGCTAGGCAAGCCCTCTGCCTCAGAGGCTTCTCTCCAGCCAGAATTCATGTTTTCAAATGGACATGTTTGCCTCCATTCTCGTCAGTCATGCTCGGAGGCTGTTAGTCATGGGAGTGATGGTCCACACGCTTGTTCACACTGCTCACACCCAGACGCTACTGGCATTTCACCTATTTCCCACCTCTGCAGCGTCTGTGGAGGATGCTGTAGGATTTTTAACTTACTGAGAAATGACTACCATTGTGTAGTAGGTTTGAGAGAGAGCATTTTTATCTTGTGTGTGTGTGTGCATTCTCACCACCCATGTTCACATCCCCCGGGCCTTATCAACGTTTACTCTGTGTCTTCAGTAAGTGAAGTTCTTGTGCTCCCATAACATTTGATCTGACACAAGTCAGTCCTGAATAGGAAAATGTATGCAAACCAACAAATATAGACATTCATATGCTACATTTCTAAGGTATTTTTAAAAAATTTAGAAGTTTTTCTCCTCTAATAGCTACAAGTAGTAGTTAATCTTTCTACCAAAAACCATTTATCTAACCATATTAAGTCAATGTTTTTCTCTGCTCATGGAAAGCAGTACACTTTCTAGCAAAGTTCAAGGAGTTAGACAGTTGGCAAGCCTCCCACCCTGTGTAGACTCAAGAGTGTCAGAACAGTGGCAGATTTGGGTGTTGTACAGTGTGGGGAGATCTCTACTTTAATGTGAAGTCACAGAGTCATTTGCTGTGGCATATTAGCTCTATAATGTCATTCAAAGACTCGTTACCTTAACAATGGTGACTGGGTCCCGGCATGTTTGTTCTGATGGTGATGGTTATCTTCTTGGCTTGATTTCTAAACTAGTGCCCTAAATTTTGGAGATGTCACTTCTGGCCGAGGAATAGTAACAATACTGTACATGCCTGGTGCTATTAAAGACATTTGTAGGAGTTGTTTTCATAAAACACAAAGTCAGACCCTATTTCAATTGTCCTGATTTCTACTTCAAGTCATGGTTCCTGGTCAGAGTCTGCTGTATGGAGTCCTGCTAGATTGCTTACAGAGCTCTTCATGAGATTTGCATTGGCACTGCTATTCCATTTTATAGGTGAGGAAACTGACTCTTAGGTCAAATAATTTATGCCAAGTACCCCCTTACCAGCGGTTTGGAGGCCCTGAGGGAGAAGAGTGCTACCAGCTGTGTATCAGCCTGTGCTCTGCAGTACAACTCAGCTTCTGTCATCAGCTGCCCGTTGCTCAGAGGGGCTGCATCCATGATGGACTAGGGAGTATGTGAGGGGCAGACGTTTGTAGAGCCAGTTGGGGTATAGGCACTGCAGTATTGGAAATGACAGTGTGAGAGGTGTTCAGAAGAGGTTTCTGAGAACTACTGGGAATTGAGCATGGTGGTGGCTCAGAGCTGTAACTCAGGACAATAAGGCAGGTGAACAACCACAAAATTCCAGGCCCGCCTGGGATACACTGAGGCCCTGTCCCAAAATCAAAATAAGACAAGAAGACTAATATTTCCCTTCAGAGAATTTTTAGCAGAAACATAGGCAAGGAAAGTGTATTTATTACTTAGCTTTTTGCAGTATAATGAAGAAAATAAATTTATTTAGTGTCATGCCCAGCCTCGCCGGCAAGGAAGATGCAACACCAGGGAGTTTCTTCCTTCTTACAGTTTATTTCGGGAACCTTGAACAAAGCTTATTTCTTCTTTTGGCAGCCTCGAGCCCTCTCCCTGCCTGACCTTAAATAGCCTAGTCAGCCCAGTCTGCCATAGAGAGATAGTGCACCACTTCCTAATTGGTGAACTAAGTGAATTCTTCATTAGCATGTAAGTGTAATAATGAATACAGCACACTGTGCATGTACTAAAGTAATTTACTACCAGGGAGCTGCATCTGGCCAGCGCCATCTTGTAATGAGGATGAACAAAAGGTGGCTTACTACAATTTAGCTCACAATTTTTAAAATTGAAAGTCCCAACAGCACTGAATAGGCTCTTTCAAGGACTGTCTTTGGCTGCATCCCATCATAAGAGCTGATACTGGTGCAATTGATTACACTGATACCAGAAAGCCTGACACAAGGAGGTGGCGCCCCCTTGTGTTCCTTTATAATAATAACCCTCTAAGAAGTAACTCAGAGTTTGCTACAAATTCCTTTATTAGAAATAGCATGCCCTCCTAGTAGTCCCTAGTACTTAAAGAGTTTGACTAAGTCCTAATATGGCCACCTGGGGACCTAAGCTTTAACACGTGGGTCCTTGAAGGACACTCAAGCCATATCTATACATAACAGGGAGCATGATGTTAAGAACAGTAAAGAAAGCCGGGCATGATGACACATTCCTTTAATCCCAGCACCTGGGAGTCAGAGGCAGACAGATCTCTGAGTTTGAAAATAGGCTGTTCTACAAAATGAGTTCTAGGACAGCCAGGGCTACACAGAAAAACCCTGTCTCAAAACCTGCAAACAGTAAAGAAAGAAAAGCCCTACAGGTTTTGTTGGGTCTTGAGTGTGAATGAAGAAACTGAGGGCGGGCTGCCGTCAGAGACTTGCTGACTGATAGGCTGTGATTAATCTTAATGGTGGACAGAGGGGCTGTGACAAGTCCCAAGGACTTGTTGGCTTGCACCGCTCGAGAAGGGGGCCTGGCATAGCATTTTCTCCTCTGGCGTTAGGTAGAGGATTATAAGTACCTGTTTTTTAAATCTTATCAAAAACAGAAAAGCTTTCATGGTCCCTATCTCTGCACTTCTCAGAGGAGAAGGGGAGCGGGGCCTGGGTGGAGAATACTGGTAGGAGAAGGGGAGGGAGAGTTAATAAATAAATCAGTATGGGGAGGGGGCGCACAAAATGGCCCTTAGAGAATTTGAAATGTGATCAACTTTCTTTTCTACCACACTTAACCATCAGAGTAGTGGCGATCCTGTGTTCACTAGAGAAAGAATTTGAAAATACTCAGTGATTTCTTATATCCTTTTCATATTCCATTCTCAAATTTTTATTATTAATATTTAAATTTTTAAATTTTTTCCACACATTTTGTGTTTTTACCTCAATTCCTCCAAAATTTCACCTCTGTACCTACCCAACTTTATGACCCCTCCTCTCAAAACAAAAACAAAAACAAAACAAAAAATCAGGAACAAAAAACCCCAGCAGGCCACAAAAATGAAAATCAACATAAACAAACAAAAGACTTATAAGACTAAAAAACAAAGCACAATGAGACAAAGGTCTCCAAAAGTACTAGTCAGTTTGTCTTATGTTGGCCAGTTATTCCTGGGGATGGAGGAGCCTGCTTAATATACTGAGAGACTCCATTAGAGGAAACCTTTTCCTTTTGTCTGCAGGTATCAACTGCAGACAGCTTCTTGGTTGGGGTGGGAGTCCAGAGGGATGCCTACTCCCCTCTCAGCTGGCGTGAACCTGTGCAGGCCTTGTGCATGCTGCCACAGTCAGTGAGTTCATATGTGCATCAGTCCAGGTGTGTCAGGAAGACACTGTTTCCTTGGAGTCACTCATCACCTCTGGTTTTTACAAAGGGTGATGGCAATAATGACAACTATTATTATTATTATTATCATCATCATCATCATCATCATCATCATTTAAAACAAGGTCTTGTTTATCCCAGGCCAGGCTTACTTGCTACTCAACCAAAGGTAACCTTGAACTTATGATCCTCCTGCTTAACTTAGGTGTTGCTAGGGATCAAACCCAGGGCCTTGTGCTTTGAGAGTCAACTGTCCCACATCCCCAGACCCCCTTTCTGAAGCCTTGAATGTGCTAATTTCTTATTGTAAACAGCCACTATTGTATCTAACTCCAGCGCTGCTCATCTTCCCTAGATAAAAGCCATTTCTGTCACAGTTTTTCAGGCGGTCTTGCTTTTTCAAAGGTCACTGTCTTCTGCCCTACTTTGTGCAGTCACGTGGCACAGCTGAGGCTTGCTCTGAAAACGAGTTCTGTGGTTGGGTGGGTCATGATGTAACTGCTGCTGCTCCACTTACTGCTGATCATTCTCTTGCAGTCAGGCAGCCCTAGAAACCCTCTCAGAAGCAACATCTGCTCTCTGCCTGGTGGAGGCAAGGCTAGAATGAAGTCAGTAGAGAGATTTAGAAAGCTGGCAGCTCTGTGAAGGAGAGGAGTTGTGTAAACATGCTTGCATCTGCTGTGATTACAGAGTTGTTACTGATTCAAATGTGACAACACAGCCTCTTAACATTTGCAGTCTTACAGGACTGAGGTGAGTTATAGCAGTTAGTGCCTGTGGAGCAGGAATAGACCAGGGTAATGGAGTCTTAGTATAAGTACTGTTTACCTCAGATCTACTTACCATAGTTAATATCATATTATTGCTTTTAAAAACAAGAGATTTGTATCTTTCTCCCTCAACCACAACTATGTGACTTATAGTTCTTCCAATGTCTGGACAACTTGCAGTTCATTAGAATAAAGTCAGAAATTACAGTGAACCTAACACCTTTTTGATACAGGGTAATGCGTTTACATACATAGAACTTCCTTCCTGTGTGCTGATGAGGGCTAAGGACTTCCAGTCCCAAAGCCTGGCCTCTCGATGTTGTTTGCCCTTGATCCTCACTGCTGTGACTCTGCTCCCTGCAGGCGCACCTATGTGGGCAGTATGCCTGGTCGCATCATCAATGGCTTGAAGACTGTTGGGGTTAACAATCCAGTGTTCCTGTTGGATGAGGTTGACAAGCTGGGGAAAAGCCTGCAGGGGGATCCTGCAGCTGCGCTGCTTGAGGTAAGGTCTAGAAAGCCGCCTATGAAGTCATACTTGAGTATGAGTGAGCATAGGCCATATCTAAGTCCCGTATAGATTGGTGTGTAGTTAGCTACAAGAAAAACAGTGGAGCATAGACTGAAATCTGGAGCTAGTTACATCTACATGAAAATCACAAACTTGTTCCTCTTTGTCATGTCTTTCTTTTTAATTTTTATGAAGTAAAATAAAGTTTTAGACATAATTTTTCTTCTAAATTTATTGGTACTAAGTTTATTGCAGAAAGTATAAAGCCTTCCTCTCGCAGGGCCCACCTTCTCCTGTACTTCAGCCTCCAGAAGGCTTTGTTAACTTGCTCCACTTTCTAAATGCGTGACTTAGCCAGGCACAGTGGCACATGCCTGTAATTGTTGCTATTGAGGAAACTGCATTCATTGCCAGGCTGGGCCACACAGCCAGATCCCAACGAGGGAGAGTGAAGTAGAGACTGGGGAGGGCTAAAGAGGGAGTTCGAGGCTACGGGACAGAACTGCTTTACCTGTCCAGATTCTGCTAAAGGAAACTGAGATTTTTGCCTTTACTTTTTTAATTCTAAGTCTTCCTTTATAAATTGTTATCTCTCTTTTAGTTACCTTATTATTGGTCATTAACATGTTCAAATTGTGTGGTCCCTTTTCAGAGCCGAGCCAGGCAGGAGCCCTGTTCTTCTTTTTCTTTTCTTATACCTGCTTTTGAAAATCGTATTATCTCTCCTCTGCTTACATCCACTGTGTGTGTTCTGCTCTCAGGACGGCGGACACTCGGGTGTTATAGGTTTTGCCATCGTGGGTCTTCAACCTTAGACACAGGGAGCTTCCTGTGTTGTCCTTCACCGCCACCATTTGTGGTGAATTCCTTGCCTCCCCAGTCTGTGTTTTGGTTTACCTCACTCTGTGTTGTTTATTCAACAGGAGCTTCTGGAGAAAGCTTATCTGGGTGGTATTTTATAAATGCAAAATTTAAAGCATCTTCATGTTTCCTCAGGCTTCTGTGAAATCTGACTGGGCATGGAGCTCTAGCTGGAAATAATTTCTCTGTAGGGTTTTCCTTTGTCCAGTGACTTTCTGGTTTCTAGTGTTGCCATTGGTAAGTCTGCAGTCACTTTGTTTCTGCCCTGCTTTACTCTCAAGACTTTACAGATGGCAGGGAAAACAGTCAGGGTGACAGAGAAATGAAGCTGGGACCAGCCCAATTTCAGTCACTGTTGCTGGGTCAAGACTTTGAGAGTCTGGCCTCAGCTCATATATTTTTGCCATATTTAAGCACAGCACAATTTGGTGAAAATTTTTCAGATAACAATTAACTCAGCCTGGTGAGTATAAAGCTTAAGACATGTTTATATTGATTCTCTTTTCACAGTACATGTGGCTTCATCTATAAGAAGAGTTCTTGTTGACCTAGAAGCAATGCTCAAGATAAGGGTCTAGAGCAGTGGTTCTCAACCTTCCTAATGCTGATTCTTTACTATAGTTCCTCATGTTGTGATACTCGCAATCATAAAATTATTTTCATTTTCATAACTGTGATTTTTGCTACTGTTGAATGTATGAATCCTAATGTAAATATCTATGTTTTCTAATGATCTTAAACAACCCCTGTGAAAAGGTTGGTCAACCCTCAGAGGAGTTGAGACCTACAGGTTGAGAACTACTGTTCTAGGGAGAATGACTAAACCGAACATAATCCCTGTGCAAGTCAGAATTTGGCCTGACCCTGAGATAACATAGAAATCACACAGGCGGTTATAAAGTACAAATGACATCTCTTACAAGGATGAGTTTTATAGCCTAGAAGTAATGCTCAAGGTTTTAGAGGAAAGGGGTCTGGGATAAGTAAAACATTTCTGGGAGACAGGTAGAACCTGGCCCATCAGACAGACAAGTTGTAAAACTGCATCCAGTCCCAGCATTCCAGGTGGAGGCCAGGTTAAGCATGCCTTTCTTTTGAGGGATGCCTGAGAATTTAACTTACTGACTTCTCCAGTGCTCCTCTGCATATACAAGCACGTTTTTACCCTCTAAAAAAACATAGAATCATCTCTTGCTTGTTTTTTTATTTTGAAGATTTCTCTCATTCTTTTGTTGGTAATTTTTTGTTCCGTTTTGTTAGAACTCAACATTTTATTTCTATTTTATTTGTATGAATTTTTGTGACACAAAATTTATGTACATATACCATGTTTGTGTCTGATATCCATAAGAGGGCATTGGATACCAGTTACAGATGGATGCCAGGAAGGAAATCTGGGTCCTCTGCAAGGGCAGCAAATGTCCTTAAGCACCGAGCCATCTCTCCACCTCCAAAGATGGTAGATTTTAGTTGCTGTGTCTTCTCATTCCTGTAATTCATCCTTTTTATTTTTTGTTCTACATTCTATGAGAACTTCTTCAGCTTTATCTTTTAAAAAAGGAACCTTATCATGTGTTAGTCATACCAAAACCATCTATACGTATTCTTTTTTAGCATCCTGCTTTTGATACATAGAGGTAATTCTGTGAAAAGGGTATTGATAGATTTAAAAAAATAATTTTCCTTCTCTCTAAACTATTTGTTGTCTGTGTCTTGTATTAGAGTCTTTTACTGGATTTCTTACCAACTTTATGTTGTGTAGCAAAGAAAAAACAGTGTTGATTTTTTGAGCGGTGAACACAGAACTGGAGCACATTGACTGCATTCACATCCAGGCCTTGTGCTAGGCTGTGAGGTTGAGGATCTTCCATGCTGGGATCTTACCCCTTAAGATTTATTTATTTTTGTTGTTTCTGTGTCTGTGGGTGCGCACATGTGGGGGAACCTTTCGGGGCTAGAAGAGAGCATTGTTTCCCATGGAGCTGGAGTTACAGGTAATTATGAACTGTTTGTCATGGATGCTGAGAGTCAAACTGAAGTCCATTGCCTGAGTAGCACTGAAGTTCTTAACCACGGAGCCATATTTCCAGCCTCCAGTGGCCTCCTTCGAAAAGGCACCTGGGGTCTCTTGAGCATGAAGGCCAGCACTAGGAAGAAGCAGGTCTAGGGTGTCCCTGCATTCATCATCATGTGTGTACATTTTCCTGAGCCCTGGAAGAACAGAACACACTCTCCTCAGCTGAGTCCAGTGTCTCCTCGTCTCATCGCTCCTTAAATTTTGAGACAGGGTTTTTTGCAGGCTGGCTGCAAAATCACAGAGATCCTCTTACCTCGGCCTCCTGAGTGCTAGGATTAAAGTCGTCAGCCACCAGCAGCCAGCTCTGTCTTCTCTAACTTTCTTTTTCCTTATTATTCAAGTTGTGCACAGCTGCCACATGGATGTATTCAACTGTGCAATGGTCCTTAGTTGTTTTCTTAGCAGATCTTTTACACTTCATTTTAACGCTCCCACTACTGTAATTTAGCAGTTACTGAATTTCCATTAAAATCTTAGAGTGGGGGAATTACTATATGAATTCATGACTGACTAATCCCTAACACTTCTTTTCCTCTCCTGCCTTCCTAAGAGATGCCATGCCAGGGAATCGTTGGCCAAATGTACCTCTCAAATCCTGGCACTTGCAGTTGCCTCACCTCTGTAGGGGCCTACGGGCAGCTTCAGCAGGCCATGTGAAAAGATCGATCACCAGCTGACCGGAGAATGGTCAGTTCCACTGACAAGTGCAGAGGGGAGGCAAGAGTAATGTAAGCTGCCGTCCTCCAACTAAACCAGAGAGCTTTAGCTTTACAAACGGTATCTAGAAACACTCTGTTGATTTTTAAAATTTTGCAGCCTTAGCGAGGTGTCAGGAAAATGTCACTAAGCCCACCAACGTGTATAATTGGACAGAAGAAAAGAAGAATAACTGTTTAAAGAAATTAATAATGGCTAAAATATTTGTAAAAAATGAATTTTTAAAAATGATCTTAATATTTCATATTATATTCACAAATCATAGCATTACTTTGTACCCCATAATATATATGTAACTTGTCATTTTGATTTTAAAAATTTAAGTGTCAAAAAGAAAAAATTTAAAAACAATGTTTCTTTTTAAAAAGAATTTTATTACTTTTTTGAGAATTTCCTATATGCATTCAGTGTATTTTGATATTCATTCCTCCCTCCAACTCTTCCCAGATCAAGCCCCATCCTGTCTGCCTTCCTAACTTCATCTTCATGTCCTTTGTGTGTGTGTGTGTAAATAACCTAAAAAGATCATATTCTAAACATGAAAGTAAAATAAAGGTACTTCTAAATAAAGGGAAAGAATTCACTTGAAGCAAACTCACCTTACAGGAAACACAAAAGGAGAATTTCAGCTTGAAAGTTGTCAGATCAGAACTACAAACAAAAGTACCAATAAAGGGATCCTGTCAGAGAAGACGTTTTCTCTTCTCCTAAATGGTTTAAAAAGCAGTTATATAGGACAGCATGCATATGACTGAGTATGCATATGATTGTGTGATATGTTAATAATAACAATACCACGGAGGGAGGAGGAACCAGAGCTGCACTGGAGTAAAGAAGTGACTAATCAGAAACACAAGGCAGCAGAAAGCAGGACTATACAAAAGATCTATGTGCAGATAGCAACCAAGACAACTCTAGATTCGCTATGACTACCATCAAAGTAGATTTTTTTTCTTTTTTTTTATTCGATATATTTTTTATTTACATTTCAAATGATTTCCCCTTTTCTAGACCCCCACTCCCCGAAAGTCCCATCAACCCCCTTCCCTCCCCCTGTTCTCCCACCCACCCCTTCCCACTTCCCAGTTCTGGTTTTGCCCTATACTGCTTCACTGAGTCTTTCCAGAACAAGGGGCCACTCCTCCGTTCTTCTTGTACCTCATTTGATGTGTGGATTATCTTTTGGGTATTCCAGTTTTCTAGGTTAATATCCACTTATTAGTGAGTGCATACCATGATTCATCTTTTGAGACTGGGTTACCCCACTTAGTATGATGTTCTCCAGCTCCATCCATTTGTCTAAGAATTTCATGAATTCATTGTTTCTAATGGCTGAATAGTACTCCATTGTGTATATATACCACATTTTTTGCATCCACTCTTCTGTTGAGGGATACCTGGGTTCTTTCCAGCTTCTGGAAATTATAAGTAGGGCTACTATGAACATAGTGGAGCATGTATCCTTATTACATGCTGGGGAATCGCTGGGTATATGCCCAGGAGTGGTATAGCAGGATCTTCTGGAAGTGAGGTGCCCAGTTTTCTGAGGAACCGCCAGACTGATTTCCAGAGTGGTTGCACCAATTTGCAACCCCAAGTACATTTTAAAGAGCAGTAATTTCTAACGAGGAAAATCTAGCCAGAAAGTTACAGTAGCTCCCCCAAAACACAACACACAAGCATACACACACAAAACTACCACAACCACATCAACAGAGTCCCAAGACACACAGAACAAGTATGACAGAAACAGACAGGGAGACATAGACAGCTGGACAAGTGATTGATGGCTTCCCCACCCTATTTTCAGTTGTGTTAGAAACTAATTAGACGCTGGGAGGAATGGAAAACCCAGCCCACTGTGGCCATTTGTGGAACCTTTTCTTTTCTTTTCTTTTCTTTTCTTTTCTTTTCTTTTCTTTTCTTTTCTTTTCTTTTTCTTTTCTTTTTCTCTTCTTTTTCTCTTCTTTTCCTTTTCTTTTCCTTTTCTTTTTCTTTTTCTTTTTCTTTTTCCTTTTCTTTCTTTTCTTTTCTTTTTTCTTTCCTTTCCTTTCCTTTCCTTTCCTTTCCTTTCCTTTCCTTTCCTTTCCTTTCCTTTCCTTTCCTTTCCTTTCCTTTCCTTTCCTTCTTTCTTTTTTTTTGGGTTTCTTTATTTTTTTAATTTTTTATTAGATATTTGCTTTATTTACATTTCAAATGATATCCCCTTTCCTCACTTACCCTCCGAAACCCCCTATCCCATTTCCCCTCCCCCTGCTCACCATCCCTTCCCCCACTTTCCTGACTTGGCATTTCCCTACACTGGGGCATTGAACCTTCGAGGGGCCAATGGTCTCTCCTCTCATTGATGTCTGAAAAGGCCATCCTCTGCTACATATGCAGCTGAGCTATGGGTCCCTCCCCATATACTCTTTAGTTGGTGGTTTAGTCCCTGGGAGCTCTGGGGATACTAGTTGGTACATATTATTGTTCCTCCTATGGGACTGCAAACCTCTTTAGCTCTTTGGGTCCTTTCTCTAGCTCCTCCATTGGGGAGCCTATGTTCATTCTGTTAGTTGGCTGTGAGCCATGGGTATTTTGATCCCCCTCCTAAGAAGGACCAAAGTATCCACACTTTGGTCTTCCTTCATCTTGAGCTTTATGCGGTCTGTGAATTATATCTTGGGTATTCTGAGCTTTTGAGCTAATATTCATTTATCAGTGAGTACATACCTTTTGTATTCTTTTGTGATTGGGTTACCTCACTCAGGATGATAGTTTCTAGTTACATCCATTCCCTAAGAATTTCATGAATTCTTTGTTTTTAATAGCTGAGTAGTACTCCATTGTGTAAAAGTACCATATTTTCGGTATTCATTCCTCTGTTGAGGGACATCTGGGTTCTTTTCAGCTTCTGGCTATTATAAATAAGGCTGCTATGAACATAGTGAAGCATGTGTCCTTATTACATGTTGGAGCATCTTTTGAGTATATGCCCAGGAGTGGAATAGCTGGGTCCACAGGTAGTGCTATGTTCAGTTTTCTGTGGAACCACCAAACTGATTTCCAGAGTGGTTCTACGAGCTTGCAATCCCACCAGCAATGGAGGAGTGTTCCTCTTTCTCCACATCCTCTCCAACATTTGCTGTCCCCTGAGTTTTTGATCTTAGACATTCTGACTGGTATGAGGTGGAATCTCAGGGTTCTTTTGATTTGCATTTCCCTGATGATTAAGGATGTTGAACATTTCTTTAGGTGTTTCTCGGCCATCCAGTATTTCTCAGTTGAGAATTCTTTGTTTAGCTCTGTACCCCATTTTTTAGTAGGGTTTATGAAACACTTCCTACCAAAAGCAGCATCCACATTCTTTTTAAGCTCACATGACACACTCTCCAGGACAGAACAGATGCTGCACTGTGAAACAAGCTACAATAAAGTGAGAAGTATAAAAGCATACTGTTTTCTCCAAAACATCACAGCAACTAGAAATCACTGTGGACATTGGAGGAAATTACAAATACATGGAAATTTACATACTCATGAGTAGTCAGTGGGCCACAGAATATACAAGATTAGAAAGTCATCTAAAATGAAGGAGAAGGAAGCAGCAAACCAAGTGTTTTCCAGTTGCAAGTATTAGAGGTTCTCACACTTGCTCTGCATCCATCTCACTATGATTCCAATTATCCTAGGATGATACCTAAACTATTTCTTAAATTTGGTGCTTATTAGAGTCCATCTTTATAAATATTTAAATTTTGTAAAGGCTAGTATTTTGATCCTCTAGCTAACTTAGGAATCTTGCCAAAGCTACAGGAAGTGTTTGTATGATGCCATTCATAGGATACTTCTGTACTGGAGGCGTGGCTGTCACCAAGTTCACTGATCCTCCACTGTCTTCCTTAAAGGAATCTTGCTACTGGCAGCCCTCTGGGGCTCTCGTTCGACCTGTAACCAGTCTATGCCTCCTTCAGCGCCCATCCCTTTTGTTCTGGGACCTGATCTTGTGTTCTTCCCAGTGATATCTTTGTGGGGTGGTGGTGGGGGGAACCATACTAGAGATATCTCCTTCAATTGTAAGACACAAAGTCTATATACTACCACAGTAGAAAGTAAGTTCAGATTTCCTTAACAAATGGTGGGCAAGGAGGGCACCATGAGACAGAAGGAGAGTTTTATCTGGGTCACAGTGCCTTGTCTGATCATATATGGCACAGTCTTATGGCTTCTAGATTCTCAGTAATAAATACACCAGAGCTTTAAAAAACAAAGCAACCAATGAGCATCTTATTTCCCAATTTTTTCTTTTAATGTTTTGTTCATTTTGTTTTGTGTGTATGATTCCAGGATAGAATTTGAAAACTTGCAAGTGCTGTACAGATTTTTGCTGCTGACTATATCCCTGACCCTCTTGTAAGGTTTTTTGGTTGCCATGTTAGTCTCAACTGGTATTATTGTATCAAACAGCTGCAGCATTAAACAGTTGCCATTGATTGCTAGAGTAGAACTGATTATACAAGTATTCTCTTAGGTCAGAGCTGTTCCAAGAACAAGCCATGTGGGCTAAATACCAGCAGTCCTCCAGGGGTGAGGCTAGAGAGCTGATTCTGCTCTGCCCTGTGGAGGTTGCTAGGCTACAGGTTCTTGCATTTTTCCTAGTTACAAAGCTGGCAACTTCCTGGGGTTCTGTCAATTTGGGAAAGGTGGTGGGGTTAAAACAATATTAAATACCACAGCACTTGAACCATTTGCAGGGATCCTGTGTTTTCCTGGAATATACAGCACTCGGCTTGTTCTAAATTGGAATGGAACATCTGAGGAGATCGGTCTGGCCTTTTTTGTCAGTGGGCTGGCTCATTGCCTTTATGGAGAAACAGCTTTCTGGAGTTCCTGGCTCTTTTTCATCCCATTGGAATCATCCCAATGACTTTAGTGCTTGCTTTTGACACTTTTATTGTGGTTTATCTCTTCTTTAGATAGCATGTATCTTCAAACTACTCTTTTTCAAAGATTTGTCTATGAATTGTGTTTTGAGTCCTTTCATATTTGAAGCCTTTTCATCTGTGCCATAGTCTCTGTGTGTTCTCTTCATAAAACATGGTAAAATTATGTCCTCATATAAATTCACACATACATAAACATGTTTACTTGTATTCAAAACAGTAATGGGTCATCTGTTAAGGCCATCACAACAAAATACTAGTGTAGGTGACTTCTAAAAACTTGACAACTTTGAAGGCTGGAAGTCTAAAATTGACTGTTGGTAGGTTTCCTTCTAGGATCTCCGTGGCTTTCGAAGGTCTGTCATCTGTGTATATAGAAGCTAGGGACACCCAGTTCTTAGACAGATACCAGTTAGATTGCATTAGGACCTCACTCCTAACCTCTTGTAACCTTAATTACTTCCTTTAAAAGTTCTGTGTCCAAATAATCACAATGTATATGCCACCCCCATTAGTGTGATCAAGAAAATCCTTCGTAGGAGTCTTCTAGTGGCTTTCTTTAGTTGATTTCAGATCCAGTCAGTTTGACACCAGTTTTAACCATCACACCCATTGTCTAAATTTTAAGGAGAAAGAATTAACTTCATCTGAACAGTCTGACGGTGTGTTTTTTCTTAACCAAGAACATTTTAGTATTAGATACCTTTCTTTGTAGAGTTGAAAGTACTTTATTGATTTTATATATTAAAAGTTAAATCTTATAAAATGTGAAATTAGGGTCTTCTGAGAAATGTGATCTAAAAAGATACAATGAGTTTCTAAAGTTCAAGATTGTAAGTAAAGGGCTTTGACTAAAAATTAACTGGTGGCTTTGTTTTTTATTCTTTAAAATTTATTTATTTTACGAATATGAGTATACTGTCACTCTCTTCAGACACACCGGAAGAGGGTACCGAATCCCATTACAGATGGTTGTGAGCCACCATGTGGTTGCTGGGAATTGAACTTACGACCTCTGGAAGAGCAGTCAGTATTCTTAACCACTGAATCATCTCTCCAGCCCTGTGGCTTTGTTTTTATAAGTTATACTTTAAAGGGGGAATAGCAAGCAAGAAAAGGCTATTTTATGATGAACTTATGATTAATATTTTATGAAACTGAATTTGGTATTTTGGGTTTTGTTTTATATTTTGCTTTTTTACTTTCTTGAGACAGGGTTTCTCTGTGTAGCCTTGACTGTCTGGGAACTCATTCTGTAGACCAGTCTGGCCTCAAACTCAGAGATTTGTCTATCTCCACCCTCTGAATGCTGGGGTTAGAGATGTGCACCACCACAGCTGGCCTGTGATGAATATTTAAGTCATGCAATTTCCATTTTGAATATGTATGCCCTAGAGAGCTCTGGGTGAATGTATGTTGAAGGTTTAGGACAGGTCTGAGGACTTGAGGACATGAGTGCCGGTAACCTGAAGTACATGAGCCTAAAGATTATCTCCTTAATACAAAGTTAGTCATTTTAGGAAACTAATTACTAAGGAGGCCAGGGGATTGGCTCAGCTGATAAAGATGCCTGCTGCCACCCAGCCCCGTGTGACGAAAGGATGAGTTCCACAAGCTGTCCTCTGACCTCCATAAGGATGTTGGGATGCACACACACGTGGACATATACACAAAGTTAAAAAATTAAACCAAATAATTAAGACTAATTATTAAATTAGCTATTGCATCATGTTAACTATTTTTGAGGTTTATTGGTGTTTTAAGAAGTCAGTTTCTCAACAAAAATAAGTCAGTTTCTCATTGTGTTATATAAAATATGTGGAATTCCCCTTCCAAGGATTTATAACTGACAATTCAGATAATGTTTGAAGAGGAATCTACTGATTATTAATTTACCTAAAAATTTGAAAATAATCTGCCTTTTACTTTATATTTCAGCTATGGTACCATAAGTAAAAGTGGTTCTGCAGGGTAGGTAGCTTGTGGTCCACATGAGCTGGTGGTAAAGAGATGCGAGGCCAGCTCAGCAGTGCAGTATTCATGGCTTTGTGCTGGTGTGCCCTCCTGGGCTTCCGGTCATTTGATAGTAGAATGTGTGACATGTTTTTATAAAGGATTTAGAATATGGGATGGTCAGGTTTTTTAATTATTTCTGTGTTGAACAGAAATGTCACCTTGCTAATACAGTGCATGGGTTTTGGATCAGTGTTGGAACTAGGTTGCTTAAATGTTAATTGTTCTTTCCTAGGTGTTGGATCCTGAACAAAACCATAACTTCACAGATCACTATCTAAATGTGGCCTTTGACCTTTCCCAAGTTCTTTTCATAGCTACTGCCAACACCACTGCCACTATTCCACCTGCTTTGTTGGACAGGATGGAGATCATTCAGGTCCCAGGTACTTTATTCATCCGTTTACAGCCCGCCTCTCCTCTGAGCATACCCGTTAAAATCAGTCCTGTTCTGGACTTCCGGTTGTCTGGAAGTTAATTGTCACTATTTAATCTTCAAATTCTACACAAGGGGTAGAAACCATCTTTTCTGTAGAGTCAGTGTCAAACAACAGGAGTGAGTTTGTGTGTTTGTACCATGACAGGTAAGAGTATATGTTCTGGAAGACATTAGAAAAGAGCCAGCATTGACTTCACATTCAGCTGAAATGTTGCCTTCAGGGATGATAACTTCTTAGAATGTCAGATATTCTTCTCTGAAGCAGTTCTTAAAATGACAGATGAAAAAGACTTATTTATACAAAGTCAATGTCTAAAACCCAGTTAAAGCTTCCATCTCTATCAGGCTTTGATAGTTCTACCTTTTTTTTCTGGAAAAATATTACACAATAATTGACTCTAACTTTCCCCTGGATGTCTCTTGCCTAGAAGCTCATGGTGCCGTCAGGCTGTGTTCTTCCTCTCAGAGATGATGTCAAATAGTTACAGTTAGTTGTGTTTTTCAACCATGTCTTCTCCTCATTGTAGTGTTAAAAAAATACCCTTTTAAGTTATGCTCAGATCCTAACCCTTTCACTTTACTTAATTGCTCAAAATTATTTTGTCTTTAAAAAGATCCAATATCAGTAAGTATTCACTTAGTGAAAACAGGGTAGACTCTATATTAACGTTTTAAATGTGGTACTGTATTTTTCATTCTAAACATTTTTACCCTTCCTAATGTTAATTGAATTTCTTAATTACCTGGAAACCTTTTTATTTAATTTTAAACTATGCTAAGTAAAATGTTGCTTTTGTACATTTATATGGCTGAAATAATCCGTGAGATTCAGTTGTCCAGAACTACACAGGAAGGCAGCCAGTTCATGAGCTGCAGTGATGCACAGCGAGGTGACGGGGACAGACGTGAGCTCTGTAATGCTGCCTCTTCCTTCAGCCACTGTGGTCATCCTGTCCTCTAGCATGTGGATGTGTTCAGGCCTCTTCTTCCTACCCAGAAGATGAGTTATCAACCCATATTTCAAGCCATTGTTTATTAGACAGAGGGTACATTAGGTGGATGTTTTTTCTTACAGAATTTAAAGATAAAGTAAATCTGTGCTCACTGGGACTTCTTAGTCAATAAGAACATAAAGTCTCTTAAATATATATATGTATATATATATATGTACATATATTTTTTTTTTTTTGCTTTTTAAATGTGAAAGTAATTTCAAACTGATTTAGTTTAAACTTCCTTATTCTGGTTACAGTGTTAATTGAAGTAATACTTAAGCTCATTCTAAACTTAGATCTGGTGAATCTGTATTTAATCCATTAAAAACTGTAGCAAAGGCTAGAGACAGTTCAGCTCAGGACACTTGTGACACTCACAGATGAGCAATGTTTGGTTCCCAATACTCACATAGTGGCTTCAACCATCTAGAACTCCACTCCCAAGGAATACTACATCTTCTTCTGATTTCTATGGGTACCATGCATGTACATAGTATACAAACATTCATATACCCAAAATATTCATATACATAAAATAAAGTAAATAAATATTGAAAACCAAAGAAAATGTGGCACTGTAGAAGCCTGGTGGATACTTAGAGAAAAAAGTCTCTTCTTCTCCAGGGTACACACAGGAGGAGAAGATAGAGATTGCCCACAGGCACCTGATCCCTAAGCAGCTGGAACAGCACGGGCTGACTCCTCAGCAGATTCAGATCCCCCAGCTTACCACTCTGGCCATCATTACCAGGTCAGTCTTCTTGAAGATGGGATTGGGTTTCTTTTCCATTTTCTATTCCCTTTCCTTTCCTTTCCTTTCCTTTCCTTTCCTTTCCTTTCCTTTCCTTTCCTTTCCTTTCCTTTCCTTTCCTTTCCTTTCCTTTCCTTTCCTTTCCTTTCTTTTCTTACCTTTTCTTT
Organism: Apodemus sylvaticus; assembly: GCF_947179515.1. Classification (NCBI taxonomy): domain Eukaryota; kingdom Metazoa; phylum Chordata; class Mammalia; order Rodentia; family Muridae; genus Apodemus; species Apodemus sylvaticus. The sequence goes on along the minus strand of NC_067492.1, from coordinate 43,779,585 downwards.
TCTTTCTTTCTTTCTTTCTTTTTTTTTTTTGAGACAGGGTTTCTCTGGGTAGCCCTGGCTGTCCTAGAACATACTCTGTAGACCAGGCTGGCCTTGAACTCACTGAGATCTGCCTTCCTCTGCTTCCCAAGTGTTAGGATTAAAGGTATGTGCTACCACCACCCAGCTAAAGGTGAGATATTTTTCTCCATGCCAATAATTTACTGAAGGTCCATGTACTGAAGAAACATTTAACTGGCATACTAAAGCATGAATTCCTCAAGCAGAGAAAAGCATTGCTGTAACTATGATTAGCTCTGAAGAGGAGGAATTCCATAGTGAAACCATTTCAGTGAAAATTATTTTCATTGGACAGGAACTTCTACTTTACCACAATTGAAAACTAAGGGATTAATTTAATAGTTATGAACCAAGCTCATGAAAAGCATAGAAGTGTCTTTTACGCACATGGTGGCACACACCTTTAATCCAGACACTAGGGCTGGCCGGGGGGCAGGCAAACCTCTGAGTCCGAGGCCACTTCTTACCTACTCTACAGAACAAGTTCCAGAACTGCCAGGGCTACACAGAGAAACCTTGTCTAGGGTCTAAACACAAAACAAAGCCAAAACAAAGCAACACTAATGACAACAAAAACCCTTAAGTCAAGCTGCTACTTTCAGACACCTTTTTTCTTGTAGGTTCATCCTTTTTTTTTCTTCTCTAAAAGACTTTTAAAAAGAGGAATCCTTGAAGTTATTGATGTTGAGACTTAACACTGGAGTGATAGAGAATGTTCTTTCCCAAAGCTGCTACCCAGTACCTAAGCCTGTGCCAAGTACTGCATAAATTGTCCCAGTAGACTCTGCCATAATGGCATATGCCTTTAACTTCAGCACTGGGAGGCAGAGGCAGTGGATTTCTGTGAGTTTGAGGCTAGCCTGGTCTACAGAGTGAGTTCCAGGACTTATAGCCAGAGCTATGGAGGAAAACCTGAGTTCGTCTTTTCCTCCAACCTCTGCGCCACCCCCCCCCCCACCCCGCTCGCCAAGAAAAAAACAAAACAAAACAAAAAATCGAGTAAAGTATTACTTCACCTCATTTATAGGTCATGTGTTTGAATGAAAACTAGACCTTATTGGGAATTTAGGTTGGCCGTAGCCTTTTACAGTTTTCCTGGCTCACTATTACAGATGGATTACACCATCCGAACCACGTGGGTCTGCCAAGAATTCTGCAGCCCTTTCCTGGTCACTGTTGTTTTCAGGAGGTGTGAAGCTCCCTTTATGCTTGCTGGGCCTCTCACTGCCTTCTGACCTGGGCCAACTTTTCTCCAGGTCTGTTTAGTTATATTCAGAAAGTAGGTCTGAATCGGACCCAAGAGTTTCTTTTTGTTAATTTGTTTTGACATATACTGTATGGATAATGCCAGAAGAAATAAATTGAGTGATTAGCCAAAGTCTTCCCTCATTGACATCACTCTGGGCTTCTAACAAGCCACTGAACCTTTATGCTAGTGTCTACATCTGAAAGGGGGCGTGACTGAGACGACACCCGGCTGACCTACTTCTGAGAATGATGCTGAAGAGTTTCGGTATTTGTAGTTCCCAATTACTGCCTCTTACACACTTGTTAGATCAAAACACGAGACTGTAAAAGCTGTAGACATTGGTGACTTTGTTGAGCAGTCTTACTACTTCTAATATTTTAAACAAAACACGACAGCAGACAATGCCTGGACACTACTCCACTTAAGCTCCAGGCACTGAGTTACCAGACCCAGGAGACACGCCATCGTTGCCAGAGCCTTTCATCTTTGCTGTGAGCTACAGTGGTGCTGCCCTTCTTAGCTCCTGCATCCCTCCCCATGTCAAGTTGACACCCTTGTAGCATGTAACTACCCCTGTAGCTCTCGGGTACTTACTGAGCTCCCCTTCCTGGTGAGAATCCTGATTGTGTTTTCGTAGTCTCTGTGCTAAGACTTTATACCTGCCTTACAGAGACATTTGAAGCCTCTGGAACTTTTCCTTCTGAAATTAATAGGAAATATTAAATATTTTCAGGTCTGTATTTTCTTTCTTTCTTTTTTTTTTTTTTTTTTTTTGGATTTTCAAGACAGGGTTTCACTGTGTAGCCACTCTGTAGATCAGGCTGGCCTCTAACTCAGAAATCCACCTGCCTCTGCCTCCCAAGTGTTGGGATTAAAGGCGTGCACCACCATCGCCTGGCTCAGGTCTGTATTTTCAAACAAAAATTTCCTTTTCTTTAGTACTCCCCATGGGTTAAGGACACAGTTCAGTGATAGAATGTTCATATCAGGTGCCTGGAGCCTTGGGTTCAGTCTCTAGTGTTGCCTGCCCCTCCCCACAGTCATTTCTGTTGACTAGCTTTTAAGATTTTGCCTCTCTGGTTGTTTGTCTCTGAATGAGCCCTGGAATCCTGTGTCCTTTGTACAGCTCCATTACTAACCTGTGCTGAGGAAGGTTATGATACAAAGCTGATTCTGGTTAGGATACAGAGAAATGAGTTCCTTGTGACAGTCTCATGCATGTATAATAATAATAATGATTAGTAGTAGTAGTAGTAGTAGTAGTAGTAGTAGTAGTATACAATCCAGTCTTTATCCCCCTCGAGGTCCACCCTCTGACTGTTCCACATCCCATACTTCCTCCCCCATCTCCAAGAGGATGTCCCCAAACCCCACCCCACCAGACCTCCCTACTCTCTGGGGCCTCAAGTCTCTTGAGGGTTAGGTGCATCTTCTTTGATTGAGTCCAGACCTGGCAGTCCTCTGCTGTATATGTGTTGGGGGCCTCATATCAGCTGATGTATGCTGCATGGTTGGTGGCTCAGTGTCTGAGAGATCCCAGAGGTCTAGGTTAGTTGAGACTGCTGGTCTTCCTATAGGGGTACCCTCCTCCTCAGCCTCTTCCATCTTTTCCCTAATTCAACCACAGGAGTCACCAGCTTCTGTCCATTGGTTGGGTGTAAATATCTACATCTGACTCAGCTGCTTGTTGGGCCTTTCATAGGGCAGTCATGAAAGGCCCCTGTTTGAAAGCACACCACAGCATCAGTAATAGTACCAGGCCTTGGGGCCTCCCCTTGAGATGGATCCCAAATTAGGCCAGTCAATGGACCTCCTTTCCCTCAGTCTCTTCTCCATTTGTTGCATTCTGTAGCTGCCTACAGCTACTGCGAACTGGGTTCTTGGAACAGAAGCTGAGGGATGGATCAGAGAAATGGTGAAAAGATGGAGGCCAGGACAATAGTTGATCGAGGCCCCAACTTTAATTGAGATCAGACCATTTAACAGTTTGGGCAAGCCCCTGCCCCAGACTCCAGGAAGGCTGAGTTCCCGGGAAGTCAGCTGGCCATTCTTGGCTCCATTGCTCAGCCAGCTGGGTGGGTCACCTGCTTAATTCAGGGATTCATAGACCTAGAGGAACAATGAACTTCCCCTTTACTCTTAGTGCTCCACCCTAGGTGGAGCAGGATCCTGACTAGCACAGGAATCCCTGCTCAACAAAGGCTGGGAGAGGAAGTTCACCTTGATCAATGTCAGTTCCTACCAAGTGGCGAGACACCCTTTATGGCTCTGTACATCCATTTTTGTCCCTGCAGGTCTTTCATACAGGAATAATTCTGGGTCAGAGTTTTTGACTGTGGGATGGCCCTGTCCCTCCACTTTGTTGCTCTGTCTTTCTACTGGAGGTGGACTCTACAAGTTCCCTCTCTCTACTGTAGGGCATTTCATCTAAGGTCCATACCTTTGAGTCCTGAGAGTCTCTCCCCTCCCAGGTCTCTGGTACATTCTAGAGGGTCCCTCTCCCTCTTACCTCCTGAGCTTGCCTGTTTCCATTCTTTCTTCTGGCCCTCAGGGCCTCAGTCCTGTTCCCCTCATCCAATACCAGATCATGTTCCCCTCTTCCCCTTCCTGTTCACTTTCCCGCCCATGTCCCTCCCTCCCTCCTCCTCTCCTGTGATTGGCTTCTTCTCCTCCTAAGTGGGATTGAGTTATCCTCACTTGGGCCTTTCAGCTTGCTAACCTTTTTGAGTTCTGTGGGTTGTAGCCTGGGCATTCTGTACTTTTTTGGCTAATATCCATTTATTGGTGAGTACATACCATGCATGTCCTTGTCCTTTGTCATGCAAGTTACCTCAGGATGATATTTTCTAGTTCCATCCATTTGCCTGCAAAACTCATGATGTCTTTGTTGTTAATAGGTGAGTAGTATTCCAAAAATATGGAGCGCTTCATGAATGTTCATGTCATCCTTGCGCAGGGGCCATGCTAATCTTCTCTGTATCTGTTCAGTTGTAATGCATGTGCTGCCGAAGCGAGCACATGCACGTGTGTCTTTATCCTTTGTTCTTGCTGCCCCTTTGTCTTCCCTCGCTCGCTGTCTGCATGGTCTCCTTCCTCTTTCACATATTTCCTCTTCTGCTTCTATGTCTGCTTCCCTCCCTCCCTTCATAGTTCCCCTCACCCCATTCTTTTCTACTGTCATGTCACACACACACACACACACACACACACAAACTCGAGTCCAGATTCTGTATTTGAGAAAAAACATGTTACTCATTTTTGAGTATGGCTTATTTCATTTAACGTGAGTGATTTCCAAGTGCATCCATTTTTCTGCAGGTATCAAAATTTAATTCTTCTTTACTGTTCAGTAAAATTCTACTGTGTGTACCACATTTTCTTCATCTGTCTATTGATGAACAGCTAGGTTGGCTTCATGTTTTGGCTACTTTTAGTAGTATAGCAATCAACACATATATGTAAGAATCTCTGTGGTATGCTGACTTATAGACCTGCAAGTATCCACCCAGGATTAGTATAGCTGGATTATCTGGTAGTTGTAGTTTGGATTTTATGAGTAACTTCTATACCAGTGGTTATCAACGTGTAAGTTGTGACCCCTTTGGGAATCTAATGACCTTTTTACAAGGGTCACATATCAAATATCCTGCATATCAGATATTTGCATTATGATCATCTACTGTTATGAATTAAATGAACTAGTTTTGTGATTGGGGGTCACCACAACATGAGGAAACTGTAGTAAAGGGTGGCAGCGTTGACAAGGGTGAGAACCACTCTACACTGACTTCCATCCAGCATTTCTCATTAGCATCCTCCATCCGTGCCTGCATCTGCTGCTTCTCTGATGACAGCTGTTCTAACGGGGTGAGATGGAGTGTCCATGCAGTTTTAATTTACATTTCCTGATGACTGAAACTGTTGAACACCGTTTAGATCTTCATTAGCTGTTTGTGTTTCTTGCTTTGAGAACTGTCTATTCAGTTTGTTAGCCTATTTGTGGATTTATGATTTGAAGATTTTTGTTTTGGTTTTATTTCTGTCTTAGGTTTTAGAGGGTTTTTAAAATTAGTTTGTTTGTGACAGTGCACCAGTTACCCCAGGCTGGCCTCAGCCCTGAAGCTCATGAGCCCCCGGGCTTCTCAGTGCTGAGATGCAGCTACACCAAGCTCTCATCAGTCTCTGACTCCCTCAGCAGGATTTCAAGAAAAATAAATGTGGAGCCAGATTACACTGACAAATTGTGATCAGAAAGCACCTTAATATATCACCCAAGAAATAAGTAGTATTTAACGTACTGCCAGATTTATTTTAGGTGTCTATATTACACAGCCAAAGATTTGGTTTTAGATAAAGATAACAGTTGGAGATTATGTAAGGAAATAGTTGTGGCTGAAAAAAACACCTTAATATTAAAAAAAAAAAAAAGACAACACTAGTTTTAATGAAATATATGTATGGAGACATTGTATTTTTTTAAAAATTAGCTTTCAAATCTACATTGTTTCTTTAGGGAACTGGCTGTTCCTCTTTTCCTTATTTACAGGTGGTGTTTATCCAAAAGTAAAACATTTTTATCTTAACAGATACACCAGAGAAGCAGGAGTCCGTTCTCTGGACAGAAAGTTTGGGGCTATTTGCCGGGCCGTTGCAGTGAAAGTTGCAGAAGGCCAGCATAAGGAAGCCAAGCTGGACCGTTCGGATGTGGCTGACGGAGAAGGTTGGTAGCTTTGTCCTGGAACCCTCAGCCTGGCAGGAAAAGTGAATGGTGCATCAGTTTAGTGGGGAGCAAGGAGGGAGCGTCAGTCCTCGAAGCAATAGTGTGTCCACTGTGGATGGAATAGCCTGAGGCTTATGGGGTTCTCAAGACTGTTTTTTACAAATAGCAAAGAGTTAACTCTTCTTCCATAGTCCTTAGTATTACTACCTAAATAACATGGTTATTTTCTCCAGATTGCTACAGTGGGCAAACTTTACATATGGTTTGGTGTTCTCTTTTTAAACTGGTGCAGGCAATTGTTACATCCTTAAATAATTTAAAATAAAGTTATTAGAAGCCAAACCTGATCATACCTATAATCCCAGCACTCCTGAGGCTGATACGAGTTCAAGGCCAGCCTGTTCTATACAGTAAGAGCCTGTCTCAAAAATATCGATGATGATGATGATGATAAGCTGTCCAAGTCTGTCAACACATATCTCAATACACTAGAAGAGATTCATATGTTTTTCCTCACACAGTTTTTTATAGGTACATAATTAAATATAATATAATTTTTTCTGAATAATTCTGGAGGTAATACCCTAAGGAGAGTTGTCACTACTGCCGTTATTCAAATGCATGTATTTCCTTTGTTTCCCAGTTTAAGTATGTGATCTTCTTGCCAGAAGGAGATTTAAGTTTTATTTTTATTTTATGTACATTGGTATGTTTTTGCATGCATGTATTTCTGTGTGAGATTGTCAGGTCTTGGAGTTACAGTTGTGAGCTGCCATATGGGTGCTGGGAATTGAACCAGAGTCCTCTGGAAGAGCAGTCAGTACTCTTAACCGCTGAGCTATCTCTTCAACCCCAGAAGGAGATTCTTTTTTTTTTTTTCCAGAAGGAGATTCTTAAGGAGGTTCTGTCATGACAGCATGCTGTTATGTAATTTGCCAAAACTTGCTTTTGTAACATTTAGTGATAAGGAATTGAAAACTACTTCCCAGGAAACAGATTCGTTAGAGTTCTACCCTTTCCAAAACTCTTTCCAGAATGCAGTTAGGTGAATGTAAGAGAAGAGCTGGACTGTGGGGTAGTCTTGGTAGACCAGATGGTGTTTCTGTGCACAGAAGGGTAGGTTCTCTCTCACATGACCCTCTTGATTCTGTGTGATGTTACCTGCTTCCACGTTGCACCTCTCTGTTCATTCTTTCTTGAGAGTAAACCTCAACTTTAGCTGAGTTGGAGCTATATAGTTTTTCTATGTAGAATATGGATATTAAAATGTAACGTTTCTTATAACGATATACAACTTCTGTTGTCCTTTGTATGGTTTGTGTCTCCCAAGTTCATATGTTAGAAACTTGGCCTCCCGTGCAACAGTCTTATGAGGTGGGGACAGTTAAGAAATGGTGAGAAGCTAGGAAGTATCTCAACGGTGGTACATTTGCATGGAGCCTTAAGGCCCTGGGTTCTATCCTGAGTGAGTCTTCCCTTGTGGCCAGATTAATGCATTGCCTTGAAGAAGTGCATTGCATTCCACAGTAGTAGATTCCTGGTAAATGGGTGGGTTTGAACTTCCTTTACCTCTGTCTCTTAGGAGCTCACCTGTCATGTGATCCTTTCTCCCACACTGCACATAGGCCTTCATTGGCATAGTATTTTGCTCTTAGGCTTCTGAGCCTCCAAAATTGTGAGTCGCACACATTGTGTTCACTATAACTTACCTAGGCGGTAGCATTCTGTAATAGCCACACTACACAGGCTGAGTCAGTTTTTGCTCACACTTTCAGGGATACAGCAATTTCCTGAGCCTCTTAGGATGTCACGGCCCAGATCAATCTGTTGTTGGTCACCCCTCCCAACTCTAGACACTAAGGTTTCTGCTTTCTCTAACCAACCTGCTATTTTTGTCTGTTTATGTTGTATTTTCCAAAATATTGTCAGCATTCCTTTATTAGTTATCTTCATTCTTACCTCCTTGTTCTTAACAGTTTGTAGTTTTTCATTTCTTACCATTTTAGTACAAAGTTAGTAGAATTTGTTAAAGGAACTATGAAGACATGTTCAGCCTACACTTTGTATAAACTGTAGCTGTAAAACCTGTCCTAGGCTAGTAAATACCTGTGAGCAGGGAGGGCAGGCAGAGAGGCAGGGCGGCACGGCTTTCTCCTGCCACTTTAGTTAAGAAAAATGCTCTGCCTGCGCTCTCCTTCCCTCAGCCCACAGCCAGGTGTCAAACTGAATGTTCCATAGTTATAATGCAGTTTAATATTTATAAATGTAACCATTAGCATAATTCTAATATTTGTCAAATTATCTTTACAAATAAATATCCAAGAACTTGTTCAAGAAGTGTGGGAACTGTTTATGAATATAAAGTTTTTTGTTGTTGGTTTGGGGTTGTTTCTTTGTTTGTTTGTTTGCTTTGAGACAGTTTCTTTGAGTATCCCGGTTGTTCTGGAACTCACTCTGTAGACCAAGCTGACTTTGAACTCTGAGATCTGCCTGTCTCTGCCTCCCAAGTGCTGGGATTAAAGGCAAGTGCCACCACACCCAGTTTGAATATATAGTTTGTCTATTTGTTTGTCTGTTTGTTTTTTAAGAATTTTAAATTTATTTTTATGTGTATGAGTACAGTATCGCTGTCTTCAGACATACCAGAAGAGAGCATTAGATCCCACTGCAGATGGTTATGAGCCACCATGTGGTTGCTGGGATTTGAACTCAGGACCTTTGGAAGAGCAGCCAGCCCCGAACATACAGTTTTTATGAGAGTATTTACTTAGGTTTCTGTTGGCATTGTTTGCTTTAATTGTAGGTCATCTTTTACATGATCAAATAGCTGAGCAAATTTGAGTAGTTGAGGTTAGGGTTAGGGTTAAAGTACCTTAGGTACCTAAATGCATTCTCAATTAAGAAGACATTTGTTCCAGATACATTGGTTGTAGTCCTTACCAGAGGCAAAGACATAGCCTAGGGCTTCTGATATCATGAGACAAAAGACTGACTTCCAGAGTTAACAGAATAATTAGAAGGAATGTCATAATTAAAACATTTATAGTATATTATGTAATTATAATAAATGGTGTTTATGACTTCCAACAAACCAAAAGGAACATTTCTACAAAAGAATCTGCATTGGGTTTTCATGCCTCACAGTTCAAATGGAGCTCAGTAACTGAGTGTTTCTAATTAGAAAATAATTTATTTAAAGTAGGAGTTATTTATTTAAAACAGTTGTTTCAGAAATTTCAAGTAATTCAGTGCACAAGTTATTTTTAATATAAGAAATAATGCTGGACTCAGGATCACTGCCAGGAAGAAAAGTAACCTCGGGCCACAAGCTTCAAAACAGGCAGAAACTGCCAGTGTTTTTAACAAGCTTTCTGGAGCAGACCCAGCAGCTCTGGTCTGTGAACAGTTGTCTTTATGTTTGTGGGATTGTATTGAGAATTACTCTGGCCACATAGAAATGGAGGATTTGAGAAGGCAGATGAGGAATATAGTTGGTTAGTGTCAAGAGTGGAACATCAGTTAGCTGTAAAGCTTTTCATAAAAGCGTTGAGCCCTGTCTTTCCACATGGTATTAGGATATTACAATTTTTTTCTTCCTGGGTATTAGTTGGGTTAATAAAAGCACATAACTAAAGTCTTATTCTGATATTTGCCTGTCCTTTAATAAGACAAATATTCTAAGTGTTCATTTACATATTCAGGTATTTCTTTGTAGAGTTAGACAAATGTCTGCTATTCAGTCACTATATATCATGTGTGCCTAATTACCTAATAACCTAAATACCTGGTAAGGCTTTTCCTCAGATGCTAGCATTAGCAGAGAAATTGTCCACTTTGATCCTCATTTGATTCATAATCAAACCTTTTCGAAAGTAGGGACTTTAATCACTTAAAAAAAAAACTATACCTGTCTCACTCTTTTGTTTAAAAAATTATTTATTTATTTTATGTATGTCAGTACACTGTAGCTGTCTTCAAACACACCACAAGAGGGCATCAGATCCCATTATAGATGGTTGTGAACCACCATGTGATTGCTGGGAATTGAACTCAGGACCTCTAGAAGAGCAGTGCTCTTAACCACTGAGCCATCTCTCCAGCACCTATACCTCTCTTTTACTCTTCTTTTTTCCCTATTAATTTAGCTTTCTAATTCATTTTGTATATTTTTTGTTGCCCTCTATTCCAGGTTATTATTGCTAACTTCTGCTATTTAAACCTATGAAATTATGATTTTCAGAAATTGTGCTTTTTACTTTGTATATGGTCATTTAATTATAAATATTATAGATGTAAATACATGTACATATATGTGCATATATGCTTCATATATTTTCCCAATGGGTTCTTCATTGAAATTGTTTTTTCATCTATCAGTCAGTCATTTCTCTTGATCTCTTGAGACAAGGTTTCTCTGTGTAGCCCTGGCTGTCCTGAAATGAGCTTGGTAGAACAGGCTGACCTTGATCATAGAGATTCCCCTGCTTCTGATTCCCAAATGCAAGGATTAAGGTGTGTGGTACCATGCTTGACCTTCTTTTCATCTTTTTTTTTCTTTAATTTTATTAGATATTTTCTTTATTTACATTTCAAATTACACATTTCCCCTGCGAAGACCCCCTATTCCCATCCGCCCTCCCCCTGCTCACTAACCCACCCACTCCCACTTCCCTGACCTGGCATTCCCCTACACTGGAGCAGTGAGCCTTCACAGGTCCAAGGGCCTCTCCTCTCATTGATGTCCTACCAGGCCATCCTCTGCTACCTATGCAGCTGGAGCCACAGGTCCCTCCATGTGTACTCTTTGGTTGATAGTTCCTGGGAGCTCTGGGGGTACTGTTTGATTCATATTGTTGTTCCTCCTATGGGGCTGCAAACCTCTTCAACTCCTTGGGTTCTTTCTCTAGCTTCTCCGTTGGGTACCCTGTGCTCAGTTCAATGGTTGGCTGAGAGTGTCCCCCTCTGCATTTGTCAGGCTCTAGCAGGGCCTCTCAGAAGACAGCTATATCAGGCTCCTGTCATCTATCACTTCTTGGCGTCCACAGTAATGTCTGGATTTGGTAAATGTATATGGGATGGATCCCCAAGTGGGGCAGTCTTTGAATGGCCTTTCCTTCAGTCTCTGCTCCACACTTTGTCTCTGTATTTCCTCCCATGGGTATCCATCTTTTTCCCTGTTTTCTTGGATACCCACATGGATTTAGGTTACCCGTCTGAGCAGTTTGTCATCTGATCCAGCTATGAGTCTGTCTGTCACCTGCCAGCTGTGGCTGCTGCTACTGTTGGATGGATATGATTGCTGTGTTCTGTTTCTGTTTTGCTTTACTTCATATCATGTCTTCTGTTTGTACAGAGCAGTGTGTGGAACCTAGGATCTCACATCTAAGCCAGCACTGAGTTCTGTCCCAACCCTGTTTCTTGTTCTTCCTCTTTGTTTTTGTTTTTGTTGTTTTTAATTTATTCTTTTTCTTAAGATTTATTTTTTGTTTATTTCCTTCCTCATAATGACAATCATCGCCCTCTAAAAAGGATGATATTTTCTCCTCAGAAATCACTAGGGACCAGCAGACCACTCTTGATACTGTCAGGACTTTGTTTTGGACTTTGAAGGACTACTCTATTTCTGGTTTAGCCTTATTCTTCCAATATGATCCTTACCTCTAGAAAGTGTTCTTGAGAATCAATTTTTACTGTGACCCCTTCCTTGTGAGTTCTCGGTTGTGAGTCTGGTTGGGCCTTCACTTTCTAGTTGTTTTTCTTTCTGGGTTTCTGGAATCCACCCTGAACATGCTCCACTTAGGAGCTAGTCACATTTGGGAAGGATTTAAATGGTAAATTTCCCAGCTCCTTTGTCAAGGAAGTCAAAGCTGTTTTGACAAATGACTTCTCAGAGTCACTTTAACTAAATCCCTTTAAGACTGAAAGCATAGCTCATCTTCTAAGCATTCTTAAGTTGTAACAAAGCACAATTCTATCCCATGTCCCCAAATAAGGAAAGGGGAAAGAGGTGTGTCTGAGTCTGGAGGGGTGTAACTGATGTCTAGAATGCATACTTGGCCAAAAAGCAGAAGTAGGGGAGCTAAGCCACCCACCTCTTAGCAGACACTGGGCAGTTAGAGGAGTCCTCTTTAAACTGGGCAGCACAGCTCCCAGACCATAGGATCTTAAGAGCTGTATTTTCAGAAAGAAAGAGATAGTGGTTGGATTTTATTTCCATGAAGACAAGCTTATCTTCCCATAATAAACTGCTGAGCCCTCTGATCACCACAGAATGCTAGCCTGGTGAGACCACAACCTCTCTCTGATGAGTGTATAGTTCAGTGTGGATCCTATTTTGCCTGAGGTGCATTTTGATTTTGCATGACCCTCCGTCTCCCGTCCTCCTCCAGAAGTTGTATTTACAGTGCCTCGGCCTAATGTAACTACTGTGTCTTAATACCTTAATGCATCCATCCTGGGTGCCATCACAAATTGATTCTGCACCTTACAGCCCCCATTCATTCACTTTAATTCTTGCAAGTAACCTTGTCCTTGCCTATAAGCAGGAATGGGGTAGGTGAAGGGAAAGTAACCTCCCTGGAGCCCACATACTTAGGGCAGATGCCCCACGTGCTGCTCTGTGCTTTGTGTGTGATTCCTCACCCCACTCACTGTGTTAGCTCTTCTCCGGCTCCAGTTCTGCAGGAGGAGTTGGTCCTGTGGTGGGCTACTCGCTGTCAGAGGTCTTTGTGGTGGCTTCCTGCCATTGACTTTTCAAGTTGAAAACATGCTTTGGGTATTTTAAGTGTAGCTCTCTCCTAACCAAAACAGGAAGCTGTTCCTGCAGAAAAATCAGGTGATTTTTATTTTTTCCACTTCCTTTCTGACTAGTCTCCAAATTTGAAGATTTCCATTCTCTTGCCTATTTCCCTAAGTGTGTTAGTACAGTAAAGAAGTGCAGTGTATCATTGGGTACCATGGTTCATACCTGTACTCCAGAGCTTAAGAGGCAGGAAGCAAGAGGGTTAACAGGAATTTGAGCTAGCCTTGGCAACAGTGTGAGACATTGTCTCAGAAAAATAAATAAAACTAGTATATATGATACTTTTAGGTGGTAAGGATTGTTTTGGCTTCTTGTAATAATTTTCTGCTTGTTGAAGGATTTGTCTCTAGAATTTCAAATTACTTATTTTTTCAACTTTCTTTCTGACTAGCCTCCAAATTTGAAGATTTGCTTTCTTACTTTGTTACTCAGTTACTTTCTTTTTAGTAAGTTATCCACAAACTCAGCAAATTAAAACTATCAAGCATTTTAAAACTACTTACGAAGCATGTATTTAATGCCTTCTATAGGTCAGGAAAGAGTAGCTAAGTCTCTGTGACTTGTCCTCAGATTTTGTAGTGAGGCTGCAGGCAGTGGCAAGTTCACCTTGAAAATATCAGCCCACTCACAGTTGTTAGCCAAGTTCAGCTCCCTCCTGACTCCTGGCTAGAGTTTTTTCCATGGGGGCCTCTTCCTGGGCTTAGAACATAGCAGCTGACTTCTCACAGTGGGGATGTAATATGTTAGGTAAGAAAGGTAGAAAAAGCCAGAGGCAGAATCTTTTATAAACCTTTTATAAAACTGGTACCACATTCTTTGGGTTATACATACTGCCTGTGCTAGGTCATGAGAGGTGACTCAATAGGGATGTGAGTGCTAGGGGATGGGGCAGGCTATCTGAGAGCCATCCAACAAGCCCTCTCCCTCCTAAATAAAATCCCTTTATTTTTGCTGAAGAACAAGCCTGCCTCCATCTTAGCCTTAAAAGCCATCTTATAGTCAAGACAAGCTAGGTTCATTCCTGTTTATGATTAAGCCTCTGAAGCTCAAGGATTGGGCTATGCCCCACTTGTAACCTTAACTGCAAATGGTTCTGAACTGACTGTCCCAGAAATGACAATCATGTCTTTGTTTCAGGAGGTTGTTAGGACTAACTTGTTATGTTCTGCTCCTTTAACCCCACCTATTTTTTTTCTGACAAATCTCCCATTTAGAAACTCCCTACCCCTGAGCTAAATAAAATTCTCATCTTCCTTACCTCCAATTCTGATTCCCACCCCCTGAACCCTGCCCTTAGAGGAAGGCTGCCCATGTACACAAATGGAAAAGCTTGCTTTAATTAATGTGGCCATGATGATTTGGGTTGGGGCTTTTTCTCCTCCCATCTTGGGATTAACAATTGCGTTCTTTTAGGTTTTTGATTTTGTTTTTGTTTTTTAAAGTTTTTGTTTATTTGGTGCTGGGAATTGAACTTAGAGCCCTACACTTGCTAGGCAGAAACTCTACCAGTGAACTATATTTGTAGACCAGATTTAAATATCTTTTTTTAAGCGTCTACTGTGTACTGCCCAGTTTATATGCCTTATCTCTGCACATCATAAAAACCTCACAAAATAGGTACAGCTGTTACGTTTTATGAAGGAGGGATTGGCTATCAGAGGAGATGACATGTTCAGGATCATGCAGCAAGCAACTCATGCATCTGAGTTCACACAGGTTAACCTCAAATCATGCTGTCTCCCACAACCAACAGCTGGGTACATTTCTGTCCCCCACAAGTGTCCAGGACTCTGCCACAACTAAGGAAGTAAGTCTTGAACACTGAAAGATTAACAGGGCAAGGTGTAGCCCTTACAGAATTGTGTATTGCAAGGTAGATTTAGGGGCACACCGTGGCTTCATCTTTAAGGCCAACAGGCAGCACTCTTAGCTTTGTCACTGTGTTAGTTACTTTGCTGTTGCTGTGACAGAATACTTGACCGAACCAAGTTAAGGAAGGAAGGGTGGACTTTTCACCATTTAAGGGACAGTCAATCATGATGGTTGGAAGCTTTCAACTGACTCCTGGAGTCCCTGATGGATCAAGAAGCAGAGAGCAAGAAATTCTGGGAGTGGAGGGAGTGGAGGGTGCATTTTGTAATCCATTCTGGCCTCGAATATACTATCCTTCTACCTCAACCTCCCAGATACTAGGATTATAGGCAAATGCCACTGTGCCCAGCAGTGTACTACTTAAAGAGGGGTTTCAAGTGACTCTCCTCCAAGCCAAGCAATCATTTCTTGAGATATTTAGCTATACTCCCCTGTTTCCTACTATCTTTTGTGTGCAACTCCGCCTTAGTTGCATGTGGCCTGGAGGCGGGGCTAAAGTACATAGAGGAAGGGCACTCCATCAGGATACACAGGAAAACCTGCATCTCTGCTGCGTAGTTGTTCCCGCGGTGGCTTGTCAGGGTAGGAACACTTACACCCTTGTAAGTAAGCTATCACCTGCGCTCTGTAAGGAAGCTCAATAGACTCATAGGTTCCCCCCAGTGTGAACATTGGTGGAATTATATCTTGGGTTGTCATTGGACCTCTAGGAGAAGGAGTAGGTTCTGCTTATGTCTCCCCCAGGAAGGAGTTTTAGCAACAAGAGGACACACTTCTCTGTATCCAGTTTTAGTGTATGAGCACCATTTATTGCTGTTTTGAGGGGTTTGTACATTTTATTTCTGTTGATACAGCCCCATTTCCCAGAGATTAGTTTGTTGAGAAATCTAAAGAAATCCTGTCTTTGGGTGTTGAGAGAGTAGACATTTCTGTGACATGGAGGCAGTAAGAATAAGTTTGGTCTATTGTTAAGTCGCCTTGAGGGGGGGAACCCATAAATGAATGAATCTTTAGCAAAATTTGAGATGTTTGTCAGCTTTCAGTGTGGATCTTGTTCTTGTTTGAACATATAAAGACTTCATTCATGGGGCTAGAGAGTTGGCTCCGCAGTTAAGAGGACTTGCTGCTCTTGCAGAGGAAACAGAAGATCTGCTTCCCAGAATCCACACTGTGGCTCACACACAGCCTTCTGTAACTCCAGTCCAGAGGACCTGATGCTGTCTCTTGACCTCTACACGGATCAAGCACAAAAGTGATAGACAGACACATGTAAGCACATGACTCATAATAAAACTATTTTGTTTTAAAAATCACCTTTTCATTTTTAGTGAAATAAAAGTAATTGGAAGGCTTCTCATTGCATATTAAAGGCCTCAGACAGTTTAATCTACCTTCCATGCCTTTTTTTTTGGGTGGATTGAGAATGAAGCAAATAATTTGTATATCTGCCTCCATACACTAAAACCACAAAGCACATGCTTATTTTAAATTGCTACAAGACTCAGAAGTGAGGTTTAGCTTCTAGAGTAGTGCCTGGGTCTAATGGTAAGGTGGTGACAAGTCACCATTTCTGTAGTATTGTGGGAGCTAAATAAAGTTAACCTCCATTTTCTTAATCTTCAGACTGGGCAGCCTTGAACTCTGCCTGTTGCCTGCAAGTTTAGTCATTGAAAAGCTGTAAGAGTCATTGCAGTCTCAGACACTTTCATTATTAGAAGAACATTTTAGGCAACACTGAAATTTCTTACTCAAGACCCAAGTTACACAAACAGGACGTGAAAGTGTGGATTCTGTTTAACATTTCCAGGGTTGGAAGTCCTCCTTCATCTTGTCAGTTCTTTCCTGCTCTTTGATTACATTGGTAGCTCAGAACAATCGAGAGTCTGCCTCGGTCGTGGGACTGAGGTTACTGTTGGGGAAATGGATTTCGGAGACACATTCATTTTCCAAGACGCTTGGCTTGCTGATAAAGCTTGGGGACTTTTGTAGCTTTCTGCAAACTAAAATTATAAATTCTAGGCCCAGAGACGGAAAGCTTCCATGGTAAATCCTTTGTGTTTAGTGGCAGTGTGTCATGTCTAAAATCCAAAATCAGACAGTATTCTAATATTGAAGTGAAATAAGTTATTCACATCTGCCAATATCATGAAGACATACTACATATTTCTTCCTGAGCCTGATTGCCGGTCTGTGTACTGGATGCTATCTGCGGAGATCTGTTGCACTCTCCAAAGGAGGGGATAGGGGAGTCAGTCTTCCAAAGCCTCCACTGCTCCAGAGTCTGTGCCACCAGGCAGGATGGTACAGAGCAGGTGCTGCAAACCAGGAATGGGAGTCAGATGCTGCTGCTGCTCCTGAGGGGCACTACGTGGGGCACCACGGCCTGTCAGCAGAGCTCAGCTCAGTGGCTAGGAGCTAAGGCTGGGGCTACCAAGCAGGAAGTGACTGCAGCTTCCAGCACTGAAAGCTTTAGGAGAGAACTCTGTCTCCCACAAGTGTTCAGCTCTGTGACAGACACTCTCAGATGATCTTTGATGAAGTGACTCTCAAGTGTTGTTCCTTGTGGATAGGATCTTATATTTTGGGGTGGATTGGGGTCCAAAGGTAGATGCTTTCTATTGGCTTGGTCTGAGATGTTAGGGATGGCTTATCTGCATGTGGAGGGGCTTCAAGTGCTGACCCTTCATGACTGATTATCACAGTCCTCTCCATGGGGTGTCGTAGTCATGTGTTCCAGGAGAGAAACCTGGTTGGAAATAGATAAAACCTCTACCATCCTCCAGTATGAAGAAGGTACTGGGGTTTCTGAATCCACTCGACTTCATCAAGTTTTCTGTCTGATGATGCGATTCAGTGCCCCACACCTGATGTTTGTACTGATTTACCAATTGTTCCAGTGTGGGTACTGGCCTGGCTCAGGAGAACAGTGGTTGAGTTTGATGGGATGGGAGCTGCAATGAAGAGAAAATTAGCCCCGCTAAGCTACAAGAATACTTGGGGGTTCTATTGGGCTTCTTAGATTCGTCTTCACAGCTAAACTAATCCAAACAATTGAGAATATCTTCAGAATCTTTACCATAGCGAGTGAATTTTGTTAAGTAATTCTTGAAGACTCTTGGAGAAACTGTGGCAGATTCTTCTGGTACCAAACAGGGTCATATGGCTTGGAGTATGCTGGCTCATTCAGTTCCTGAGTCAGCTAGCATTGCTGAGTGCTTACTATACACTATGCTCCAAGTCAGATATGCACATTGAGTATAACTTGTAGCAAGTGCATAGTCTCTTGGTTGATGTAGATACATCAAGAGCTCTCTTGGTTGTGCTGGGTTTCAGAGAGGCCGCTCAAATGTGCCATGTGTTCTAAGTGGAGTCACCACCTGTGCCTTTCCTTGTCTCCTCCCCACCCGCTTTCTGAGTCCAGCTCACTCCACTTAATGTGGAGATTCATGTTGATCCATTTTCCAAAAAACCACACAGTATCATTCTTCTAAACATGTGGCCACTGAATGTGCCACAATTTGCCTGTTCATCTGTTGACAACACCTAGGCTAGTTCTGTAAGTTGGCCATCGTGAACCGCTCTTCAGCAGTGGGTGTGTGAGGGCCTTGTGGTATGTGATGTGGGGTGCAGAGCTGTGTCACTCGGTAGTTCTACTTTTCATTTTGGAGGAACTGCCATATTGATTTCTATACCCTCTAATTTACATTCCCACCAGCATTAACTGGGTGTCAGTTTTGAAAGTTTATGTCAGCAGACCTTCATTTTTTTATAGCTATTTTGACTTTTAAAAGAGGTTTTTAATAAATTGAAACAAAAACCAACTTACTTAGACATCTAAATTCATATGAATGATAAAGGTGGGTAACAGATATTTTTATTTCCATAATTGTTACACAGATTCAAATGTGATTCACCATCATTACTTTCAGCTGTACTGCAGTGATTATTGTGTAGAATGCTTAGTGGACAAGCGGAAATAAAACATACTTAGAATATTTAGGTTTGATTATCACCCCAAATAATGAAGAAAATAATAACAGAAAGATCAAAACAATTACTAGCATGTAGGCTCTTTGGGGTATTTAATTCTTAGATTTCTCCATTTATTTCTAGTTTTAAAATATTTTTATATTTAAAAAATATTTAAAAATTTTTTATGGCATGTGTTTATGTGTGCATGCATATATGCCATGCCACTGAGTGCCAGTGGAGATCAGAGGGCAATTTGAGGAATTGTCTCCTCCTTCCAAGTGGGCCTACGGAATGAAACTCAGGTCAAAAGACTTGGAAACAAGCACCTTCACCTGTGAGCTGACTTTCCAGCCTTTTAAGCTGTTGTTGTTGTTGTTATTGTTGTTGTTGTTCCTCTTCTTCATTGTTGTTCTCATCATCGTCATTTCCATGTGGATTTGGAACTCGGGCCTCGCTTATTTACTAAGCTGTCCCCCAGACCTTTGGCTAGCTTGTTTCTTTCTTAAAAAAACAAAAACAAAAACAAAAGAAACTTTGAAGCCCTGTGTGGGAGGCAGAAACAGGAAGAGCCTCAAGGCCAGCCTTGAGGTACAGACAGACAACCAGGCTACACAGAGAAACTGTCTCAAAAAAAATTTTTTTTTGGAAGTGTGTAGGCTCACATGCTTAGTGTGCCCTGGTTAGTGACTCCACTGTCATCCCTCTGACATGTTTCCCTTTGTTGAGGAGAGGGTTTTCTGGAAAAGATTAACCTGAAACTGAAAGCACAAATTATGCAGTTGAATATATTTAGGTTTTTTCCAATTTTTAAGAGTACGAAGTTGCCCTTTCTGGGTTCCCTTGTAAATACCTTCTGTATTTAATTGTCTGGGTTTAAGGCACACTATTCTGCTATCTTATTGTCTTAGTTTATTGTCTTAGTTTGGGTTTTACTGCTGTGAACAGACATCATGACCAAGGCAACTCTTATAAGGACAACATTTAATTGGGGCTGGCTTACAGGTTCGGAGGTTCAGTCCATTATCATCAAGATGGGAGCATGGCAGCATCCAGGCAGGCATGGTGCAGGAGGAGCTGAGAGTTCTACATCTTCATCTGAAGACTGCTAGCAGAATATTGGCTTCCAGGTAGCTAGGATGAGGTTCTTGAAGCCCACACCCACAGTGACACACCTACTCCAACAGGGTCACACCTTCTAATAGTGCCACTCCTTGGGCTGAGCATATACAAACCATCACACCTCTAAAATAACAAATGTACTTAATATCTCACTTTTTTAAAAATTGTGTGTGTGGAAGGGGGCGGATGGAGTTGGTGATGCATGTGTTTGTAGAAGACAACACCAGGCTTCTTCTGTTGCTCTCCACCTGCTTTTTAGAGACAAGGCCTCTTACCAAACCTGAAGTTCATTCACCACTTGTCCGCCTCCTAGTGCTGGAAGTACAGACACTCCACCACACTCATTTGTGTTGAAGATGTAAGTTCAGGCCCTCCTGGTTATACAGCCAGGTCTGTAACTAACTGGGCTATCTCCTCTTTTTTTAATGTTTTGGGGCTCAAACTCATGACCTCACAACATCCATGCTAGACAAGTGCTCAAAGCATTTCTCTTTTTAATGGTTTATTGGGGGCAGAGGAAATGAGACAGAGTCTGTTATATAGCTCTGGATGTCCTAGAACTTGCTATGCAGGCCAGGCTAGCCTTAAAAGATTTTTTTTTATGTGTTTATGTCTCTATGAGTAAATGTCATGTGTATGAGGGTGCCCATGGAGGCTTAAAGAAATTGTTGGATCTCTTGAGCTGGAGTTACAAGCCATGGGAGTCCTCTGCACAAGCAGCATGTGCTCCTAGCTGCTTAGCCATCTCTTCAGCCCCCATTGTCTCACTTCTACAGCAAGGTTGATTAAACTATCTTTAAAATCTTAGTTGGTTTTATAGTTGATTTTATATATTTATATATATATATATATATATATATATCCTTCTTTCCATGCCAAAACAAGATCTGAATTCATATAGATATATGTACACTTCCAGGGTGAATGAACAGTCAAAAGACACCCAAGTGTAAACTTGCTCTAAAAGCCTACATTTGAGTAGCTTTTAAGGTGATCATACCCCTATACCAAAAGGCTATTGCTAATTTTCTGAAATCCTAGAATGAGACCCTAAGCTCTAGGTTGGCTACTGTTCTAGTGTGCTTTCTGTTGCTGTAATAAACACCATAACTAAAAGCAGCGTGGGGAGGAAAGGGCCTATTTGGCTTACACTTGCAGTGATGTGGTCTGTCATCAGGGAAGCCTGACAGGGACTCAGGGCAGAAACTGAGAAACTGAGGAGCACTGCCCACTGGTTTGCTTTCTGTAGCTTGCACATCTTGCTTTATACAGTCCCAGGATTACCTGCCCAGGGGTAACACAGCCCACATCAAGCATTAATCAAGAAAATATCTCCACAGACCAGTTTGATAAGGGCAGACTCTTGATTGAGGTTCTTTTCAGGTAATTTCAGTTTATCTCAAGACGACCAAACTAACCAGCACAATTGAGTCCTTATCCACTGACATGCAGACTGACACTGTTAAGCCATAACCATTCCTTCTTTGTTCCCAAGATCTTGCTTATATTTATATTGTAATATAAAACCAGTCTAACTTTTAAAATTTCTATGATCGTTAAGAACTTTACAAGATGTAAAAGTCTTAAGCCCTCTTTAAAAATCCAGTCTTTTAACTATGAGCTTCTGTGAATCCAAAATAAGTTGCATACTTTCTTATTTTAGAACAGAAGAACCACAGTATCAAACAAACAAAACCAAAACCCAACAGTGGAATAGCTCAGTGTTCCACAGCTTGGACTCACTATCTTCTGGGCTCCAAAAGGCTTGGGCAGTTCTGCTTCTCCAAGTCAGTTATCCTCTGTATACACAGCTTGTCTCATAGAATCAGGCTAGCTCCACTACATACCTGTCACTGTCCTTGGTTGTCATCCCATGGTCTTGGCATCACCAGTATGCTGAGGTATATACACTGCAACAGAGTGGCCTCTTAAAAGTGATCCCTTAAAGTGCCAAGCCTCTGTGGCTCTCCATAACCCATTCAACTCTGAAGCTTTCATGCTACACAAAACAATACCATATGGGAGGCACTTAAACATTACCAGGTTCAGATGCCAACTTGAGATGCATCCATACCCTACTCTCGACCACAGATTCTCTGTGTTGACCCTGAGGAAACACTTCTCAGAAGATTTCATGTCAGTAACTTTAGTCTCTTATTAATGGCAGCTTATTCTTTAGCCCAAGTGATCTATCCAACATCATTTGTCACAGGAAAGCAAAAATTTCATTTACAGGGTGTCACATGAATGGTCCTGATAGACTCTTTGCTTCCCTCTAAAATTTCACAAGCCAAGATCTCCATTATCTGTATATCTCTCAACAGTCCATAACAGTTAAACTCTAAGCAATGGCTTTTCCAGCCCAAACTTCCAAAATCCTTCCATAATCCTTCCCAAAACCAACATGGTCACCATGACCAAAAGCAATCTGAGGGAAGAAAAGGTTTATTTCAAATCACAGTCCCATCATCAAGGGAAGCTAAGGCTAAACTCAAAACAGGAACCTGGAGGCAGGCAGTGAAGGAGAGACTGTGGGAGAGTGCTGCTGACTGAGCTGCTCTCTATGGCCCGCTCAGATGCTTCTTAGACATCCCAGGGCCTCCTGCCCAAGGGTGACACCACTCACACTTCAAGATGGTGCCCCACAGACATACCCACAGAAAGTCTGATAAAGGCAGCTCCTCAATTGAGGCTCCTCTTCCAAGGACACTCCAGTTTCTAACTTTTGACAAAAACTAACCAGCACATCTGCTTTGCTGGAAGAACCTCCAGCAACTGACTGGGGAACTACAAAGCCAGTATGCCAAGAAAGGCTTAGTGAGTTACTCTGAAAAGAAGTTTCATACCTGCAGAGTCCTGTGCCAGGAAGCATAACATTGTTAGGATGCCTCCAATGTGATTAGCCACAGACTCGATGCAGTTCTTTCCAAAATCTAATTACCTTGGTTTGGGGGTTTGATTTTGAAACAAGAGTTTATTATCTCACTATGCAACTGAGGCTGATCTCAAACTCACAGTTCTGCCTCAGCCTCCCAATTGCTGGGGTTATAGGCATGCACCACCATACCCAGTGCAACAGCCTATTTAAAAGAGATGAAAAAGACAATCTTCAAATCACATAGAATTGAAAGAAGGACTAGATACATCTTGGGGAAAAAGAAAAAAATCATTTTTCATTTTTGGGTTTGTTAGAATAAGGCTGCCATGCACATGAAGTCCCCATGTTCACTTCTTTGGATGTACATTGTCTGTAGGAATGGAATCACAAGATACATTGTATGTATTTTGTGTTGCAGTTTTTGTTTTTTTTTTTGTGTGTGTGTTGCAGTTTTTAAAGAACTGGCAAACTGTTTTTCTGACTCTGGCTTGCTGACTTAAAAACTTGCTACACTGCTGTAGTAGTTAAAATAGTGTTATTGATCTAAGAATATAAATACAGACGATAGTAATAAAATAGAGATGTAAAGAATAAATGTCTAGGGTGGTGAATTGTATTTTAGCAAGGCTTCCAACACCATTGATTAGGAAAGGATTCTCTTCAACAAACAGTGTTAGGAAAACTTGATGTCCACGTGCCTCCAAAAAATAATTTGTCTTAGGATCTTAACACCAAAATTAACTAGAAATGAACCAAGCTCTAAAATGAAGAGTTAATGCTATAAAACTTATTTTTTAAAGAACCCTGGTAGAACTTTTAATGATATAGTTGACTGTGGGTTTGTGGACAAGACACCAGAAACAGGGAACAAGAAATAAAAATTAACTTCATCACAGTTAAAATCTTGTATACTGTTCTGGGAAGGTAGTTTGTAGAGTAAAGGTGCTTGCTAAAGCCAGGCCTGACAACCTGAGTCCATCCCCCAGGACCCACCTGGTTGGGAGGAGAAAACAGAGTTCTGAAAATTGTTCTCCAGTACATGCACTGTGGTAATCACGTACCCACCATATACTTAAAAATAAACAAGTAAGGAGTGCAATCTTTAGAACAAACATTGTGTGTAAAATGACACTGTTGAAGTGAAAGAAAGGCTGGTGAGAAGGCTCAGTGTAAAGGTGCTTGCTGCCAAGCATGGCTCACAGATGCAAAGGAAGAACTGCCTCCTGCTAGCTGTCCTCTGACCTCCATTTATGCACAATGGTATCTATACACATGAAAATGAACAGAGTCTACACAGTGGAAGAAAACATTTGTAAGTCATATGATAAAGATTGATGCCCAGAGCATATAAAGAGCAACTTAATTGCATAGAAACAACCCAATTAAAAATAGGCCAAGTATTTCAGTAATATTTCCCTAAAGAAGATTTAGATGGTCCGTGAGCACACGAGAAGACACACACCACCATAGTTCCCTGGAGACTGCACATCAGAACTACAGTGAGGTCCACTTTGTACTTAGTAGGGTGGCTATAATAATTTTATAGGACATGTTAGTACCGGCAGAAATGTGGAGAAATTAGGACAACTGTATTTCTGTCAGATGGTGCAGCCATCCTAGAAAAAACTTGACAATTCTTCAGAAAGGTGAACATAGAACTACATTGTAAACCCGCGGGTCTATTACTGGACACTGTGCATACCCGAAGGGAAGAATACATATATTTATATAATCCGCTTCATGGTGGGATTTATTTCCATAAACTAAAAGGTAAAAACAATCCTATTGCCCATCATCAAGTGAATTGAGAAGCAATGTGATATGTAAATATAATGGAATATTATTCAGTCCTTAAAAGGCCATTGAGGTGGCTTAGCAAGTAGCCATGCATGCCACAAAACAACCTGAATTCAGTCCTTAGAACCCAAGTGGTGGAAGGAGGAACTGGCTCCTGCAAGTTGTCCTCTGACCTCCACGTGCACATTGTAGCACTCATGCACATATGTAAATAAATTAAAAAATAAGTTATTATGATATACTACAATATGTATGCAGCTAGAACACACTATGGTAAATGAAATGAAATGAAATGTCTGAACCAGACATAAAAGGAAAAGCAGGAGATGCTTCCGCTTGCATGAGCTATCTAGAGGAGTCAAGAGTCCTAAAGACAGAAGATAGGTTGCTGGTTACTAGGGCTGGAGAGGAGAAATGGATAATTATTATTTAAGACAGTGGTTCTCAGCTGTGAGTCATAAGCCCTTTGGGGTTTATTGACCCTTTCACATGGGTCGAGTATCAGATAACTTATCAGATATTTACTTTGCAATTCTCAAAAGTAGCAAAATTACAGTTTTCAGTAGCAATGAAATTAATTTTATGGTTGGCACAACATGAGGAACTGTATTAAAACATTAGGACAGTTGATACCCACTGGTTTAATGGGTTTCTTTGTGCTAAAGATAATGGAAAGTACCAATGATGGCAATGTTGTGTCATCAATGTGGATAGATTTGATGTGCATAGATTGTACATTTGTTGGGTAAAATGGTAGGTACTGAGCTACACATTTTACTCTAACAAAAGCAGCTTCTAGCAAAGGGTACAAAGAAACTTTCCCAAAGTCTGTTTGCAAGCTGGACTTCAAAGCTGGGTTCTCTGACCACAGGCATCTTCCAGGTAGAGTAAAGAAGCAACTGCTAGACATTTTGGAGGATTTGCCCCAAAGCCATGAGCGTTAGTCCTTGACTTTACCTTGTTCGAGGCAAGGTCTCTCTCATTGGTCACTTATGTGTTCACAGTTCTCCTGTCTCTCCTCCCATCTCCCCAAAGGGCCATATAGGACTCCAGATGATCACGTATGACGTTTTTATGGATTTGAACCCAGGTTGCCAGCCTCACACAGTAAGCACTCTGCCCACTGAGCCATCTCCCCAACCCCACTGCTTTGGACACAGGGTCTTAGCAGATAGTCCTGGCTGGTGTGGAACACAGTGTAGACTAGTCTGTCCTCAAACTCCTGGGGCTCGGCCTCCTGCCTCTGCCTAATAAGTGTTGGAATCAGTGTGTCACCTTGCCCAGTAAACTCCTAAATTTAAAAAACCCAAACTATATCCATTGTTCTTAGAAGTTAAAAAGTGTCTACTCAGAAAAATCTGTCACGTGTTAGGAAAGAAATGTTTCTTGTACAGTATTAATTTTGACAAAAAATTAAAGTCATTACTAGCATACAAATAAATTGACATGTGTCAAAGATTTAAGCAGCTCATCAGTTGAGAAAACCTGTAAGGTTTTACATTCTGTTTCAGTAAAGAATCCACAGGTTGAGAACCACTGTGTTTAAAAAGAAAAAAAGACTTAACTTCAAGACAACCAGGAATGCTGAAACTAGAAATTATTTTATTAAAAGATGCAAAGCCTGCTTCTTGGAGTAGAGGGGTCACATGTACCCCACAGACATAATTCCTTTTTATTTCTAACTGGTTCATGCAGCGTAACAGACTGGGAAGGTAGATGAAAAGCTGGGAAGGTAGAGACAGCTCGAGGGGAAACAGACCTCCTGCTCCTTCTCTGCAGACTCACTTCCTAGTCTTTGGGGTTTCACCTAGTGATAGTCACAGAAGTGCAGAGGTGTGCTTTAAGATCACTAATGCTGGTTGTCTTCAGTCACAAAGGTCCTTATAGAAGTTGGGGCTGGGCCTCAGTGGTGAAGCAATTCCCTAGCATTCATGGGCATTAGGTTTGGTTCCCAGCACAATGAGAAAACAATCTTTCCCTCTGTGTCCCCTCTTCTTTCTCCCTTGCTCTGCTGGGACTCTGTCTCTGTTGCTCTAATTCTTTTCTGACTCCTGGCCTTAAGTGGTTTTACTGCCTCAGCTCTCCATGTGGTGTGAGCATGGCTGCAGTCTGCCATGTCCTGCTCTAGCAACCTCTCCAGATTTACTACTGTTCTCCTTGCCTTGTCAAGAAACTTCTTAGCCCCACGTGGCATCTCTAGACTGGACTGTGAAGATCAGTCTGACTGGGAGCCAAGAGACCTGATATATCTATGATTGCTATGGATTTCAGGTGACTTGTTTTCCCTCCCAGGGTCTGTTTCCTGGGTACAAATGGAGAATTGAACCAGCTCAGGCCATCTTTGAAAACCATGTGCTTCTTGAGTCTCTAGTCCTACCTAAATTCCCTAACCTCGGGAGTTATCAGACCTAGGTGTTATCAGAAAGCTGTTGC
The DNA here is from genome assembly GCF_947179515.1 of Apodemus sylvaticus. NCBI lineage: Eukaryota > Metazoa > Chordata > Mammalia > Rodentia > Muridae > Apodemus > Apodemus sylvaticus. The sequence goes on along the minus strand of NC_067492.1, from coordinate 43,752,683 downwards.
CTAAGGACATTATGTTTTCATGACATAAACAGTAACAGTTCTTACTGGCTATAGGTAAAAATGCTCAGTGCTCTTGTACTCTGTAGTCTCAGCTCCACCTGCCCTCAGACACTGAAATAAATCCTGCTTTCTTTAGAAACAACTACACCTTTCATGTTCTCTCAAGTATTATGCTCAAAGACCACAAAATGTAGCTCTTGAACTTATGGAACTGAGTTTGGGCAAGCAGTATAGAGAATAAAAAAGATAACTAAGATGGTCTGTCCCAAGCTAAGACGTGTGCAGGTGTCCGTTCCTAAGGCTGTCTTTTGGTGCTCACAACACATCTCTTGGGAATACGAGATACTTTACTTCGGAGCCATTATGAGTAACCATGGCTCAAGAACACAGATTATGTTGCCTTAAATTCCATGTTCCAATGTAGGAGCAGTTTCATGGGGTTTTTATCATTGTATAGAACAAAGAAAATCATAAATCAAGGCAACTTTAAAATACATTGGTGGTTATACCAGAGAGGCAGTAACATTAAGATGGGGGATTCTTTTCTGTAGGCTCAAGATGTTATTTGATGGCATTCGTAGCTCTTGGATTAGTGGAAGCTAGTTTTCTAATAAGTTAATAGCTTCTATGAGTTGTTTTATTATTTATTATTATTATTCACAAGTATTAGTTCATATGTAGAGGCTGGCAAGAAATGGCTGTTCCAGAAAGCTAAAACTATCCCAAGATAAAGTAATTAGCCTCCGAACCTATGAAATTCCAAACTCTCTCCAGTTGGCAAAATATTAACCCGGCCAGTATAGCAGCTTTCAGGGTTCAGTACTGGGTAATATTGGTGACTTTTCTCCCCCAGCGGCCTGCATAGCATCTTCTGACACTATAGCAACAAGCCAACAGGGAGGAAGATTTCAGAGCAGTTCTAGCTTGGTTTTTCTATATCTAGAAACAAAAATATGCCATGTCGTCAGCAATGATGGTTGTGGTGGGCAGCCAGGCGCAGTGACAGTAGCCTGTGTTGTTTGGGGGCCTTTTGATTCCTCCCTTGCCATTAACTCAATGGGATGTGGCCTCCATCTGGCTGGAACCAAGGTTTTGACTCAATAGCCCATGTCTTTTGGAATATTCTTCTTTGTCCATCTACACAGAGTATCTGTGTCCAAACTCCTTTTTGATTTTAAAGTATGTTTTTAATTTGCTTATAAAGTAGTGGCTTCTCATGAAGGCTTCTGTAAGTCCTTAGTGTTGACTGACTGACCCTCACTTCCTACCTCTCCCCTGTGCCCAGCCCTGCTTAACCCTTTAATCCCCAGCCTTCCCTCTGTTGTCTTCACAGCACACGTGTTTGCTATCCCCTTACCCCTTAAGGCCTCCTCCCTTCCTGTCTAATAGTCCTCCCCCAAGTCGCTGCCCCTTTTAAGCCTCCTGACCTTTATAGATACTCCAGATTTAACACACAAAGATAAAAGGTCAAAGCTAGGATCTGCGTGAGAGAGAATATGTGCTGTGTATCTTCCTGGGCTACTTAGTATAATTTTGTAGTCCCGCCCATTTTCCTGCACCTTTTACAATTTCATTTTTCTTTACAGTTATGTGTATATGCCAACATTCATTATCCTTTTATCAGTTGATGGACATCCAGGCTGATTACATTTCACAAAGAACATGGTGTCGGTCCTTTGAGTATATGAGTTATATGTTCAGTAATGATATAGCCCAGTCATATATGATAGATATATTTCCAGCTTAAAGACACACCACACTGAATTTCACAGTGGCCATATTAGTCTAGACTCTCTCCAGCTGTAACAAGGCTCCCCTTCCCACACATCCTAATATGTATTTGTTGTCCTTGCTTTCTGGATGGTCACCATTCTGGAGTTGAGTCAGAATCTCAAAGCAGCTTTAGTTTAGTTTTCATTTTCCTCATGGTTGATGGTGAAATACATTTTAAAATATTTTTAGCAATTTGTAGTTCATTTCAAACTCTGTTCCGTTCCATGCCCCCTGCTTTTTTTTTAATTGAAAGGATTTCTTTTAAGAGTATATGAGTACTGTTTCCTCATTTCCAACCCTTCACCTCCCCCACCAACTTTTCCCATGATTCCCCACACACACTTCCTCTCAAGATCATGTCTTCTTCGATTTTTATGAATACATGCATACATACATGCATGCATGCATACATACATACATACATCTGTATAAATAAATCGTGAGTCCTTTTAGAGTTGTTCATGCGTGTGTATTTAGCAGACTTCTTGAGGTTCATGGGGTGGGAGGCTCATTCTTAGAGAATACTGATTCCCCTAAGCAGACATTAGTTATTTAGCTCTTCATCTAGGGACAGGACTTTTGAGATTACTCCCATCCACACTGGCATATGAATTGGTGTTGTTTTGCTGGTGTTGTTTAGGCAACCATACTTTTGAGATGCCATAGGTACAGCTTCCCTGTCATAAGAAGACATTATGTCACAACAGACATCCTGATCCTCTGGCTCCTACAATCTTTCTGCTTCCTCTTCTTCTCTGTTTCCTGAGCCTTGGGTGTACAGGTTTTATTATAAATGGATCTACTAGGGTTGGGCACCCTTGTGGACTTCTATAATAGTCTCCTTCTGCAAAAGAAGCTTCTTGATGAGAGGCGAGAACTGTGCTCATTCAAGGATATAACGATAAATATTTAGAATGCAATTGGAAATTGTCCTGGTTTAGAAAAGTGCTGGTAGTCAGTTCTCCTCTAGGTCCATGACCCCACCAGCCACTGGTAGGTAATTGGCTAGGTTTTCAATAATAAGCACGACCTCCCTCTTGTTGAGCAGGCCTTTAGTCCAATGAGTGAGCTGCACTGCCTTCTTTGAAATGCCTCCTAGGTTGGTAAGTCTGTGACCTAGTTCTTTGTTGCGCTGTTTGTTTTCTGAATGTTTAGTTTCTTGAGATCTTTGTATATTCTAGACACTACCCTGTTGTCAGATACATAGCTGGGAAAGACTTTCTCCTAAGCCATAAGCTGCCTCTTCACTTGATTATCTGTTGCCTTTGCAAAACAAAAGCCTTTTAATCTTACAAGATCCCATTTGTTGATTATTGGTTTTATTCCCTGAGCAGTCTGAGCCCTGAGGAAAAGTCTGTACTTAAAACCAGTGTCTTGGTATGCACTTGTTACTTTTCTCTGTAGCAGTTTCAGAGTTTTAAGTTTCACATTGAGGCCTTTGATCTATTTAGAGCTGATTTTGTGACTGGTGAGAGATAAGGACTTAGTTTCATCCTTCTGTGTGTCTATCCAGTTTTCCCAGTATCATTTATTGAAAATGCTATCTTTTCTCCAGTTTATTTCTGGCTTCTGTCTCAAATCAGGAAGCTGTAACTGTGTGACCTTACATCTCAGCCCTCAACTTCATTAATTCATGTGCCAGGTTTTGTTGGGAGTACCATACTTTTTTGAAATTTATTTCACTATATTTTATTTAGAGTGTGTGTGTGTGTGTGTGTGTGTGTGTGTATACACTCATGTCATGAGGCATATATAAAGGTCAGAAGATAATGTTTTAGTTCAGTAGAAGATAATGTTTCACTATGTTTAGAAGATAATGTTTCACTATGTAGGTCCTGGGAATCAAAGTGGAAGATGCTTCTCTGAGCTATCTTACCTTCCTAACCATGCTGTTTTTAATATTATGTCTCTGTAATATAACTTAGAATCAAGTATGGTATTAACTCCTGCAGGATTCTTTATGCTCAGGAATACTTTGGCTATTCAAGGTCTCTCCTGGTTCTATATAAATTTTAAGATTGTTTTTCCTATTTCTGTGAAGAATGGCATTGTAATTTTGATGAGGATTGAATTGAATCTTTATGTTGCTTTTGAGGTATGGCGATTTTCACAATATTGAAGGATTTTGGTTTGGTTTGGTTTGGTTTTATAAATGAGTCTCACTGTGTAACCCCTGGCTGTCCTGAAACTCACTCTGTAAACAAGGCTGGCCTTAAACTTACAGAGATCTACCCACCGCCTCTCTATCTTAAGCACTGGGATTAAAGGCATTCACCACTCTTCCCAGTTCTCTTCAGTTTTTTCAACTGTGTTGTAAAGTTTTTATTGTAGAGGCCTTTAACATACTTGGCTATATTTATACCAACATCTTTTTAAAGACTGTTATAAATGGGATTGCTTCCTGATTGTTTTTACTTTGTTTTCTGCTAGTACATAGGAAGGGTAATGATTTGTGTGTGCTTCTTTTGTATCCAGCCACTCTGCTAAAAGTGTCTTATCAGTTAGCACTTTTGGTTAGAGTCTTTAGGTCTCTTCATAGAGAATCTTGTCACCTACACTAGAGGCACTTATTTGCCCATCTGTGTCTGTCTGTTCTCTTCTCTTGTTGCTAAAGCTATGACTCCTAGTCTTACTGTGCTGTAATGCATACAAATAGGCAAAGTGGACCGTGGTGGAGCTGCTTTGAGTTTCTCTAATTTCATTTAATGTTGGCTGTAGGTCTGTCGTATATGTTTTTTCTGTTCTGGGTTTCTTCTGAATTTTTAATATGAAGAAATGTTGGGATTTGTCAGGTTCCTTTTCTGTATCTATGGAAGCAACCATGTTGTCCTTGAGTCTCCTTATATAATATGTAACATTTATTGATTACATGTATCGAACCATGGGATTGTTTCCTAGAGTTCTTCTTTACTTTGTTTTCCATTGGTGAACATCTTAGATGTAGTTAAATCCAACTTGATCTTGGTGAATGATCTTTTTGATGTGTTCTTGAATTCAGTTTGCAGGTATTTTATCGAAAGTGTTTGCATCTAAGTACATCAGAGACATTTCTTTGTTTCTTTCCTTTTCTTAAGTTATCTTTGGTATCAGGATAAAACTAGCCTTGTAAAAGGAGTTTGGTAATATTCATTTCTTTGTTGTTTTATTGACTAGTATTAGAAGTATTAGTGTTAGTTCTTCTATGTCTAGGAAAATCCACCTGGGAATCCATCTGGACTGTTTTCAGTTGAGAGAGATTTAATTACTACTTCAGCTTCACTGCTTGCTACAGATTTGTTTAAATTGTTTATCTCAATGTGGCTTAATTTTTATACATCGTATCCATCTAGAAATTCCTCCATTTCTTGTAGATTTTCCAATGTAGTAGAATATATACTTTCAAAATAAGACCAAATGACCTTCTGAATTCCACTAGAGTCGATTGTAATGGCTCCTTTACTATCCCTAATTTCCTAATTTTATTAATTTGGGTCTCTCTCTCTCTCTCTCTCTCTCTCTCTCTCTCTCTCTCTCACTCACTCTCAGTTTGTTTGGCTAAGGGTTTGTCAGTATTTTTAAAGAACCGATTTTTGTTCCATTGGTTCTCTATATTTCTTTTGTTTATTTCCATATCATGGTCTTAGCACCGATCTTAATGATTTTAATGATTCTTGTCTTGTGATTTGTTTGTTTGCAACCTCTCTGATTTCTTAATGTAGACACTTAGAGCTATAAGCTTCGTTTCCCAGGGAAGCTTTCCTTATAGCCCATAAGTTTTGGAATGTTCTGTTTCATTTTCATTTGCTTCTAAGAAATTTTTTCTACTTGATTTTATAAGGAACCTGTCATTGTGCAGTAGGATAATAATCTCCAGGAGTTCATAAATGCTTTAGGGTTTCTCTGGCTATTGGTTTGTAGGCTTATTCTATTGTCATGATGACTGCTTTGTGTCCTAAATAGATCCTGTGTCTAGATTGACATCCCTTTTCCAAATTTTGAGAAATTTTGTAATGATCTTTGTTTGCTGAGACAGAAAGAGTCTTACTGTGCAGCCCTGGCTGGCCTGGAACTCTTTGTAGACCAGGTTGGCCTGAGACTTAGATCTGCCTGCCTCTGCTTCCCAAGTGCTGGGATTAAAGGTATGTTACCATGCCCAGACTGTTATGATTTTTAATGTTTTCTGTGTCCCTTGAATTATACTCTCCTTCTGTGTCTATTATCCACACAGTTTGTCTTTTCTATATGCGTGTGTATGCGGAATTCCTGCTGGCACCTTTTACTGTTTTATCTTTGTCCAGTTTTTCTATCTTGTCATTAAGCTCAGGTATTTTGCCTTTGCCTTGATCCATTCTATTGGTGACATTTTTCACAGAGATTTTCGACTAATTTTTTTTCCTTATTTCCCTCATGTCAGATTGGTCTGTCTTCAGTTCGTCTGTCTAATTTCCTCTTTCATAGCTTGCATCATGTTCTTTGTTTCATTCAGCTGTTTGGTTCTCAACCAGGTGTTTATTCCTTTACCTTTATTGTCTGGACATTCTTGGAATCATTATGTCATTGTGTTGCCACAGTGTCTCTAGCTGACAGTTTATCTAACTCACCCTCACCATTACTGTTGAAGTTGTCATTTGTGAAGTTGGTTTTTGTGTTTCTTATGTTACTGCCTAGGCATGGACACATCTGGAGTTATTTCTTTGCTTGGTTTATTTTTTTATCAGCTATATTCTTTCAGTTGACATATTGCAGTGTTCATGTGGGACTTTAATGTGTCAGAATTGAGTGTGCAGTTCAGAAAATAGTTCCTTAGTCAAGAACTCAGGTTACATGGAATCAACTCTTTATTGTTCCCTAAGTGTAATATTAACTGTAAGATCAACCACCACTGTTTGTTTTATACACCCACTCTGTATAAGTTATATAAACCAATTAATGACACTGCCCATTTGACTCAGTCACTATTAGATGAGGAACCAAGGACAGTATGGAGTATACACAGATGGAAGACTAGTCACGGGAGGTGTTGGAATAGTGTGCTTTTTATTTTTGTGATAAACATCATGACTGAAAGCAACTTGGGGAGGAAAGGTTTTCTTATATCTTACAGGTTGGAGTTCATTTCCAACCTTGATACATATTGCCTGGGCTTGGCAGCTTTCTGGACCTTTGGTGCTCACCCACACAACCTCCTAAGAAAGGCAGTTTTTCATACTTGCCACAGAAGTACCATTTGAGTACCACTGGCACACTGTGTTGCCAGCTTGCCCGCAGTGCATTACTCTCTAAGTACAACTTTCCTCAGCCTAATGTTTCTGCATCTCAGGTGTCTGAGGCTCTGTTATAACTTGGGTTTCACTCTCATAGCTTCACACACAGTTTGCTCAGGAGCTCCATGCAGGGAATCCAGTGTTACTACATGTTACCTACCTTTGCTGGCTTTCTGGAATCTTGGTGTAAGCCTCTATGATCCTATTAATTCTTGCATTTTGCATCCCTGCAAGACCAGTACCATGTAGATGATGCCAAGTTGCACTACCAGTTTAAAACCTAGTTCCCTTGGACCAGTTTTAGTGGGACTATTTCTCTGAGTAGCCCTGGTCCCGTAGGATGCCCTAGAGGCTCCCTCTGTTCAGCCATTCTGTTTTCAGATGAGTTTACATTGATACATGCTGGAGCTCTCTGTGGGTTAAAGGTACCTCAGTCCATTTTCCCATGTAGTGCCAAGTCCCTCTGCCCTCATCAGTGGCACTAATCTCTAAACATTGTGCATACTTTGTCAGCACCATCCCTGCCCACAACTTTAACTCGGTTCACAACTTTAAACTTACTCATATTCCTCTTCTCACCAACTGCATGACTTTTAAAATACCTTTCTGCTCTGTCTTATAAATCTGGGGGAAAAAAAAAACCCATGCTGGGGCCTGGATGTTATGCTTTGAATCTCCTCCACCTCAAACTTGGACCATTAGTTATGACTTCAGCCTTACTCAAAGTTTTTGGACACAGATGGAACATAGTCACATTCTTTGCCAGAATGTAACACTGAGGGCCCAGTGCAGTTCCGAGAGGCCTTTGATTTTTTTTTTCTGAAATCTCATGAGCCCAGCTCCCCCTCTCCACATTCCTATTAACACTGTAGTTATCCAAGTTTCCATCGGAATGGACATGAGCTCGCAGCATTCTTCAGCATCTCTAGGCCTCTGTTCCAAACTCTTCCAGATGTGTCCTACAACCACAGCCCTGTTTGTCACAATCACAACAGCTCCAGTTTGCCAGATTTCTTGTGGGAACCCAATAAGAAGCAATTTAAAGGAACAGAGGTTTCTGTTGGCTTGTAGCTTGAAGAGCAGGCATGATCGTGGTGTGTCCATGGCAGCAAGAGCACAGTGACTGGTCCATCCGCCAGTGGCTGGGAAGGAGAAGCAAATGCTGGTGATCACACCGTACATTTTAATTATGGGACGTTCTTAGTATAGATGAGCTCCAAGCTTACTAGTGCCTGAAGGGCCATCCTCTTCGTGGGAAGAGCTTTAATCCCTGCTCCCTCTGTGCACCGAGCACTGAGCCCAAGGCTACACTTGGAAAGGTCAGCTGTGCCCAGGCAATGGCTCCATACTGTCTTACCTTCACCCATGTGGCCTTCTGTCACCCCCTCTGATCCAACAACAGTAGCCCCCCTCAGCAGAGCTCATAGAGCACATCACAGCAAAGCAGCGGACAGCTGTCTGCGTCTCTTCCTTGCACTCTGTGGTCAGTAACCTTTTCTCCCTGTCTGACAAGTGATACCTACTTTGTCTTCTCCTCTAAGATCTAATGTGAAAAGAGTCACTCACAGAAAATCTGTCATTTCACAAACCACATAATAGCCAACAATTGCAGAGTTTTTGTAAAAGAAATACTATGGAGGAAGTTAGGAAGATCAAAAAGACTTTTTAGGATCCATTGAGCTAAATCTTGGATGATCATGGGCATTACAGGCATGGTTACAATGACATTATGTAAGAAGACTTCACACTTCGGATCTTGTGCATTACACTGTGAAATCTACAACAGATTTGCTTTGTAATTCTTATAACCCCATAGAAATAGGTAGTGAGGGTCTTGAGATTTTGTATAGTTCGACTTGTTCTCTTGCCAACGCGTTTTCTGTTACCCATGATTCATGTGTGAAGAGATGGCCAGAAGAGCTTTTGCCCTAAAGGTCACCCTTATACTGATCTCCTCAGAATGACTCCAGTTAGCATACAGAGTGAATGTGGGGTTGCTGCTGTCACACATGTTTGATAGTTATTCTGGAAGACAAGGTAAGGGGATGGCATCTTAATTTCATGATCTGTAAGAGTAGAAGAAAGAAAAGAATGGGGAAATCATAACAAAATAAATATAATGCAATTTTAACTAACTGTAATCACTGTATATTTCTTATTAGTGTGTACAGTACACTTTTACTGGGAGTATGAAAGGAGTCGTAAAAGATGTAACAGTTTAAGCCTGTTGTAAGGTAGTAGACCAAACCAGACCAAGGGAGAACAAGACTAGTGTGTCATTTGCTTTATGTTGCTGTGATAAATACCATGACCAAATTCAACTGGAGGGAGGAGAGGGTTTATTTGGCTTCTACTTCCACATCACAGTCCATCAAAGGAAATGGGAGCAGGAACCTGGGGGTGGAACTGACACAGATACCGTGGGGACTGCTGCTTACCAGGTCTCCCCATAGCTCACTCAGCTTGCTTTCTTATATAATCTGTGGCTACCTGGATGGCATGTGGTGGGTGGCACCCATCCACAGCAGGATGGACCCCCACATCAATCATTTATCAAGAAAAAAACCCACAGACATGCCCACAAGCCAATCAGATGCAGACATTTCTCACTTGCGGTTTCCTCCTACCAGGTGACTCTAGTTTGTGTCAAGTTGACAAAAACTTAGCAGCACACTAGCTATGAGACAAAGAGAGTCACAGTTTTCTACAGTTTTTAAACATTTTTATGCCTAACATGGTAGTATCTACCATGTTTCCAGCATGTAGGAAGGGCAAATCTCATTTAGTTGGAATCTATATAGTGCCAGCCAGATATACATAGTGAGAGTGTGTCTAAAATGAGTGTATTAATTTAAAAACTGTGTGTGTTAAGTCAGAGGATGTGGGGCCTGCGAACCAGCTTGTCAGGCTTGGCTGTGGATGCCTTTATCTTATATTAGGCCATCTCACCAGCACCGCAGAGGTTTGGGGTGAGGTTGTTCGCTTAGTTTTTTATGTGTACAGATGTTTTGCCTGTTTTGCTTCCATGAATGTCTGTGCACCCGATATGTTCCTGGCACTTGAGGAGACTAGAAGCATTAGATCCTCTGGAACTGGAGTTACAAAAAGTTGTGAGCTGTCATGTGAGTGATGGGCAAATATTTCCTAAGGGCTTTGAAAGACCAGTTCCTCTGCCTATGTTCAGGTAAAAGGTTTGTGCCCATAAATACATAAAGATCTGGTCTGGTAGCATTCACTGTGTCTCCAATTTCTATTTACTAGTAATGAATTTTCAAACCAACAGTTCTCTTGAACTTCTAAATAAATGTTTCTCTTAGGTTGCAAAGAACATGTGCTGGAAGATGCAAAACCCGAATCCCTTGGTGACGCTGCAGACTTGGCCCTGCCGCCTGAAATGCCAATTCTCATCGACTCCCATGCCCTGAAAGACATCCTGGGGCCACCACTGTATGAACTAGAGGTGAGGGTTCTCACATCTCTGTTTACACTGGTGCTTGCTTGATGTCAGACAAGTACAGTTGGGGTTTCTGAGGCTAAGTTCTGTCTTTAATGAAAATTTTCCCTGTGTAGTCTTACACTTAGATGCTTCATGTGATAGTGTGGCTCTTGAATGGAAGTGACCCAAGTTGTAAGTTCTTCTGGGCAGCCAGGCTGGCCTGACCAAGTCATCCCTTCATTTCCTGAGTGCCCATGCTCATTGATTTGCCTATGCAGAATCATATACATTTTAATCAAGGATGCCCTGTGGCTTGTCCACAGAGAGCTAAGGAAGGAGGCAGCAAATCAGCCATGATTCCAACTACTTAAAAAACAGACTGCTGCCAGTACTCTCCGGTCGAGAACCCTCAAGGGTTAAACTATATGCTGCTTTAATTCTGTTACTGTCTTTTTCTGCTTTTTCCTTTCCTATGTTACAGAAGGCCTGAAGGCCAACATGAGCTGAGGCAGCAGATGGAAGTAGCTTATAAAACAGGGGGTTGAAGGCAAATTGTGTCGTTTGTGGTATTTAGATGTTTAGGTGCATTCACAGGTAAATTGCTAGGAAAGGTTTGTAAAGATGTGTAAAAAATGAGATCTGCTAAACTGTGCATAAGGCAGTGTCTCCAGCAATAATTCCAAATCATTACCAGTGATGATAGTTTTTCCCAAGGGCTTACAACAAGAGGGAGAAGACAGACTCCCTGCACCCGTCACGTGTTAACTCCTGAACTGGCTCCCCACAAAGCTCCCAGTTACCAGAACCGTCCTTGTTTATTCTTGCCAGTGAATCTCAATTTGAATCATACAACCAAAGGTATTATTTTGGTTGTTTAAATTCTTAAGATACCATGGATTTGGATTTTTAAAAAAAACTGAGCTTAGTTTTGGTTGAGAAAAATAGTTAATCTGCTTTCTCGCTATAGCCAGTGAGTTCATGAGTGAAGACGGTGATTCTCATCCCAGTCCCAGGGCCTCTTTCTCTAGACTTCATAGAAAGCTCCTGCCAGCAGCTCTTACTGAGTACTTAAACAAAGGACTGAGTACTTAAACAGAGGGTGTCACATGCTCTACAGCCTTCTCAGCTGATGCTGGGTTTGGAAGTGTTCTTGTCATTCAGGAGCTCTGGCAGAGAAACAGCAGAAAGAAAAAGGAGGAACGGTAAACATGTCTTAGCAGCAGTCTCTGATGTCATCTGATTCTCCTTACAGCATCCTAGTTATTACATGTGATACTTCTACCAATAGGAATGTGAAGGGAGACTTCCTTAGGTAGAATGCAAACCCTACTCTTGTTTTGAAGCCTACATCCTTTCCCTGGACCAGAGCCTTGCCTCTCCAGGCTCGCTGCAGAGTCAGCGCTCGTGGCTGTGCTCTTGTAACCCAGGGCCTTTACTTTGAGGCGCTCTGTCAGTCCTGGAGCATAGTTGCAGTCATATCCCTGTAATGCTTGCCAGAGCCTGACTAGAATGCCATGGCTCCTTGTGAAAGCACTAAAGTGAATGCAAAATCCTGGTGGGTTCCTAAGTCTTCACCTAGCCTATAAAAGGGTCACATTTGAACAAACCACTGTTTCAGTCATGTGACATTAAAGCAATATAAACTTGGCCACAATTAGATATGCAAATGTTCCTTAAATGTTGATCTTCAAAGTGATTAAAACCAAAGGGCTAGAAAAAGAACTCAGCAAAATAAAGATTACTACCATGTCTGCGATCCAGGCAGGGCTCAGGTCCCAGACCCCACATGGTGGATGGTGAGAACAGATGCCACAAAGCTGCCCTCTGACCTCCACACGTGTGCTGTGGCGTGCATGTACGTGTACACATACACAAATATTTTCCATTTTTTCTAAAAAGAAAAAAATGCAACCACTAAGAGACCCCGCCTAGTATTCATTAAGCTTTTCCTCAGTCTGCATGTTAGCCTAACTGCTGTATGAGTGGGAAAATAACAAATCAACTTGAGCGCTGGGGTTAGAGTTGAGTGGTACACTCCTTGCCTAACACACACAAAGCCTTGGAAGATGGGTGAATTTGAGATACTTTTAATTTGACACATAGTGAGAAAAACATTCTGAAAAGGTTTGTGTGTCTGTGTGTATGCACACAGGCACATACCACAGTATGCATGTGGAGGTCAGAGGGCAGATTTCTGGACTCAGTTCTCTCTCTTCACCATATGGGTTCCTCTGTGGATCAAAGTTAGGTAATCAGGCTTGGCAGCAAGCACCTTTACCAGCAGAAAAGGTGCACATTGGATTGTACTTGGTGACACACAGTACTTATCCTCCAACACAGATACACCACAGAACAGGCAGTCTGGAGCTATGGAGATAAAGTTAGCACTGCTGCCTCCCAGCCGTTACTCTGCATTTTCATACCTGGGATGTGCTAACCAGTAGTTTGTCACCTAGACTCATAATCCCAGCTGAGCAGCTTGTCCCACTGAAACTGGCATCCAGGCGGCACTGCCCCGGGTCTAGGATATCACCAAGGAGTGGCAACAGGAATCCCGTGAAGCTATCACGTGTCAGATGAGTGTCAGTGAGAGGGTGGTTGCTTCCTGAAGCAAACTTACGTACTAAAAAGCCAGCCAGTCTTTGGATATGTCGAGATGGACAGTCCATTGAAGGCACTCTGAAAATCAAGGCATATGTAACTGGACCCAACTGCTCTTGGAAGTCAGCTTCTCACCCATGTGAAGGGCTAAACTTTATCTGGTGAATGCTAAATAAGAACATCCAGATAGTGAGACATGTGACTCAAAATAATGTAAGGTAGTAAGTTGTCACAAGTTAATGCTTAAGTTTGCAGTCTTATGGGACAGTGTGATTACAGTGCTCTGGAAACAATTTCTGCATGTTGACATAACTGATATTTCCCTTTCAAGGTATCTGAGCGTTTGAGTCAGCCTGGAGTGGCAATAGGGTTAGCATGGACTCCCTTGGGTGGCAAAATCATGTTTGTGGAAGCAAGTCGAATGGACGGCGAAGGTCAGTTAACACTGACTGGCCAGCTCGGGGACGTCATGAAGGAGTCTGCCCACCTCGCCATTAGCTGGCTTCGAAGCAATGCAAAGAAATACCACCTGACTAATGGTACATGGCCAAACTGCAATGGGGACACAGCTGGGAAGGAGGGCCCTGGACCAGAATCCAGGAAGTATCTAACACTGAGACAAAGGTGACACTACTCAGTAAAGTCCAAGGCTTGGCTTCTGAACCCATACGGAGAGACTCTAATGATCACATTAAACTGTCTGGCCGAGTCCCTGAACCAGATACAAAAGCAAAGCTTTAAATCACATTTAAGGAGAGGGAATCTTACTGTCCAGACCCCACTCTAAGTACACTATCCATTAATATCTTTAAGCATGCATTTGTACAAAACATTCATTTTTGTGTTTGATTTTATTCTGAGAAAAAAACTGGGCTTAATTTTTCTACATTAAAATTCTTTTTCCCCCCTTTTTAAAGCTTTTGGAAGTTTTGATCTTCTTGACAACACAGACATCCATCTGCACTTCCCAGCTGGAGCTGTCACAAAAGATGGACCATCTGCTGGTGTTACCATAGTAACTTGTCTCGCCTCACTTTTCAGTGGGCGGCTTGTGCGCTCAGATGTAGCTATGACTGGGGAAATTACGCTGAGAGGGCTTGTTCTTCCAGTAAGTATAGAAAACAGATCATGTACTTATAATTTTTATTTAAATTAATAAGTTTAAATTTACATGAATAGTAAAAACTAGTAAAAAATAGTAAAAACTTTGGTTAAAAATAGACATGAAAATTTTAATACTTGAAAGTAACTTATATTTTAAACTTTTGGTCAAGTAAAAGAAAACCTGACCATCATCTCCCAAGTTTCCCTATCATCTAAAAATATTTACGGGAAAAGAAATATCAGTGTGGTTATAGGAAGATCAGTGGTTCATCTGAATGTCTGCAGTCTCTTCTCTCTACTAGCATTAAGTGCACTGCATGTCCATAAAGTTAGACTGTTGGCTTTTAAGATCATTCCACACTTTTTCAAGTTCCTTTGAGACATCCTAGCACCTTGTAGGAATCTTGAGAGTACCATAATTGGCAAGATTTAGAGCAAAACAATTTCAAAAACCCTGCCTGTATCTGTAGGTTCCTGGGCTTCAGTGCATATCCTGACCTACATGCAAATGCTGTGGAAATACACAGGACTTAAGGATTAGGGCTTTCTGTGACTAGGTACCAGGACTCGTCGGACTGGACAAAGCCATAGCAGGAAGAGGAAGAGGAGGATGAGCAGTGGCAGCAGCAAATATTCTTCTCTCTGCCAAAGTCCTTATACAGAGAAGAGGAGAGCATAGACTTAGCCGTGGTTACGATCACTACAGGGGCCAGGCGCTTGTAAACCCCAGCAACTCAGGGAGATTGAAGCAGCATGGACAACTTAGTGAGACCTGGCCTCAAAGTAAAAAGGAGCCAGAAATACGACTCAGTAGCAGAGGACTTGCTTATTAGTCTTGCATGTAAGACTTAGTTCATTTCCTATTGAAAAACCACTAAAATTATTGTACTGCACTATTTTTATTCAACCATGCAAGGACCATGAAGAAAAATAGAATTTTTTAAAAAATACTCGCTAAGGCTAAAGAAAAGGAAACCTTTTAGATTGAATGTAGTTTAGAATTGGTTAAAAAAAAAAACTAAACGTGTGTGTGTGTGTGTGTGTGTGTGTGTGTGTGTGTAAAATACTATAAGTTGTCCATGCTGCTTCAATCTTCCCAAGTTGCTGGGGTTTTACAAGTGCCTGGCCCCTTTAGTGATCACTGGTGAGTCCATAATCTCCTCTCATCTGTTTAACATCCAACATCCAATTATAGCAAATAGGAAAATGGGAGATTACTCAGAGAAGTAACAGAACATATCCTGGAGCAGAAGGTAGCCTCAACTTGAAGGACTGCACCAACCAGCAGAGATGTTCTTGGAGTTTTCAGCTCACTGAGTGACACTGGACATACAGTATAACAGTATTAGTCATATATGTAGGTAGGTAGGTAGTGTCTTGCTGTCAATCAAGTGTGAGTATGAAATACTTTTCATACTGGAAGGAAGCAATCTGAGAATTTGCTCTGAAGAAAGCACTGTCGAAGCACACAGTACAGGGCTGGGTGGCAGCGTGTGGGAAGGCCTACAGCCTAGCCACGGCGGTGTTGAAGGTGCTGAGCCTGTAGGCAGCATCTTGTGGCTCAGGGTCTCTAACTGCAGGCCACAGTCACCTGGGTGACTGAGAAGGAGGACCTGCTTCTGCATGCACATAGGAGGCCCGGGTCTTGTCTTCACCGTGGGGTTTTTCCCAGTCTGTATGGATAACCTCAAACATACTAGTTTGCTTACTCTAAGGCAAGTGATCCACGACAACAGCCCAGGCAGAAGCTCTTTTAATACCTTATCCTTGAAGGTCGCACAGCATCACTTCCAACACAGTATGCTTCACACCGACAAGGCACGAAGCCAGGCCCAAATTGGGGAAAGGAAATGACTCCACCTTTTGTGAAGAAATCATTATGGGAATAGGTTTTTTGTTTTTGTTTTGTTTTTCTAGCCACAAGAAGGGCCAGGACTAGTAGCACATGCCTTTGATCCTAGCATTGAGGGCAGGGAACAGAGAAAGACAGATCTCTAGGAGTTCAGGATTTTGTCACAAAACAAAAACAAATACAAGAATTTAGTTTGGAGTGTTCTCATTTTTAGGTGGCACAAAAGTCTTGCTTTGTAGTAATAAAGACAATAATCCTGTAACATCCGAGCTTCCTGTATAAGAGCAGTTCTGTTTTGTTAACCTAAAAATCTTTATTTTGTAAAAACAAAAATGGTATGTATTGAGATATCATGATATTCAATACATGTACACATCACATAACACTTAAATCAACATGTTTATTTCCCCCATTTGTCATTTCTTTAAGGTAAAATCTTCAAACTTCTTTCTTCTAGATAGGAAAAAAATAACCAAGCAAATGCAATGTTGCTATACAACCAACCTAAACACAAGGCTACAAATGACAATTAAAAAATATCTGTAGCTTCAGATTTTTCTCTCATTAAAAGTATTTAATATAGGTCACCATTAAGCTTTTCAGTGGTTTCCCAGCTCATACAGTCACAAGATGGGAGTTGGGCTGAACCCCCCATCTTTGTTTCAGTGAACATAAACCTTGAGAGTTGTCTTCTTTTGCCTGGCAGGTGGGCGGAATTAAAGACAAAGTCCTAGCAGCACACCGAGCAGGACTGAAGCACATCATAATTCCGCAGAGGAATGAAAAGGACCTTGAAGAGATTCCAAGCAACGTCAGACAAGACCTAAGTTTTGTCACAGCAAGCTGCCTAGATGAAGTTCTAAATGCAGCTTTTGATGGTGGCTTTACTGTCAAGACCAGGCCTGGTCTCATTGACAGCAAACTATAGGCCCTAACATTAGCTGAATTTAATTATGAGGCAAGGCTGGTTTGAAGCACCAAATGATTAAGCAAAATATCCCTAATCTGTGGACATAATCAAGATAGCAATGGGTCTGTTTAAGTAGTTGTTGTTTATTACAGAAATGTTGGCTTAATAAAATAATTAAACCTAGAATTCTGTATTCAGTGGGTTTGGTATCCCTGGGAAAGTCAGAGGGACTCTGTGGTCCTAGAACAAAGAACTTTCTAGAAATGTCAACCCTCAGGCCACCAGAGACCTGAATCCAACTCGGGTGTAAAGTGGAGATCCAGGAACCCCTCTCCCCAGTGCGCCTGGTGGACTTAATAACTGAGTGAGCCAGATATGTCTCAGGCACATGAGAAGAGCAGAGGCAGGTGGCTCTCTCGATGTTCAAGGCCAGCCTGGTCTACACAACAAGTTCCAGGACTACATAGGGAAACACCGTGTCCAACAAAACAAAAACCAGCTGGCATACACTCCTAGCTATGGAGACCTAATGTAGACTTTGTCTGATCCTGGAACCAATCACTTGGTAGGGAAACTGACAAAATCTAGACAGCTGTCTTGTGTTGTGTTAAAGGGGTCTGGGAGGATCCCTGCACATGACAGGTCTTAGGCCAAGGGAAGCAGCAATGGGAATATTAATTATATGGGACAGGGGCATGTGCTGACAGTCATTACAGCATCACAAGAACTTCGGGTGCCTATAATCTCAAAGTAGAGGACCAAACGGGAGCAGCTATGTTCCAGGAAGGCCCCTAAACTCAAACTCCTCATTCCTGCTACCCCTTCAACTTGTTTATGCCAAATCCCAAGCATGTCAACCTCCCCATGCCTGTCCTGTCCTGTGACTCAGTCCAAGGAACCAAAGGATGAAGGCAGCCCCTGTGCTTACTAGCTTCCTGAACCCAGTTTCTAACGTGTCCATGTGTAAAGTAGTTTAGTAGTATTGCTGATTCAACAATCCAATATAATGCAATTTTAATTGAGTCAGAATCATACATTACAAAATCTAAGTAAGATATAATGTAAAAATATTTTTGACACTTCCTGGATGAGAATGGGGTCTGCAAATTACTTGAACTCCTGCTCAGGCCTGCTAATAAAATCTCGGGAGGAAATGTCAGATCTAGGACTACTTGGGGCACTGTGCTGTGGGAAAAGGTCTAAACAGACATTCACAACACTTAGTGAGGTAATGTTGCCATTTCAGTAATCTTACACAGGGAGTGAAGGAACAATTGACTGCCTCCAGCCAATGAAGTAAGTCTCCACACCCAGTTCTGCCTCATCACTGCCTGAGGTGGCAACAAACTATCTTTAAAGCTTGGGGTTCTCTGGGTCCTAGACATCAGCACTGACCTAGATACTTAGAAAACTTCACAGGGCATCTTCTGTGCTGTCTTAAGTCAGTGTGTGGTTTTTCTTCTGTGTGGCCATCTGTGTGCGTGTGTGTGTGTGTGTGTGTGCGTGTGTGTATGTGTGTGTGCGCGCGTGTGTGTGTGTGTGTGTGTGTGTGTGCGCGCGCGCGCGTGTGTGTGTGTGTGTGTGTGTGTGTGTGCGCGCGCGCGCACACACACATGAGACCAGGAGAGGGAGTCATTCCCTGGAGCTGGACTTACAGGTGCTTCTGAGCTGCCTGGTGTGGGAACTGGGAACTGAATTTGGGTCTTCAGCCAAATCAGCGAGCACTCGACTGGTGAACCATCATCTCTCCAGCTCATCTTTCCTTTCTAAAGCTGCCCATTAAAGTAAGAATGTTTCTCTAACACCGTTTTTGGTTTATTAGGAAGGAGTCTTTGATTGGAAAAAAAGTCCATAAAATTTACCACTTACAAGTATCTAATTCAGGGACATCTGTGGCATTCAGAATTCCCATTGTCCACAATTTTCTCAGCACAATCAGAAAAAATGAACTCACTCCCTCCATTTCAGATCTGGCAACCACTCTACTCCTTCTGCTAAATGCTTTAGAGAAGTGACAGCTCACCAAGTGTCAACTTTATCCCTATACCATGGACCAAATTTGCCTTTTATGGTTGAACAATCCACTGTATGCATATGGCACATTCTGTTATACATTCATCTTTTGTTTTGTGACTGTTGGCTATGAACAGGAATGCACAAATCCCTGCTTTTCTAATTATTTTGGGATGTGTGTCCAGTAGAACTTATGTGGTGGTGCTGTGATCAGAATGGCCTAAAATGCCTGTGTTCTATGCTCACTAGGAAAGGGCTCAAGAGAACAAGCTAGCTGCTTTGTACCTGTATACTCCTCAACAGGAGGTTAACACTGAGGTGCCATCTTGGAAACAGGGTCTTATGGCCCTCACCATCACCATTCAACTTACCACATACTGACCTTAGACCCTCCAGATCTACGAGAAATATATCGGTCCTTTATTAAACCCCAAACAAATGACATAAAATATTTTGAGCTCTCACACTCTCTTTCTCACTTTCTGTGTGTGGGGTATGTGTGTGTTGTGTATGTGTGTGTGTGGTGTGTGTGTGTTTAGGATGGTGCTAGGGATTAAATATAGGGCCTTGCATATGCTGGGTAAGTACTCAAACACTACACCTCAAACCCAGCTACAGCCCCAATTCTTTCCTGCCTTGGCATACCATTTGACATTTTCACATACACAGAAATTTTCAGGTATCAAAGCTGAGTAAAGCTAAAGCTGTAAGTACCCTGGTTATCAACTTTATAGTATAGTTTCTATTGGTTCTGCCCATTTATTTTCCTCTGACTGTTCTACAAACTACAAAGACTCTGAATTCCTACATCACATAATAAGTTATATGCAAACTTTAGGGGCAAATGCCTTCTGTATAATTTGTTCCTAAAATATTTAATACTAATTAGTAAATCAGTGGCTGTAGATAAAGTTATGGATATACTAGAGATTGTGAATGATATAAAATATACATGAATCTAAAAAACACCAGGTCAGTGTATGTACTAAAACATGATTTCTCTTTCCTCTTCCCTGAAAGCAACTAAAATTTGCATTCTAGACTAGAAGTATAGCTCAATAGAATACTTGCTTAGCACTGGAGAGGTCACAGTTTCAATCTCTAAACACAAAACCACTTTGTGTTGTGGCCACAGCACATACTCTCTTCATAACACTGAGGACACAAAAGAATCTCATTTGCAGTGCCAGCTCCCAACAAAGTCGCTGCCTAAGCTACAGTAATTCTGATTGCCATCTAGGCACAGTGGTTAGTGATGTCTGCCATTAACTTCCAATTCCAATACTTTTCATTGCTGTGACAGAATACCTGAGAAAGACTTCTTTGGGCTTGTAGTTTCAGGTTCCCATGCACAGCTGCCCTGCAGCCTCGGGCTTGTGCTGAAGCAGAACACTGTAGTGGAAAGGGAGGGCATGCCAGAGTACAACTGTTCACCTCACAGCAGCTAGAAGCAGAAGAGCCAGTGAGGAAGATGCAAAAACAAGACACAGCTTCCAAAATACATCCCTAGTAATGGGACTTCCTCCAACTAGCCCTCTCCCAACAGTCTATTCAGCCACAATCATTGATGAAGTTAGCAGTGATCCACTTTTCAGTACTACTATTGGAGGCCAAGCCTTTGACACCAGTCACTGTGGAGGATGCTTCATGTCAAGACACAACATCTCTACCAAAATCAACTCGAGCCAGGCTGAGGGCAAAAGCACCTAGTATCTCCTTCTATAAAACACTTTCATGAAATAAATTCTACTATCAGTAAGTCTTGACATTAAGTCATACAAGTATTAATTTTGACAATTCTTATGAATGTAAAATTCAGCTGAGATTAGTTTTGTTTATTGAAATAACATGTTCAAGATCACATTACTCTAACTGAAGGAGAAACTGTACTGTGAGCTCCTTAGACAAGTCAAGAGAAGCAGTTAGTCGCCACTTTGATGATCAAGGTCCAACACTAATGCTTGCTTCTTTGCTGGAGTAAAATGTATTGTGCCTTACAATGAAAACTATTCTTTATTAAAAAACAAAACAAATGCCGGGTAGTGGTGGCGCACACCTTTAATCTCAGCACTTGGGAGGCAAAGGCAGGCGGATTTCTGAGTTAGAGGCCAACCTGGTCTACAGAGTGAGTTCCAGGACAGCCAGAGCTACACAGAGAAACCCTGTCTCGAAAAAACAAAAAACAAAACAAAAAAACACTACAAAAGACAAAACAGATGATCTGGTCATGGTTTTAATCCCCACCAATCTCTGAGTCCAAGTTCTTACTTTGCAAGTTCTAAGCCAGCCAGTGCTCCAGGGCTACACTACCAAGACTGTGGCTTGATTTAAAAAAAAAATTTTTTTTAAAGGATTTTAATTTTAGGAAAAAAATGCCAATGTCAATAAAAATTCACTTGATATACTATAGTGCTTAGTATAAAAGCTAAATACTGTCTGAGTGATGCCAGCTTGGTAAATGATGTAACTAGCTTAACTGGACAAGTAAGACATTGAGAACTCCTTTACGTTTTGCACACATACCCACTGTGGAACACTGCTTCCCCAACACTATGTACACCTTTTCGTTGGGGGGCAGGGTCTTACTGAGTAGCCCAGGCAGGCTTCTTAGCTGCCTATGCAGCAGTATACAATGATCCTCCTCCTGCAGTCTCCCAAGTGCTGGTCTGGGTTACTTAGGAGAATGTATACAAATAGTGACAGTACCTGTAAGTAATAACACTGTATTCACTGTGACATCCTGATCTGACTCTCGTCTATCTAGACCACTGACTGGCCCTACATATGTTTCGTTTTATCCAATGTTGGATTGGGTATGGGTGGCTTTTATTTTTTGATAACTTTAAACAATTAACTTTCATTTTTTATGTGTATAAGAGTTTTATCTGCAAGTATATTTATGTACCATGTGTATGCCTAGTGCCCTGTGGAGGCCAGAAAGCATCAAATCTCCTGGAACTGGAGAGGCGCCACACGGATGCCTATGGACCCGGACCCGGGTCCTTTGAAGAGCAGCCAGTGCTCTCAGCCAGAGTTATCTCTCCAGCCCACTTTTTGTTCTTAAATTTGGATTACTTACCAGAATTTCGTCTCAGGAATCTGAATGAAACGTCTATATTTTACTTATCATTACAGATGTTGCTGAATTTAAAGAGCTCTGTAATTCTTTGAGGGCAGGAAACAAGGAATGATTGTCATTTTTTCTGAATTAAACTCACATAAGTGTAAACTTCATAAATGTGACCCTTCAAGTTATATATACGGTTTTTAAAAATTAAAGCAAATGGAAACTCCTCACTAAACCAGCCCAGGACTCAATTCAACATGACAAATTCAAGATTAAGAGCTGAGGCTGCAGGATGGAGGCTCTAGTTGGATCCTGAGCAACATAAACAGGATGGAAAGCAAAAGAAGCAAGTCCAGAAGGATCATGTATGCCTGCTACAAACCTCCTCAGAGGCACCAGGAGGGTCAAGGGCGGCACAGAAACGATCCACTCTAAGAGTTAACTGTTCTATGCCAAATCTCAAAGGAACAAATAATATTGCTACATTCCTCCTCTGTGGGGGGGTCAGGAATATGAAGACTTAATAGCTAATAATGTTAACATGTCAACCTTACCTGTTGGTAAATATACCTAAAATATGCCTTCACTTGCTAAAATTAGCAAAGCCAGAAGGTAAACAAAATCCCTCCTACTTCTGAGCCTCATTGAAGCCTCTCCAGAAAGCAACAATAAAAATATTTACTTAAAATATTAATGCCCAAAACATACTGATACATGATACTAAGAATGTATAGACTAATTTGTATATAGCAAAAATAAAAAATCTTAATGTATCAAACAAAATATTAGCCAAGATTATAGTGACTGGTCAAGTTACCAAAATGTTTCTGCTAGGAATTCAGTTCAGTGAAATGCTTGTTCATAGGGCACACATGAGGAACTAGGTTCAAGCCCAAAATAAATGAAGAAAGAGGCAGGCAGGCAGGCGAGCAGGCAGGCAGGCAGGCAGGCAGGCGAGTAGGCAGGCAGGCAGGCAGGCAGGCAGGCGAGCAGGCAGGCAGGCAGGCAGGCAGCCGCAGACAGGCAGGCAGACAGGCAGGTGAGTAGGCAGGCAGGCAGGCAGGCAGCAGACAGGCAGGCAGGCAGGCAGGCAGGCACAGGCAGGCAGACAGGCAGGCGGGCAGGCGGGCAGGCGGGCGGGCAAGCCAGCCCAAGTTTTGTTTCCATTTTTGAGACAAAAGATTACTATGTAGAGCAGGGTAACCTCAAACTCTTGAGTCTGCTGCCTTGGCCACCAAGGCAGAACTACAGGCTCAGACTACAGGTGTGAACCATGACCAACCTTTCTCAAGACTTATCAAAATGGTAATATATAGGGTGGTCATGGGGCAAGAGTTATATAACCAATCAGCATTATGAAAATAAATATGTACAAGAATAACTACATACATTAACTGTAAAATTAACTGTGTTCACAGTGAAGAGTATATCGATCTCCACTGGCTATGCCATTTTGAGATTTTAAAGTCTAGGCAAAATACAGTGAAACCACAAAGTGACATTCCCCAGAGACATCCGAAGCTGCTTTTCATCCAAGCATCATGGCACTTATCTGTCCTCACAGCACTTGGGGACTGAGGTGAGATGTAGGATTCACACAGCTTTTCTAACTATTCATACAAGTAAAACTCTGGTTGTAATCTGTAGCTGAATTATACCTTTTACCCCAAATATAACTAACTGTATAAGCTTAGGACAACCAATTCAATATAAGGCTTACCTGTATTGAAAATGGCTAACAGAACCAAACTCCATGATCCAGAATTGGAATTAGGATAAGGGAGAAACCCAAATTAATTCTCAATGACTTTCTAAGCTTCGGGTACCCACTAGGAGTATAAAATTACCAATGGTCAGATTTCTGCTTGTGTATGAATGTATCTAGAGACATGATTCTACAGGCAAAATCCAGAACCCCACACTGGTTGGATGCTAAGGTCCTGTGAAGCAGTGTTTCAGGTTAAGTACTTGTTCCTCATTTAACCCCATACATACTCACCATGACTTAACTCCATTTATCACATTAGGAACCTGGGCCCAAGGTCATACAGCTGGTTAAGTTGTGTAGAGGTAAACTAGTGCCTAGAAACTTGAAAATCAAACTGCAGAGTCAATATTCCACCACTAGAGCTAGGAAGTGATAAAATAACTCACTTTTTTTTATAAAGGAAGAGTGATCGGCATTAATTAGCCATATTCCTAATGTCCTTATGGGAATGAAAATGGGAGGGAGAGATGTCCAGTCTTTTTTGTGATTCATAATAAAACATAATTCAAACAGTAGCATACAATCTTCTGCTCTAAAATACAAACTGGACCAGGAAAATACCCTTGACTTCATCAAGCTTTGGACTATAGGTTGGGGCTGCAGCTCAGGGGCAGAGCATTTGCAAGTGCTAGGTCCTACATTCAGTCCTCAGCTCCAGGGAAACAAAAAACAAACAAACAAACAGACAGACAACCTAGAGCTAAAGTAAACACATTAAATTTTTTTAATTTGCCAGATAATCTTTTAATGAGAATTATAAAAGACCAAAAACATTTTTTGCAAACTGTCTTTTTTAAAAAACAAGTGATTTACTTTAATTACAAATACTGTGTATGATGATGCACTCTTTTGCAAAACCAATAAATACAAGAACCAATTTAAACATGTGATTTGCCCAAGACATTTGAAGAGAGGAAAAGCCTGATTTTTTTTTTAATTTATATAAATCAGAATTTACCCCCTAACCTAACCTTTCAAAGAGTTAGCCTGACCTGACGGTGTGACGCACGTAGGACAGTAATCGCAAGACAGGACCACCCTGTACTTGTTTCAGCCTTGACAGCTGCCCTGCTACCTTTCCTTTCTGGAATTCCTATTTTTCACAAAAGGGCTGAATTAAAAATATTTCTAATAAATTGATTGAAGGAAAAGAAAGTATGTACTGAACACAAACTTTTGACATTAAGCAATTATGAATATCAAAAAGACACTAACTTAAAAGGTACAAAAGTGAGAAAAACCTGAATTACAGAAAAGAAAGTCAAATTTATTTAATGAAAAACTAGAATAAAAATTAGCAAATACACACACACACCAAAAAACAAAAACAAAACAAAAAAACAAAACAAAACAAAACCACAGCAGCACTATGTGTTGACTTACAAGGGGAAAGCAGTGGTCCGTGACCACGCAGATGGCTTGTCAGTTAAAGGAAAACCAACCACACACGTGCACGCATGCGTGCACAGACACACACCCCCAAAAAATTGTCAACAATACAATCAATCTACAACAAACACAAAGTTCAGAAATATTTTACAATGTTTCCTTTCTTAATACAAAAGATGCCCATCTTGGGTATATATATTTTTTCAGTGGTTTACTGTTGAATTATTTTTAAATATATTAGTGTTACTACATGCAACTGTTTCCTGTATTAACAGCTTTTCTTTTTATTTACCTTCATGTCTAGCTTCTACCTACCAGGAAAGTTTTAGGTTGGCAAGCAGATGGGTGCCTTATTCTCTGTGAAGTCAAATGCAAATTTTAAACACTGGCCAGAAATATTTGATTGCCGTTTCAACACATGGAAATAGTTACATTGATGCCTAAATTGCCATTTTCTGCAAAAAGCTGTGCAATGCTGGTGTCAAACACTAGGCAGTCACTATTCATAATGGCTGTTGCAATTCCCTCATGAATAGATCGAGGAGTCGCTTCCCAAGTCAATCGCCGCCTATGACCATTTAGCTCAAGTCGATATGCAAAATTTTCAGCTTGCTTGCGTGTTCCTATCAGCTGTACAATTGCAAAGAACTGCTGATGACCATCGTATTTTTCTTGTTTCTCCAAGACTAACATGAAATGAAAGCCAAAACAAGACTGCATCATCACCCAGTCAACAGCACCAGGAAGGTTAATGTCTGTAGCAAGGAACACTATATCCTCTCCTTGCAGGGTGGTAATGGACTTGTGCTGATGCATCAGGTGGGGCATGACAGCGTCCAAGGAGCCTTGCCACTTACAGGAAGCCCCAGGGCAGGGGCAGGAGTAAGGCCTGAACTCACAGAGCTCCTCGTGCTCTGCCTTTTCGGTGTGCGGCAGAGTTATTTCACATCCAGAAGAGGCATATTTACAAGGGAAGAGTACTGAGTTGGCCACTTTCTCCATAGCCAAGTTGCGAATGGATCCCAATGGGCCCCGGCAGGTGGGACAACATGTAAGTTTGGGGCGACAGTTGCTACAAACAAGATGGCCACTCTGACACTGAAGAATAGGTGGCAACACATAGTCAAAGCAGACAGGACACTCAAAAAGACTCGCCAAATCATTGTTGGATGCAGTTGTGCCAGTCAAGGCAGGTACCCTCTGGGATGGTGGACACTTTGAGGTGCCAGTGGGTAATGCTGTAGCAGTCTGACGGCTCATCTCTGTAAAGAAAAACAAGAAAATAAAAGGAAGCAGGAGAAAAGGTTACAAATACAACACATTTATAAATATGTATGTATACATGTCATAAATACTTGTAAAACATACCACAAAATTTACTGTGAACATTAAAGTTAAATATAGTTTTAAAGCCATATACAAATAAAATAAAAATTACATGCTAAAGGTTAATTTTTTGGCGTTGTATGAGTAAAAACACATTTCCAAAAGGTTCTATAGCATGTTTAAAATACCTTTCTGTTCTTAAAAGCACTGGAAATCTCAACTACACAGAATAAGAACTGCACCAGGCACTGTGGCCACACCTTTAACCCCTGCAACTCCAGATACAAAAACAGGTGGGAATCAGGGAGCTCAAGGTCAGCCTGGTCTGAATACATAGTTTCAGGCCAGGAAGGACAACATAGTAAGACCCAGTTTCAAAAAAAAGATCCTAAACAATAGAACTACAAAACTGTATTTAAGAACTTAAATACAGCTGGGCAGGGTCACACGCACCTTTAACTCCCAACATTTGGGAGGCAGAAGCAAATGATTTCTAAGGTTGAGGCCAGACTGCTTGGACTACACAGAGAAATCCCACTTAAACAAAAACAAAAACAAAGAATACAAATACAGGGCTGGAAGCTGGAGAGATGGCCTAGTGTTAAAAACACTGGTTGTTCTTCCTGAGGACCAAGGTTCAAATCCTACCACCCAAATGGCGGCTCATTAGAGGCATCCAGAGCACTCAAATATATGATGAGCATATATATACATGCAGGCAAAGCACCCATACACATAAAATAAAAACAAAACCTTAAATACAATATAAAATTTATTTGGGCTGGACTTTTTCCCGGAGTCTTCACCTCAATCTGTTTCTTCTCAAGTCTGAGTTTGCTCATAGCTTCAGGACCTACTGCTTTAGTCCTATGTAGTTCTTTGTATGATGCCAAAGACCATCAGAGCCAGCTCGACTCTTCCCAGAGGTGAAGAGCATCGTTAGTAGAAGCGTGCTTGCTCTGGGGATGGGGCTCAGAGATCACCATAGGGAAAGGTGGTGCCGCCATCCTGTTATCTACCTGCAGCTAACTACTAAGTTGTTTGTTTTTTTTTCAAGTCAGCTAGGTATCATTTTTGTCTCCACT
This sequence comes from Apodemus sylvaticus, assembly GCF_947179515.1. NCBI lineage: Eukaryota > Metazoa > Chordata > Mammalia > Rodentia > Muridae > Apodemus > Apodemus sylvaticus. Next base: position 43,725,116 of record NC_067492.1, on the reverse strand, counting down.
CAGTCAGTGCCCCCATCTCAAGGTTGAAGAAATAAGAAAAGAACACCACAGAACACCAAACACTAGGTGGGGATGGGCAAAGAACTCCCTGCACCCGTCCATGGGTTCCCTCGTGTGGCTACAGCTTTCACTGTAACTACCCAGGGCTTGTGTATCATCTGGAAAGGACCAGCTAGTGAGGGTCACCTACAATAAGCTCCTTTCCCCAAGACTGCTCTGTGGGATACAGCAGGTCACAATTTGTCTCAGAAATTGACAAAAGATCAATCAATGTCCTAACAGTGCATTCCCTGAAACTACACTAAATATAGCATTTCTTGCCAATTATAATCATTCTGCTGCAAAGACTTTAACATTTCAAAAACAACCGTGGTTACAATTGTAGCCAAGTCAATACAACTGGAATTCTAGATTGCAGTAGACAGTAGACACTGTAAATAAGGGAACCCAGAGCAGCATTGGAAGTTTACATTTTTTCTTTTGTTACTAAAGCAATACTCTCAAGTTCAAATGGCAAAAAAAAGCACTAACAAATGTTTAGCTTGCCTGTGGTCTTGGGTTTCCTCTCCAACACACAGTGTAAAAAAAGAAAAAAAAACTCCATCACAAGGCTCATTCATGCCCATGGTATGTAAGAACAGGAGATTAATCAGCTCTCACCATCTGAAGCCCTGTGACACAGGCATCATGATAAAAAGAGCACTCTGTAATCTAGTTTCCAACTGAGCAAATTCCTTATGCAGATGATTATCCATTTTAGGTCACTTGTGAAACAATGGATTTGGCATTACCAAAGCAGCCAGCTTCCATGTACTCCACAATGTTAAGTGTAGCTCACTCACTTAAAAGAACACAGTAATTTGAAAAGTGATTCCTTCAAAAACAGCTCTGGTCACATCAAAGACCTCAGTTTATATTTAAATACAATATAGCCAAGTTCATGAGAAAAATACTAGACCAGTGCCTAGACCTAGCAAAATATCTCTAGCACTTATCAGCGTAAGTTCAGGTTCATGTTACAACATTTTTGCTATCTTCCAAACACTGTAGAAAGCATTCTAATTTCAACTGAGCATGGACAACACATTTGTTAAATGTGGTCAGAGCTATTACTGCACAGAAAACCCCTATACCATGACCAAGTTAGAAAGGTAGACTGCAGCTCCATCTTGGGCCACAAGCCTCTCAACCACAAAGCAGGCCTACAGTAGAATCCAAGGACAAGTCTGCAGAAGTCGTGACACCTGAAGCTTGATTTAAATCGGAGTTGTTATAGCTCCACTACACCCTCACTGCCAACCTCACAGAGCCAGACAAAGCGGTGCAGCCTAAACCAGAATCCACAGGTTCACACGATCTAGTTTCTGTCTTAGAAACAGTTGTTTATGTCAGTACCTTTCCTCTTTCTGGTCCTGGTCCCAACGGTTGGCAAGCATGTGAGCAGGACTCCCTTCCAGGAATGCAGAAATCGTGTGGGCTTCCAGGTCATGAGAACGGAGGCTTCAGGTTCCCGCAACCCCCAAGGCCAGCCTGCAGAAGCCCCTCCTGGGCCCTGGACTCCTAAGCACAGAAGGCTGCTTGCTTCCATTCAGTCTTTAAAGGAGTTCAACGGTGGCCTATCCCCAGGAGAGACACCACCTCCCATGAACTCCAAGCTGTGTGGTGTTAAACCAGAGATCTCCAATAACTGAACCAACAGAAGAAGGCCAGCAGCTCTGGTGTCCTGCTGCTTAGGCTCCAAACTGGGTAGGCTCCAGGGCAGGGCGGAGCAAGAGGGCGGACTTTGCTGTAAACCCCACCCCACAGACCACCTGAGCAGCTCTGCCTGGCGCCACCAGCAACATGAAGCCGGTACACTGGCAGCACTTAAGTCTAGTAGAGCAAGTTTCCAGAGGTCACAATCTCAGTGCTTAAGGCTCCAGGGTAGGAAACACATACAGGGATGAAGGGAAGTACACAGCCAGGCAAGGTCTTTATCCTGAGAATTTGCACGAAGTGAAAAACATTCTCCCCAAACTCAATGCTTCCAGGCCTCAACTGCCATTTTCCTCAATTCTAACTCTGCTGCTGTGTGCCAGCCTATTTCAAACACCCCCTTCCAATGCAGTGAGAATCATAAACACACTCAGAACACATAAAACTATACTTCTACCTCCAAATTGAGATTATACCCTCATCCCACTCTGGGAAAGCTTTCTTAACTGGCCTCATTAAACTAGAGTGGCTTGCCTTGTTTTTAAACAAGCCTTATTACCCTTGCCCCATAAAGCCCTGTGTACCTCAGACTTGGATGGTGTCAGCTGGAGCTTCAAAGATTTAAGCTGGTATTATATGATGCTTAGGACAACCTTCAATACAACCAAAAACTAGCAGGAAATAAGGGCTCTGATACAATGGGTTTTACTCACTTTCAGCAACTTCAACCCCACCCACTTGCCCACCTTTATCGTGTTCAATCACTTTCACATTACTTTGATACTAGATTACACTGAACATCTTTAAGAACAGAAATACAACCTGGATTTTGAAGAGGACCCTAAACTTCTGATCTTCTAGCTTTCACCACCTCCCAATAAGTACTGGGATTGCTCACCACACCTAGTTTTAGGTGGTGCCATGGCTTTTGAAAAACTAAGCAAGCACTACATATACCAACTGAGCTATGTCTCCAGCTCATATTCATTTAATGTGTATGTTTTGCCTGCCTCTCTCTCTCTCTCTCTCTCTCTCTCTCTCTCTGTGTGTGTGTGTGTGTGTGTGTGTGTGTGTGTGTGTGTCTGGCATACCCTGCCCTCTACCCTAAAATCCTCCAGCTCAGAGGCTTGGCTGCCCTTCCCCTAGTTCCCCTTCCCTATTTAATCCAGCCATTTTGATTACCAGGTACATTTGTTTGTTTGTTTAGCCTTTACTCTTTCATCTCCTGGCTCTCCATTCCCTCACATGGCCAGGCTCAGGGCCATGTTCTCTCTGGACTCTCCCAGATGTTCCTGCCTCTGGCTATGCTCTCCCACTCTCCCAGATGTTCCTGCCTCTGGCTATGCTCTCCCCGACAAGTACAACAAACCTCCTCTACCACACCTAGGAGCAATCATAGCCTTCCTTTTTTTTTTCTTTCATCTGGTGGGAAAACGTGGGATCGGCATACATGAGCTCTCTTCCTAGGAACTAGTCCTCTTTGAACCAAGCTGCAGATCTGACTCTCCTAAGATAAGTCTGGATCATTTGTTTCTGCTGGCTCCTGCCATCTATCAGATTTGATCCCCAATTCTACAACTACTTCCTGCCTCCACACGTTCTAACCAATCCACTCCCTGTCTGTGCCCTAATGTCTCTACAGCTCCCAGAGTCTTCTGCACCCTCCCAAGGCACCCACTTGGGCACTCAAGCTCGTCTCTCAGCTCTGACCTGCCACACTCGTGTCTGGGTCTCTCTGCTGGGACATTTACTGTCTCCCTTTTCCCCTGCTCTGTCATCTCTCTCTACTGGTTAAGTGTTACCCCAGGCTTCCAGCTTTGTGGACTACTACTACAAATGCCACTTTTGTGCCAGGAGCTCCTCTGACCCTACATGGGCCCCAGTCATGTGGGAACGGACACCTTTCCTCTGTGATTTGGAAAATTTTTCTCTGCCAAGATTGCCATTCAGTTTGGGTTTACCCTGGATAGAAATTCTTGTCACAAAGACACTCCATCCACCTCAGCTCCCTTGCCTGCCCCTAGGAACTGCAGTCCTACTATGCTCTCTCTCTCTGCAGCTTCTGCGCCCAGCTGCCCCCTGAAGTTTCATCTCCGTCTCAGCTGCCTACTCTATTTCTTCCTTCTGTCTGCTAGGAGGCTCCTCCCTTGGGCAGAACTCTAGTGGCTTCTCTAAGCCCAAGCCCATCTAGGCTCTACGAGCTCTATCAGCTCCTCTCAGTGCTTATAGAAAACCTCTGCAGTGGGGTTTCTGGGTGGGTTTTTCCCCTCCCTGCCTCCTTCTTAAACTACAAACAGCTTGGCTTCAGTACAGATTAATGGCAAAAATTGGCATACTTGATTTCCAACTGCCACAGCGCGAATCAGAGACCCCCCAAATGGCTTACAGCTAGACTCGCTCTGCTCTACACTTCCCCCACTTCCCACACTGAAGCATCACTCATCTCTCATTGTCTCTGCTACAACTTGCTATGTATGTAATTCAACTCTAGCATATACTGTATATGTAACTTAGATTCAATTGTTTTGGTTTTTTTCAAAACAGGGTTTCTCTGTATAGCTCTAGCTGTCCTGGAACTCACAGAGGTCCCCTGACCTTTAAAGGTGTGTGCCTAGCTGGATTCAACTCTTATTTTTAAAGAACTGCCTGGTAGGACTCAAAAAAATCTTAAAGAAAAAAAAAAAATCTTGGGCTGGAGAAATGGCTCAGAGGTTAAGAGCACTGACTGCTCTTCCACAGGTCCTGAGTTCAATTTCCAGCAACCACATGGTGGCTCACAACCATCTGTAATAGGATCATATGTCCTCTTCTGGTGTGCCTGAAGAAAATTACAGTGCACTCAATAAATACAATAAACAAATTTTGTTTAAAAAATTCTTTTAAATAACGGCCACATGACTGGTGACTGGCAGCCATCTTTACTAAGGTTAAAGGGTACAAGCCATGGAACTTAACCACCATCTTATGATGACCACATAGTATAAATCAACTAACGCAACACCTATATAACTTTTCTAGTCCTACTGAGCCCCTCTGCTTCTCCGTTTATACTAACAAAGCAACAACAGGTCTCCAAAACATTTTGGATGGGTATGGATACATGACCTTGAGTTCAAATTCCAAGTGGCAAAAATGCTAATAAAGTTATAACTATACAATTACGGATTGACACTTTATATCAGAAATTTGAGTTAAAACATTTAAACATGATACACTTTTGCAAACATGAAGACCTAGTTCTCACACACATAAAAGCCAAATGGAGGAGTTACTTGTTATGCCAGCACTGGGAAATAGAGACAGGAGGATTCCTGGAGCTCCTAGGCCAGCCAATCTAACTATATTTACTGGTGCACTCCAGGTCAATGAGACCCATTCTCTATGGAGGTAAATGGGTTGTCCTCAGGTCTCTGTGTCAAGAAAAGGACATAACAGAAAGCTGACATGGAAAAGGAATATGGGCCGTGACTTGTAAGGGAACTCAAATTTGTGACACATCTGCTGCTTCCAAGATTCCCTATTTGAGGCTTTCATTTTGGAAAAAAATACCTATCAGAACCTCATAGGTATTATATAAAGGAAATACTGCAATGCGGTTAACAAATAAAAGGCAAAATAAAAGTGAGTCATCTTAGAAATCCCTCATTTATTAAAGGAAGAGTGCGCCCTGGAAGCACTGGCCCTCAACTCAATGCGCTCACCAGCCATCAGGGGATCGTGTTAAAAACATAGCTCTAATGTGGCAGGTCTGAAGCTGGACTATGTCTTTTGGGTTTCATTTGGTTTCTTTTTTTTTTTTTTAATACAGCTTTTGTTTTTAAAGAACTATTTATTTTATGTATATGAGTACACTGTAGCTATCTTCAGACACACCAGAAGGGGGCATCAGATCCCACTACAGATGGCTGTGAGCCACCGTGTGGTTGCTGGGAATTGAACTCAGGACCTCTGGAAGAGCAGACGGTGCTCTTAACTGCTGAGCCATCTCTCCAGCCCCTCAGTTGGTTTCCTATGTTGTACTGCACTGCTTAAGATCTAGCCTACATATAACCAGTCTTGCCTCTCTCTCACTGAAACTGATCCCAAGAAATGAACTGCCTGAGGCACTGAGGGACAGGAGGAGGATCTGGTCTCCAACAGAAGTTTTACAACTTGTCAAATGACCTTGCAGGGAAGACGGGGACTACAGACAGGGTAACAGCTTGGCCACAATGCTTAATTAGGTGTATCTGTCCCCTTCCCTCTAAACTCTAGTTGGGGAGAGGTGTCAGTTATTGTTGTCCCTTTGCCCAAAGCAGCTACAGTGAACAAATTCCCTTCTCTGCTTTTCATTATTAAGTTGGCTCTTTTCATTCATTTATTAAGGATGGGTGACCAAACTTTGCTTAATGGGGTCTATACTATAACCCTGAGTCTAGTAACACAGGACTCTCAAATATTCCAGAGAAATAATGCTCCACCACTAGGCCATCTGTATTTTTCACAAACTCCTAAGTAAAGCCAGTACTAGTGTTCACATCAAAGCTGTAACATGAAGGTCATAATTAAGTATAAAAACGGAAAGGAGAACATCAAGTTATTAACAGAAGACAGTAATGAAGAAGCCAAAGTAAAAGACATAAAAACGCAAATGTACATCATTGTTAGGATAAATTATCTTCCATAAATTCTTCAAGGAACTCAAATTATTCCCATTTTTTTCAAAAAGTATTAAAATAATAAGCAGATATATCTAACTATGCAAAACCTCAAATAATAGTGGTAGAAGGAACCTTTAAGAAAACTACTATTGAAGTAATTAATCAACGGATTAACAAGAAATAGAAGCCCAGCACAGACATACAAGCCCTAATCAGCACTTTGGAGAGGGAAGAATCCCTCTCCAAAATCCCTGAAATCTTTGCATGCTAATGAATGGCTGAAAGCTGGGTGTTAACAGGTTAGGTAGCCAAGAATACAGCTCTGTCACTCAAAAACTTGACCTTTCAAAGAGGGGAGCTTCTTGGCTGGCTAAAGGTAGGGTTGACTGCAAAAGGCCAATGATTTAATCAACCATGTTTAAATAATGAAGCCTCCACAAAAATCCCACAAGTGCAGGGCTCAGTTTTCAGAAAGAGGAGTATGCTGAAGGGTCTGGAAGGTATGCACAAGAGGAAGACATAGCAGTTCCTAGCACCTTCCCTTCTAACTTGCGCTATTCATTTCTTCTTCCTGGCTGCTCACCATATGTTATTTATAATATTTATAACAAATGGACATCAGCAAAATATGTTCCAGAGTTCTGTGAGCCACACTATCTATCAATCCAAGAAAGAAGTCTTGTAAAGCCTATTTTATATCCAGCACAGCATATTGTTGGTCAGATTTATAAACTACAATTTTTGAGTGACCTCCAAATCTCCAGACCCTGAGCTTAACCTGTAGGGTCAAACTTCTAGGAGAGAATATAGACTGAATTACAGGACACACAAGTGTTGCTGACTGGAGAGCTTGATATGTATGAAACCAATATCTATCTAATGTTAAGGTTCCTAAGAGGAAAGCAGAAAAGGGGTGTTTCCCCCTACTCGCTTTAGCAAAGTAGTAATCATAAGGTAAAAGGAAGCAGTAACTGCACAGCCACCCACAGAGGACTTCTACAAAAGCAGCCTTGGATACAACTTGATAAAGAGTCACCCAGAAGAATGAAGAGGGTGTGGTTTGAGAGTAGCACTTAAAGAGACTCCAGTGCATGGAGGTTGGAAGGCTTTTAGACTTTTCACTTTTCTGTCCTCAAGTAGAAGATACTAGAACGCAGTAAGCATTAAAGAGTCCAGTAAACAAAACAGGGAAGGCAACCCCAAGAAACAGAGCAAGTAGCATCCTTAATAAGGTGAAGGGAGATTTTTTAATTCAAAGAACCAGTCTGTCAGAAGAATACCTTCCGCTGTGTACCCAGGCCTGGTGGATCAGGCCAGTAATCCCAGCTACATGAGATGCTAAGGACAAGTAAAAGTGAATTCAAGGCCAGACTGGACAGCTTAGTGAGATTCTATCTCAAAAACTTTAAAAAAAAAAAAAAAGTGTTGTAGCTCAGGGGCAACACGGCGTTTGCTGCCTGCGTGCATGTCCCCATCTGCGCACAACATGCTGTGCCTCAGAAAATAAAGGAACTTCCTCTGTATCAACAGAACAAAGAGTATGCATATAGTCAGCCTGGAGAGGGCTAGGAAGACAGCAGTTCTCCATTTTCCATGGGGTAAAGGAAGCAGTTACCCTCTCCTGGGGAAGGGAGATAGGTGAAAAGGACAAAGACAAGGTTTTTAAGGAATCCCTTTGAAATAGAGAGGGCACAGTAAACCAGGCACGATAAGGTGTGCCTTTAATCCCAGCAGGTGGAGGCAGTATCTTTGAGTTCTCAGCCAGCTAGAGCTCTCCCTGTCTCAAAAACAACAAAACCCAACCAACCAAAGAGGGCACTGCAGACAGAAGCAAGCCTGCTAAATGTTACAACATCATTGTGAATCCTCTAAACCTCTTCCTACTGTCTTTCTTCAGGCAAAGGAAAAGTGATCTGTCATTATTAACTCAATATATTCTCATGTCAGCACACCAAACCCAAGAATAACTAAATGATGCCATCAGTACTGAGTTCTCAAAGTATGTGGAACCCTGCAAATCTCGGACTCCACTGCGGCTGGTTCTACTAGACAGCACACAGAATTTGCCTACTGTAATGTCAAAAATGAAGTATTAGCATCCCATGAACAAAATACTTTACCATTCCAATACAATAGTTTTCCTTCTTTATTCATAAGCAAGTCTAAGACCCACAATTGATGCCAGAAATTGTGGATAGTACTACACCCTACACATATTGTGGTTTGAAGATGACAAAGTTTAATTTAAAATTAGGCACACCTGGGGCTACAAATTACCAATAATTTACTCCATGTGTTCTCTGAGAACTTTTCTTCCCTATTAAATCAAGAACTTGGCCTTTTGATTTAAAGAAAGTTTCTACCTACTCTTAGATCTTAATTGCTAGTATTAATACTCTTACATTTCTGAGCTACTTGTTTAAATGTTCTTTCTCTTAAAATTTTGTGTGCATAATGTTTTTGCTTGTGTGTATGTTTGTGCACCAGGTGTGTGGCTGGTGTCTGAGGAGCCAGAAGAGAGCTTCAAATATCCTGAAACTGGTGGAGCAACTGACATGAGCCACCATGTGGGTGCTAAGCCCTAAGCCTGAGTGCTATGGAAGAGAAGCCAATGCTGAGCTCTCTCCAGCCCCCTTTTTAAGTAAAACAAGGATTATTCACAGACTCTCACTATAGGACCACGACAGTCTGGTAGAAGGCATGATAACTTAGGTGGCTACTGGCTGACTGCTGGGTAGGTAGCAAGCACATACAGCATGGACATACTAGACGAGGGTGATTCATGACTAAAGTGGGACAGTAAGTGACTCCATCATATAAATTTGAAATTTGGAATTTTCCATGTATTTTTGGGACATTTGATCACAGATAAATGAAACTTCAGAAACTAAAATGACAGATATAGGGAAATATAATAATAAATGTTTCCTTTCCCATTTACCAGGAATAAATGTGGTATACCTTTTCTATTACATCCACAGTATCTCAAGAAAGTTTTGAAAGGTTAGACAACTAACTCAACATTTTAAGATCTTGCCTTTTCCACTTAGGCTAGGTAAGCTCTGCACTGTGCTCTGTTATTTAGTGATAAAAATGAAATGCAATATATGTTGATTTTAGGCACTCTTTACCCCCAACAGGCTATTTGTAGGACTCTATTTTTACAAGAATATCTAGACACACACGCAAAGCATCAATAAATCTGAAATACAAAATGATATGACACTTAAATGTTTTAATTTGAGGCCATTACTAGTAAAGTCTATGCAAATATCCCCAAATCCAAAGAAACAACAGAATTTGAAACATTTCTTTGGGCTAAATGAGGCAAACTGGCCCAGACAGTTAGCTCTCTCAATAAAACTCTGTGTTCATTTTGTTTTTGAAATAGGCTTTCGGAGTGGGAGAGATGTCTCAGTGGTTAAGAGCACTAACTATTCTTCCAGAAATCCTGAGTTCAATTCCCACAACCATCTATAATGGGAACTGATGCCCTCTTCTGGTATGTCTGAAGACAGCTATAGTGTACTCACATACATTAAATAAATAAATCTTTAAAAAAAAAAAGAAAAAAAGAAACAGGCTTTCATGCCATCTATACTAGTCTCTGACTCACGAGGATGATCTTGAACCCTTGATCCTCTTTGCCACCATGGTCAGTTTTCTGAAGTACTATGGATCAAACTCAGAGCTTCATTCCCATTCATGATGGATAAAAACACTACCAACCACACTCTATCCCCAGCGAGGTATTCTGACTTCCAGAACAATCTGTCTGCATGCTGACCAGACTGTATGCATTCCACAACTGCCTTAAGAAATAAATTTAGCACCTTAATTTCTAATAAATTAAGAAATTAAGAAATGTACTGAAATATAATATTTCATTACATTTTGTTTGCAAGTTGTGAACTGTCACCAACATTGACAAAGTTTGCAGATCAGCTTCCTGCCTTGTAAACTTTACTCACTAACTATGGTGGTTGCTACCTCACCAATCCTTCTTAGTGACCTTTGATTACCCATTTTCTCTCCAAACACCTGCACTTCAGAGTTGCCCACAGCCACTTTTCTTACACTGGTAACTTGGATGATCCTTTAAACTTTTCTAAGAACTTAAATTTGTATCTCTAGGTACAGCCTTCACCAGAGTCAAGCCAGGTAAATGGATGGATCAGAAAAGATCATATTGAATGAGGTAACCCAGATCCAGAAAGACAAATGCTGCAAGCTGGCTCTCTCTTATCTGAGGATCCTACTTCAAGTCTTCAGATGTGAGTATAAATAAAAAACCTGGAGTAACCTCATAAACCAGGAAAGAAAAGGGGACTATGGAGAGGGAGGAAAAGAAACAGAGGGGAATAGCAGATTATAAGTAATTGGTGGAAGATATGGGAAAATGGGAGGGGGAGGGAGGCCAGGACAGGGGGAAAGGGGGCTAGGGGGAGGGATTTGGGGGGGGGGGAACTAAACCACAGGATGGCAGAAAAACAGGAAGACTGTCTGAAAAAGTCATAAGGAATCATTTATTATCTACCTAAAACTACACACATACATATAAATCTATGTATAAAATATACATATAGAGTTTAAATGAAAAATTTCCTTCTGGGCGGAAAATGCTTCCCTACAAGAGCTACAGTGTAGCTAACAAAAAATCCAACAGCATGCAAAAGAAGCCTTATTCTGCGTTGTTGGCCAGGGCTATTCAACAGACTCCCAAAACATTACAGGCTATTGTTATTGCCCTTGGTTGTCTCCCGGAGGCAGAAAGTAAGTTCCTATTGTTGAAGATACTATGTACTTTGGACACAGGACCCAGAAACTCTGAACTGGATCTAACCTATAAAGCCTCCTCTCTGAGGACTAGCATTCATGGTACCACAAGGTGACCATGCAAGCTTCCAAAGGATGAAAGCATCCAATACTCCTATCCAGCTATGACACCTATGAGCCACAGTAACCACAAGAGTGCAGTGGTGTGACTATCTTGACGGTAACCAATAGCTTTCTAACTGGACATGAAGTCTACATTGTCTGGTACTGGAAACTTAACCAATTACCTAGATCATGGATCTTGGAGAAAAACCTACAACCACCACTTAACTACACCAACATAATTCCTAATCACATTCTAAATATTTATCCTTATACACACAGGTAAGTGCTCTCACCCCCTCAACAGACCATTACAAAAAACTAAAATCAATCAAAATGCAGAGTACAAGAGACTGTGTTGGTGCCCAGTCCCAACTGACAGACACATCTACAACAAAATTCCTGCACCGAAGGGTTAGGCTTAGATGGATCCCTGTGTAAGGGGAAGAGAAGGTGGAAAGAGTTCAGAGAATCTGGGAGCAGTGGCACACTTTTAATCCCAGCACTTGGGAGGCAGAGATGGGTGGATTTCTGTGAGTTGGGGGGGTCTGGGGGGGGTGGACGGGATGACTTAGGGAAGAAAAGGGGAAAATATGTTAATTATAATTAAATTATATAATTATAATTAAAAAAATAATTTTAAAAAGTTTCTCTAGTCCAAATAAAAACAAAACAAAAAACAACAACTAAAAATCTGTCTGTAATTTCAGCACACAAACAACCATCTTATTGTCCCTCCTTAAAAAAAATCATGTATGGTAACAACTCCTCAACGTCTTTACAGCATCATCTGGCCTAAGACGGCATTTTCTCACCTAGAAGTTTGATTACAATATCTTCCTAATTCAATCTTCCTCTCTTTCGATATTTGTCTCCCACGTTCACCCACTAATATGTTCTAAGCAGAGCAAGCTTAGTCCAATTTATATCACATCTCATTCCTTTGTTCCATACCCTCCCCTGGCTCTCATACAAGAATGAAAACTAAAATCCTATAAATGACCAATATGATGATGTGTCTGCAATATTCTGTATCAACCTCTTCTTTCTCCTTACTCTTCCATGACAAGACTAGGTTGTTCTATTGGACCTTGTCTTCACTTTTCTCCTACATGTCCACATGGCTAACTTCTTGACTTTCTTCAAATCTTCATATATACATTACTTCCTCAATGGGACCAACCCTGTTTCTCTATTTTGAACTGTAACCTTAATCTGAGCATGGTGGAGCATGTCTGCAACCTGAGAGAAGACACAGTAAGAACCTCATTCAAGGTTGGAGAGATGGCTCAGCCAGTTAAGAGTACTTGCTGCTCTTCCAGAAGGCCCAGGTTCAATTCCCAGCACCCACATGGCAGTTCACAACTGTCTGTAATTCCAGGGGATCCAACATTATTACACAACATACATGTAGTCAAACACCTATGTGTATACGTACAGGTCCAGAAAAGAACCAATTTCTCCAGGGTGTCTTCTAACTTCCATACACATTGTCACACCACATGGACATGTAAACACACCCCATACACATCATACAAACATTAAAATGTTAATACAAGGATTTTTAACCAAAAAAACTCAACCTGTGCCCTAACTACTAACCCCTCTTTTGTGAACTCCTAAAACCTTTAAAGGGCTTATCCCTCTTCTTTCCTTACTTCCCAGCCCTCTCTAGTGCTTATTCCTTAGACTGTAATTACTTTCTACATACTATACAATTTACTTATGTTTATTATTCTAGGACCACTCACCCTTACCTGGAAGGTGAAATTTGTCTAGTTCAATGATGTACCTCAAATACTTAAAACAATACTTGGCACATACAGCATACCCTCAAACATTTCTTGCATAGGTAAGTAGAAAGCACAGAAGCACTGCGCTTTTGAACAGCAATATCCAACTACAAAGCAATATGGTATTGCTTTTTAAATTCTTTAAGAAAATGATTATACTTAGACTCATCTATTCAAATCAAACAATGTTGAGATCAAAATAATGACGCAAGGTTTTGAAATACTACCTCCTCTCTATATGTTCTCAGGAAACTGGACAAGCTCTTCAAAGTCAAGGGAATGAAGCAAGAAGGAACAAGCACTGCAGTAAACAGAGCTAAAATAAATTGAGTGCAGTAAAGAGAGCTCTAAGAGGGACAACTTAGGTTAGGGAAGGCAGTGGCCTACCCGCAGCCTACAAGTGACTTGAACTTTTAGAAAAGTAGCAAGGTGACAGCTACAGCAAAGCACTGAACACAAAGTAAATGGTAAAGCAAAAAAAGCACTAGCTGAGCCAGGCAGTGGTGGCGCACGCCTTTAATCCCAGCACTTGGGAGGCAGAGGCAGGCGGATTTCTGAGTTCGAGGCCAGCCAGGTCTACAGAGTGAGGTTTCTCAGGGCTACCCAGAGAAACCCTGTCTCGGGAAAAAAAAAGAGACCAATAAATAAATAAATAAATAAATAGCACTAGCTGTAAGAAATAGAACTTAGATAGTATGGGGGAAAGGGTAACAACGTCTTTTACTATGTTGATCCAATTATAAGCTACCTGTCCTGACAGGCTGAGGCACATACAGACCTGGAGTTAAGTGTAGCAGGGGGGAGGTCCATCCAAAGCAGGAAACCAACAAACAAAGATAAGCATAAAAATAGTCAGCTAGCCTGCTCTCCCAGAAAAGCAAAAAAGGAATTATCCTTCTTTAAAAACTTGTAGAAAGCTGGCCCAGAGTTAAGAGCACCCTGGCTGATCTTTCTTCCTGAGCTGGGCTAAGTTCCCAGCACCTACATAGCAGCTCATATTAGTCTATAACTTCAGTTCCAGAGGAGACAATGCCCTCTTATGGTCTCTTCAGACACTAGGCATGCATCTGGTGCATGCAGGCAAAACACCAAATACGAAAAGTTGTAATCCTTGAGAGGGCTGTGAGCCGGCTTCTATAAAACTGAATGACAGATATTTGCCTCGCACTTGAGAGGCCTTATGTCCCATCCCTAACACAACAAGAATCTTGCAGAAGCTAGGTATAGTAGCTCACACCTGCAGTCTCAGTTCTTGGGTGGCAGACACAGGAGGATTGCTGTCAGTTAACCAGACAGCACTACACAGTGAATTCCAATCTGGGCTACACAGCAGGACCCTGTCACACAACCAAACAAAAACACACAAAAACCTTGTGAATTGTATACTATATACAAAACGTTTTCAACCAAAGGGAAAGTTCGAAAAAGTAAGGAAGTGACATTATAAATTTTTTTTCAAAGACTTTAGTCTTAACTCTTGGCAAAAATGTAGGGAAGTATCCTTGGGGAAATGTAAAAGGCTCTCATAATTAAGCAGTTTACACCACAATAGCAAGTGTTTATCTCTGTGATCCAGCACATTCTCTACCAAGGGTCTTTCTTCTCATTCACATGTTGGCAAGGGCTTATGAATACAACAGCCTTCAGTTCCATATGTAGAAAGGCATAAACTGAAAACAGTTCTTCCTTAAGAAAGCGGTTTAAATGTGGTGCAGATACCATAGTACTGTGGTGCATAAGACTATTGTATATTTATTATACATGTAAGAATCAACTGCTAAAATGCCAGGTGTCTGGGGACACATAGCTCAATGGTAAAGCACTTATCTAGCATGTCTTAGGCCTAGACGTGATCCCAGCGCTACAAAACAGCAACAAGAATAATAAGCTGAGGGAGGAAAGGTTCAGACTAGAATCAGCACAGGACACGGGGCAAACAAGCCTACACTCACAAGTAACAGTCAAGTCATATGATATCAAAACTTATAAGCTCAACTCCTTTTGATATGGTGCGCAACAATTACTAACAGATATCAATTATTTAATGAGAAAATGCCTATTTCAGTCATAGCAAAAAATTAAATTTAAAATATTTATGGCTGGAGCTGGAGAGATGGCTCAATGGTTAAGAGCATGTCTGTTCTTACAGGGGATCTACATAAATCCATACACAGACACATAATTTAAAAATAAGTAAATGTTGTAAATGGCAAAACCTTCTGTAAACTGGGAGTTGAAGAGATGGCTTGGTGCTTAAGAGCACTTACTGCTCCTACAAAAGACCCAGATTTGGTTCCCAGCACCTACAATGGCATCTCACCACTGCCCATAACTCCAGTTCCAGGAGTTTCAGCTACAGAAAACCTCTCACAGAAAACTGAAAAGGAAAGAGAAGAGGGGAAAGTTAGAAAAGGAAATTATTTTTCACTGGTAGTCTCTGTTTAGAAGTAGATTGTTTTTTCTCCTTCTGGTTCATGTAACAAAACCTCTGTTCAAAACAAACAAAAAATGTACAAATAAAATACAAATAAGTTCAATATGCTGAACTACGTGAAAAATCTTTGCCAAACAGAACCACTTGGTCAGACTTTATCAGCATTATTCAAACTGCTGTTTCTGTTGACTTAAAGCAAAGCACATGCGTGCACTCACGATCGCTTGCTCCCTCCCTCTTTCCTCCCCCCCACGCCCATGCATAAGTGCTGGGATGCACCTTCGAGGCTGGTGACCTTGTCAGGAACAAACTCCACAAGAACCAGAACATATGGGAAGGAGCACAGGCAGCATTAATTCATTCGTAGAAAGCTCGGAAACAATTCCATCTGTGGCAAGAGGTGCCTCCTGTGGGGAGTGGTAATTAAGATGAGGAAAGAGGGTTCCTAGTTCTGGTAAGGTTCTTAACCCAGGGGACTGGTTATAACAGGGGGTTCACTTTATGAAAGCTCAAGGCCTACACACGATTTAAATACCATTTTATTTGTACTTATGTAAAGTGTCAACAAAAAAGCTTACATTTAAGAACCAAAGTGCTCCCTTCAATTGCTTTAGTGCTCCCCTAGGATGCCCTTCACCAGCCATCAGGAGCCAACAGCAAGCAGTTGGCAGCAGCTCCTCTTTCTCCCTCCTCAGATGTTTGAGCCCGTTTCTGAGACCTCTGACCTGCCACACACAGTATACCCACATTTACCCAGGGTTTTACCTCACCTTTCAGAAAGGACAGCAGAAACCACCAAAGCCAAAACTATTTTATATTCCCTCCATCAAGCTTGCACATTACCCTTTCTCCCTTGAGAATTCAAGAAGCACCCAGCCTGCCTCTCTCCCCACTTCTGTCTACTGTTACCCTTCCCTCTCGGAGCAGCTCCCCAGCTCAAGCATGCACGGCTGCCCCATCTAGCTTCTGTCACTGTATACCTCTGATGTTCTTTCTGCCTCCGACTTCATAGATAGCTCAACATAGGCACATCAGAGCTCTAAATTTTACTGCCATCCTGGCTCATCACACCTCCTCCAGTCTTTTTCATCCTGACAAGTGGCAACACAACCCACAGTCATTCTAGCCAAAAATCCTATTCCTTCCTTTCCCTATCTCTCATATCTAATTCATCATCAAGATCTGTTATTATGTATTCAAAATATACCTCAAATCCATCTACTTCATCTTCACTGCCAGCTCTTTACAATCCAGATCACAACTAGCTAACACAGATTATAAAAAATAATCAAGTCTCCAAACAACTAAAGCGACCTTTAAAAGTCAGTGGATTGTTATCCTGGTAAGTAAACCTTTTTGAGTTTTCTCAGTACTCTTAATTGCACATTCCTTGCTGACTCAATAGAATCTGACCCACCTGCCAGCTTCCTCAGTCGTCATTTCACTTCAGGAGCACTCTCCTGGCTCCCTGAACTCTCCAACTCCCTGCAGCCTCAAGGCTCTTTACTAGGCTGCCCCTGCTTCAAAGGGCCAGCTCCAGTTCCTCATCTCCCTTCAAATGTTACCACCCTATCAGCAGCTGTCCCTACCACTGTCTCTTTGACTCCTTTTATAGTATATAAAATAACTTGCAATTTTACCTCTTTGGGTAGAATGTAACCGGTAACAATTAGAAGTATTTTACTGCACGTTTGATTATTTCATCTATGTGCACATTGTTTTTTAATGCAGAAGTAGGCAGTATCTCAGCTCTCAAGGATCTTAGGTGTGTGTACTCTTCAATGTCTGTTGGTCCAGGAAGCACACAGTCCATTGAAAAGAAAGTGACAGGGCCCGCTCAGGCAACTGACAGATGACAGAGCCAAAAGACATATCCAGGTCTGTCTCTTAATGGTCTATCCTTTCAATAGCACAATTACAATGGTACTTCAAGAGTAGGACCTGGGAGGTTTGAAGAGTAATATACTTAATAGCTGTTCACATGGTACTGGAAACTAAGGCTCAGAGAAACTAATCCCAAAGTAGCAAAAACAGACATTGAAGAGTATACACAACCACAAAGTACCACAAAAATGTACAGTACTCAAGGAACAAAATAATCTAGTTTGAATAGGTAGGGCAAGAATGAAACACTACGGTAAGGCTGGGAAAGTCTACTTAAGTCAATGTAAAAATGCCAGTCATTTAGCATTGATTTACTCAGCACCAACTATATGCCAACAGAGTACAGAACAAGCAGGTCAACAAGGCTAACTCTCAGAGATTATAGCCTACTTGGGGAAGCAAAGAACCAGAGAAAAGTAGTAGCTCAGGAGACACTGCAGTGGAGACAGAATGTTGTGGGCACATGGAGAGATGGCACCCAATTCGATGTGGGAAGTCCATGAAGAGCTCAGCCAGTGATGATGAATTTAGTAGAAAGAAGGACCTGGAAGCACACAGTCCATCAACAAGGAAGCAACAGACAGGGCCAGCTAAGACAGGGCTCTGTACTAACGCATTAAAGATGGTGGGACTACATACTCAAGGCCTTTCCAGTCAGGTTCAGAGGTTTAATTAGAAAGTTCATTTACACTGATAACACTAGGCAGCCATAAGAACGGCTAACTCAGGGCTGGAGAGACGGCTTAGTTAAGAGCACTTGCTCCAGAGCACACCAGTTGAGTCACAGGGATCAGGCAGCTCCCAACTACCTCCAGCTCCAGGAAATCTACTGCCCTCTTCCAACCTCTGCCATCAGGCAAGTACTGATAACGATAAATATTGTAAAGAAGAAATTTTCTTCTTCAGATTTGTATGTTTCTGGGGAGGGAAGGAGATCTGAAGTTTTCATAAAGATCTGGTGAAGGCAAGGTCTAAATGAAATAGATCAAACATTTAAATATTTCACAAATTACATATAGAAACTTCTGTTTTCTATTTAAAGATCTGAAACAGAATTAAGAGCATTTCCACTCTTAATTTTTTTGGGTCTATCAACTACCGTAAAATATAATTTAAGCAATCATCTAAAACTATGCAAAGTCACTAAACTTGTTTTGTTACCTTAATTATGTAAGACTGGTTTTCAAAATACCTTACACATTGAAAACAAAATCCTACTCTTCACATCATTGGCTCATCTAGGTACTTCCCCTGTAACTTATTAATCTTTATAGAATAGCATATTCTTCTAAATTACAGACATTAAGAATACAGTGATTTTTGTTTGTTTTTAGTGATGTGGTTTCACTAGATTGCCAAGGCTGACCTTAAACTTTTCTATTCTCCTGCCTCAGCCTATCAAATGTTGGAATTCCTGGCAACTAATGTGAGTTCAGGTTTCTACCACCAAGTCCAGCTTTCTGATGTAGGAATTTCTCCCAAGGTTTACGGGAACAGATTCTGAAGCAAAGTAAATTACATTTGTTTCTAAATGTAATCTTTTCTCTCTTTGTTTCTTTTTCTTTCTTTTTTGTACTACAGTCAAATTTGCAATTCCCCAAATTTGCTACACAGTTTCAGTTTTAAATACTGTTACAAAACTGGTGCAAAAATGCCAAAAGAGTGGTCTCCTAAACCAATTCACAAATAAGTTAAAGCCCACTTTAAGTAAAAAGCTCTGGACAAAACTGAGACTAAAGATAACAAGTTTGTATCGTCATTTAAACTTCCAAAAACAAAACAAAAGTATGGTTAATTTATGGAATCCACTTTTGGAAAATCTTCCTCCAGCAATCACGAACTTATCCCATAGGTAAACACATTCCCCAGCCCGCGAGCCAATCGCTCGAGACAGTTACTACACCAACCCATTTGTCAGGAGCAGGCTTTGCTCTTCAGCTTCTGAAGGAGATGGTGACACCACAGGTAACTACACTAATTAAAGGGAGTCACTGTCCTACTTTTCCAAGTTAGGTAATTGAAGTCCTTGAAAGTGAACTGATCCATAAACTAAAACTGCTAAAAGAAAACTTCATTTGACTTTCCGAATTCACAATGTACAGTATCTACCCATTCACATCCCTGTCACTCAAATCCCAAAATTCCATAATCTCAGAAAGCATGTCATTCTGTCCTCTAAATCCTTTCATTTTTTTAAACAGTAAAACCCAAATACTAACCCGATTTTATATAACCCGATTTCAAACATTTTGGACTATGTGCTACCAATGCATCCATGCCAAAATAAGTTAAGTGTATTTTATTAAGCAAGGGCCTTTAGCAATAATCATTTACTCCAAGAGCTTAGCACTTACTCTAAGAGCTCACTGCACGTCAGCTATCTCCCATTTCATCGGTTCTCAACAGGCTTGAGACAAATACCCTCCATTAGACCCATTTTGCAGATTAGGAAAATAAATCACCACAATCGTGCCCAAGGTCACAAACCGGTGGGGCAGGATTGGGAGGGCAGAGTTCTGAGCCCATGCTCCACACGCTTTAACAAGTTAACATTTCAGCCCGGACAGTAGCCTATCAAGAAATGGTAAATGCTCAACGCTAGGAACAGCACTAAGATCCCTGTCCTACATCCACGTTCAGGGCTTCCATGACTTTGACAAATCAGCTACATGGCCTCATTTTCCGAATGCACAAATGTGACTCTTCTGCCAGGGTAAACAAAGTCGGTATCTTTCCAGGAACGGACGGTCCGCAGCCCAGGGCGTGCACACTAAGTTGCATCTGGGAGCGTGGAGGAAGGACCCCGAACTATCCCGCAAAGGAAGCTGGGCGGAGCAAGGCTTAGGCTTAAAGGCTGGAGCGGCCCAGGCGGGCGTCCGCGCGCTCGCTCATGGCGACATAAACAAGGGAGGAGGCTGCGTTCTTCCCCGCACAATAAAGGCGCGGGTCCGGGGGAAGCCGCCCTCCCGGAGCCGCCGAGGCAAGGCCCGACCGCGGCCCGCGCAGCGCGCGGCTGACCTCCGCCATGTTGGCCGTACACCGGGCCACACAACAAAGACTGAGCGAGGGCGCGGGCCGTAGCCTCGGTGCGCCCGCCCGCCCGCCGCCTCCCCTCACCGCCGCTGTCCGCTGGGCCCGCCCGGAGAGGCCGAGACAAAGAGGCCGCAGCTCCGCGAGGGGACCCGAGGCCCTCCCCGGGCCGCGGCCGGCTCCTCCCTCCAGGCCGCCCGCTTACCTGTGGGCGGAGAGCGCGCCGCGGACCCCGGCCCCGTCTAACGCGCCCGGTCGCCAGCTGCCGCCGCCGCCACCGCCGCCACCGCGGGCCGCGCCTCCACCTCTCCCGGCGCCGAGACCGACGGGACACCCTGGGCCGCCGCCCTCGAGAGCGCGCCCGCCCGGCAGCCCGGCTTCCCTGCCGCCGCCGCCGCCGCCCCGCGCGCTCTCGAGCTCACCGCGCGCGCCCGCTAAGTACCACACACTGCGGCGGCCGCCATGAGCGGACGCGCGCACAGAGCCCGGCGGGGCGGGGCGTCCCACGGCCGCGCAGGCGCGGAAGCGGCTGGCGGCTGCGGCCCGCGCGCGTACCGCGCTACTGGTTCCCGCGGTGGCGGTTGGCGTCGAGACGCTTCGGTTACCGGAGCTGCGTCCCGAGCATCCCCGCGAGGCGGCTGTGCTGTCTCGGGCCCTTCCTACGGGATTGACTGGGTTTGCGCCGGCCTCTCTCCGGTCCTGCGGCCTGTAGCGGCTGCCACGACCCCACTCCTGGAGGAACAGAGGGCCGCGCCTCCCGGTAGGCTAGTGGAAAGCTGGCCGGTTAGAAGCACTCCTTTAACTCCACTTCCCCACTCATCTGGGAAGCTCCTCTTTGGGGACTGACTGTCCGTCCTGCTGCTTTAGGTTTAAAAACGGAGCCGGGCACTAGGGAAGTAGAAGCAGGATCTTCACAAGTTTGGGGCTCGTCTGGTCTAGGAGAGACCTAGGAATTCAGGGAGCTCTAGGACTTGAGGGTGAGACCTTGTATCCAAAATAAGGGCTAGGGATGCATTCGTGAGGAGCGTTTGCCGAGAATGAGACTCAGCCCCCCGTTGCGAGTGAAGGGGTAGAAGCCTTTAAATTTGATTCTGTGGTGTGGAATTGTGTGGAGGTCAACTTGTGGGTGCTGGGGATGGAGCGCAAGTGGTCCGCCTTGATGGCGGGGCCTCTGCTGAGCCATCTCGCCGAGTCCCCGAGTCCCCCCCCACCCCCACCCCCGAGTCAGTTTTTCGGACGGATGCCTTTGTCTGACTACGTTAACCGAATTTCAGACGTTTACAAATCCTGAGCGGATTTTCAGGGAAGAACTGTAGAAATGCAATGCTGTGAGAAAAGTACTTTTTCTATGGAATTTCAAGAAACCAAGAAAGTCTCCTCTCAACCTTTCCATCAGCACAAACTCCGCCCCCTTCCAGAACCCAAACTTATTCTCTAAGAATGTTCAGCTTTCCTCAGCATATTTGTGATCTGTGATTGTGTTGCTACTTCTATTCTTGCTCCAATATCTCATTGTGGCCTTCCTCTGAGACCGTTAGCACAACCAAACAGTTGAAAACGTAAATAAAGCACCATGTACTACTAATCTGTCGGTCCCAAAGCTCAACAGTCAGATAAAAAGCTTGCATTATGTAGGTCCATGAAGATTGTCGATATTCGTGGTGGTGTTCATTTCAAATACCTTAATTACATAGGTTGTCTAAGATAACCCATCATAAACTGCTTAGTCATGAAACTTATCAAGTAGGAAGTTATACATTCACTCTTATATTCGTTGGACAAATGATAATCATCATACTAGCCCGGAGAATACTGAACCATCAGCTAGGCACTTAAGTATTGTATAGTAGGAGACACAAACATAAACTTACCCCTACCACTGTGAGAGAAACAAAATCCGGAAACAAGTGCCTAGTACTAATGAAGTATCTAACTCAGGTGTGTGAGAACACAGGTGTCTACCACAAAACCAAAAGACAAGAATTAACAAGATTGGGGGAGGCTGTAAAAGGTGAAGGCACTAAGGAAGTAGAAAAACAATTCAGAAGACAGCCTGTGACTGTCTACTTCTCCATTACTGGCTTTTTCTGAGAGGGTGAGCTGAGGAGAAGAGGGTATAAGGTCACTGGGTGCTTAGAGGCCTCTGGAGTTTAGAGAAAGCTATGCTTTGGCACTTGAGTGCTTCTCCTAAGGGACAATATTTCTCACCCTGTTGACACCAAAAAAGAATTCATGGAGGCTTTGAAGTTTGAAGTGGCTCATGGTTAAAGGATGGGAGTTGGAGTTTTACCTGTGAAAAAGGAAAGGTTTTCTAAGCAGAGGCAGTCTGTGGTGTAAGATTCAATCTCAAGTGAGAAAGGTAAGAAACCTTTAAAACCAAAAGTCAATACAAACGGTATGTACAAGCCTGAATGCGGATGGTGGGAAGGACAAAGTGGATAGGGAGAAAGGCCTGGAGAACACTTCTGTTCAAGCAAAATGAGCACCTATCCCAGGAGGTAGCCATGAAAATGGAGAAGGGATCTTAGTTGATCTGGGTTGGTTAAGTGAAAACAGTAGCAAATGCTACTTTAAGCACCTCAGTGCCAGAATCACATTACTTCATCAGTCCCCGCAAAAGTTCCATGAAATGAACAAACAAAAAACTGACCAGGTATGGTGGTGCATGCCTTCAGTTCCAGCACTCTAGAGACAGAGGCAAGCAGATCTTTGTGAGTTTGAATCCAAAGTGTTCTACAAAGTGAGTCCAAGACAGCCTCGATAAAACCTCCATGAAATAGCTACCATTATTGGTCCCATTTGATCTAGAGCAAGTAAGGCTCATGAAAATCATCCAGGTGCTAGGTGTCAGAGTTAGGATCCAAACCCAATCCAGGCAGGACAAGTGGGGCATGCTCAGGCCCCCTTGCTTGGTAGATTGAGACAAGTGGATCACCAAAAGTTCAAAGAGACTTTGGGCTACATTGGAAGATAATGTCTTAAAACAAACAAACAAACAAAAAAAACAGCTTCAGTCCTCTAATTGTGCTATTCTAAGGTCCCATCAGGAAGCAAGATGCAGGCTTTTGAGGGTTTTGTTGTTTTGCTTTGTTTTGTTTTTTCAAGACTGGATTACTTTGTGTAACCCTGGCTGTCCTGGAACTCACTCTGTAGACCAGGCTGGCCTCTACCTCAGAGATAAACCTGCCTCTGCCTGGAAGTAAAGGCATGTGCCCAGCACAAGAAACATGCTTTAAATGGAGAGAGCTTGGAGCATATGTAGAAAGCATGGAAAGACTGAGAATTCAAGGAGGTCACAAGTCCCTTGCTCCGTGAGGAAACCCCCATGTGTGTGCAGAACCCCATGAAGGTGTTCTGAAGTCATCAGTATGAATAAACTAATGCAAACTGAATAAAAAAGGGTTTGTTGTGGAATAGACATTTTAAAGTTTGGCAATATTATTGCATAAGTTCGATACTTATAAGATGGAATTATGGAATATAATTTTGAGTAATAATGGCTCTTGGCTGAGGTGAGAGTTCATTGCCAGCCTGGACTACATTGTAAATTCCAGGTCACCACAGAATGAAACATTGTCTCAAAAGCAATACCAACAAAGATCCTACAACTCTAATCTCAACAAAGTGCCAGAATAAGATAGAAAATGTGGCAAATCAGGCACAGTATCTCGTTCTTGTGGCCCCAGTTTCTCCTTCAAAAGTAACCTAGCGAGACTGTTTCAAAATTACAAAAGTCAGCCTGACATGGTGGCATGCTTTTAATCCTAGCACTCAGGAGGCAGAGGCAGGCGGGTCCCTGTAAATTCAAGGCCAGACTAATCTTCATCTCAAGTTCCAGGCCAGCCAGAGGTACAGTGTGACCTCTGTCTCAATAAATTATAAAGACTTCAAAAATATCTGAGGTTGTAGCTTAGTGGTAAAACACTTGCCTACAATTGGTGAGGCCCTGGGTTTGATCCCGAGTACTGAAGGAAAAGAATATATAAAACAACCATTTTTAACTTTTTAGAAGGAACTTGGAATTCCTTTGTATAAGAAAATCAACAGTTAGTTCAGGAGTGAATGTTGCATTTTCACAGACATTGGAGGAGTCATGTAGCCTTGACCTGGGTTTTAAAGGATACAGGGCTGGGGAAGAGAGTGAGCAACTCAGGGGTAGAACATAGTCATACCCCACAGCACCCCCAATCTCTTACCTTCTGAACACAGTAACAAGATGAGAATCTGCCATTGTGGCAACTAAAGTTGTGGGGGTTTTTGGTTTTTGGTTTTTTTGTTCTTTGTTTTTTGTTTTTGTTTTGGCTTTTCAAGACAGGGTTTCTCTATTTAGCCCTGGCTGTCCTGGACCTCACTCTGTAGACCAGGCTGGCCTTGAACTGAAGAAATCCACCTGCCTCTGCCTCCCGAGTGCTGGGATTAAAGGTGTGCACCACCGCTGCCCGGCACAACTAAAGTTTTTAACACCCTGCCTGTGTAAACCTCTGCCCTTCCCAAGTACCCCCTCCTTTTCCCAATAGCATTTATCCATCTGAAAGTGACAGCAGATGTTGACAGACAGCCAAGGACCTTGTAAATTACTGGAGTCTTTGAAGTTGCAAGGTCCTCAGAACAGAGTGTTCTCAGAGATGCCAAAGGAAGGCCAGTCCAGGGGTCAGCATTGTTACATTGGCACCCGAATGCTGCTCTGCCTCCAGAATTCTCTCACGGTTTTCCTCCTCACTAGTGGCTTCCCCCTTGTTGCAAACCTGCTCTTCTCTAGAAGTCAAAATTCTCTGTTTTTTTTCTGATTCCTTTTTATGTATAACAAAGCTGAACTCAGGTTAATTTCATCTCGGGATTGTAATGAGATTTAGGGAAATCACTTGGCCAAGTCCAGGTGATAGGTATGGGTAGGACATGAACCTCACTGATAAAGTAAATGCACCCCCATTTTAAAGTAAAATAGTACAGCATAATGGGATTTCCATGAAACTACAGAAAGGCACTACTTTACTATTTGTCCTGCTGGGATCAAACCCAGAACCCCTCTACTGCTACAGGGTCACTGTGCAACTAAGCTGCATTGCCAAACCAGGAAGGCACTTTGTAAACAACGAATAATGCTGTAAATAGGGGATTTCAGGTCCTGTGCAAAAATATTTGTGAATAAGGGTGCCTGAAGGAGCCTGTCAAGAGACAATCACATCTCTGGTAGGATCTAAAACACCTGGCCTGTACGGACTTTTTATACAGGCTCCAGTGACAGAAATGACTCACTTTCCTCTTAAGAATAAAGTGTAGCAGCACCCATAACTATATCTCCATTGAGGTTTTTCTGTGGATCCATGATAGTTAATACTGCTCAGGTACACAGTTCCTGATAGTTAATACTGGTCAGCTGTTCAGTTCCTGATAGTTAATACTGGTCAGATGCCCAGTTCCTGGTAGTTAATACTAGTCAGATGCCCAGTCCCTGGCACTGCCTCAACAAGAAGTCTTCCTGTGATGCCTGGTGATTTTCTTCTGAAGTAGGACCGCGTAGAGAGACTGAGTCTTGCTTTGCCACCCCTCTCCTGTTTCCTCCTGAGACAACATCTGGCCACATAGCTCACACTGGTTTCTAGCTTGCGCCCTCCTGCCTTAGCCTCCTGAGTGCTGGGATTATAGGTCTGTGCTACCACACCCAACTTCTATTAAGTTTCAAGTACTCTGCAGTGCCTGTAAACCTGGCTAGGTAGGTGTGCTGATTACTCTTAAATCCTCCCTGGGCTGTAGAGCAAGTTCAAGAACAACCTGGGATATATGAGACTCTGTTTCAGAAATAAAAACCATACACAAAGGAATGAATATATATATATATATGCTCAGAGATACCAAACACTCACCCCTCCACTGCAGTGTGATAGCACAGTAACTTTCAAAGTGCCTCAGCCAGCGTGACCCTCCCCAGCAGCCTACAGTATCCAGGATCCAAAGCACAGACCCTGGCCTTGTTTCATCTGTTTGCTACTTCACTCATTAACAGCTTTCCAGGGTCTTCGTAGTCCCTCCATTTTTAGAAAACCTATTTCTCAAATCTCTCCTCACCAAGCCACAAAGGTTCACTGCCTTACTCTGTGATTGTGGTGAATTACTGGTGTTTAAAGAAGCCCACTGGCTGGATGGCCTCTATTATCAATGCACTGTGTCCTACATGTGCTAAAAAGTAGTCCCTGTCAGACTGAACATGCCGCATCTGTCCTCCCAACATTTGAGAGGCTGAGACAGGAGGTTGTCAAGCTGGAGGCCAGCCTGGGCTATATAGCAAGACATGTTTTAACAAGGAAGGAAGGAAGGAAGGAAGGAAGGAAGGAAGGAAGGAAGGAAGGAAGGAAGGAAGGAAGGAAGGAAGGAAGGAAGGAAGGAAGGAAGGGAAGGAAACACAAAAATTCTGCAAAATTGACCAAAGCAGTTAAGACTGTACTGCTGTTCTCCAGTGTCCAGATGTCTCTGTGCCATGTGACTCTACAGCAGACCACCTCACAAGACAACCACCTACTTAGGTCTCCTGCCTACCCTTTTTCCAGTCAAGTATTGTGTCTTTCACCCTGGAAGATATTTCCCCTTTTCTCCTATTTTTGTTACCTTAATTTATAAATGTGTATGCCTGTGCACATGTGTAAGTGTATACTTGGCAATCTGTATGTGTGTGAGTCCGAGTTCTTTGTTTACCACGTGGGTTCCGGGGATTGAACTCAGGTCCTTGGGCTTGGTCGCAAGCCACCTGACTGACTGGGTCTTTTCTTTTGAGACAAAATTTCATTCTCTTGCCTTGGTTGCCCTGTCTTCACCAGGTTGCCCGGGATGACCTCACACTTACAGCAATCCTACTGTCTCAGCCTCCCAAGAGCTAGGATCATACAAACAAGGCCCAGCTGTGTTATCTCTCTTTATGTATGGCTCACACTTAACACACACTTAAAGGGACAGTTCGGGAATCATAATCCCATTCTTTTCCCAAAGCTTCACTCTGCCATTAGTTAGCTAGGCACAGAGCATTTCTTGGCCTGGAACTGAGAAGTGCTCCTCCCTCCCAGATTCCCATCAGTTCTGTGGGTGGGGTGGGGGCAGATCCCAGGCACTGTGCCTAAAGCAGAGAAGAAACAATGTTTTCTTTATCAGACACACCTGTCCCAGTCCGTTCACTCTCGGCAGCCTGAGAACCATTAAACAGCAACCAGGAAAGACTCAACAGTGTGGGAAGTTGGAGAAATAACTGAGGGTAAGCAAGAATGGAGCTAGCTGCAAAAGAAGTTCCTGAATGGTCAGGAAATGCAGAAGCCCTCAATTGTACATGACTGTGGTCTTCCTTCGATGTCATGTTGGCCACCACATTTTGCAACAGTTAGACAACCAGATTTTTATCTTGTCATTTTAGTGCTCCACGTAGGCAAGTAGTATTGACAATTACATTCCAAATGTTTTTTTTTTTTGGAGGTATAGAGTCATCTTTATTATAAAATGTTTATTCTTTCATAATTCCATACATATATATGATGTTCCTTGATTATATATTTCCCTCAGATTATCTTTTCTTCCCCCTCCCACCCAGACCCTTCATCGTCCCATCAAGTCCTCCTCCCATTTTCATTTTGTTGGTTGGTTGGATGCATGGGTGGGTGGTTGGTTGTTTAGGTGGTTGGGTGATTGGTTGTTTAGGTGGTTTGGTGATTGGTTGATTGGGTGGTTGGGTGATTGGTTGGTTAGGTGGTTGGGTGATTGGTTGTTTAGGTGGTTTGGTGATTGGTTGATTGGGTGGTTGGGTGATTGGTTGGTTAGGTGGTTGGGTGATTGGTTGTTTAGGTGGTTGGGTGATTGGTTGATTGGGTGGTTGGGTGATTGGTTGGTTAGGTGGTTGTTGGTTGGTTGGTTAGCATCTTCACACTTTCATATTGCTGTGATAAAGCACCATGACCAAAGCAAGTTATAGAAGGGTTTATCTGGGCTTATGACTCCCGAGGGCTGGAGGCCGTGGATTGAAGGCAAGGCAGCAGGCAGCTGGAGCAGCTGAGAACTCACATCTTGATCTATAAGTCTTAGGCAGAGAGTGAACTAGGAATGGTGGGAGGCATTGAAGCATCAAGCTTGCACACAGTGAGATCCCTCTTGCAGCAAGACCATACCTCCTAACCCTTTCCAAGCAGTTCCACCAACTGAGGACCAAGTAGTCACACACATGAACTGTGAAAGCCATCCACCTTAGTTGATTTTCATTCTATTAGGGTCAGTTACATGAGTATATATGGGGAACTAGAAAAAGGGCAACTTACAGGTAGGTACACCAGCAGCCCTGAACTGCCCATCACTCTCCAGAAAGGGGTGGGGCCTATGAAACTTTACTCTGTCCATAATGGAATATTGATGAACCCAATTTTGTGCTGGTAGCTACTCTTGCTGTGTCTTCATGAACTTAACAGTCACGTTCAAAAGAGAGCTTCCTATAGCATTTTTCTCTCAATTAGCTCTTACTTTCTTTCATACATTCCTACAATGTTTCTGCCCCTGAAGGGAGTGTTACAGATGACAATTTAGGGCAGAGCTCTCAAAGCCTCCTATCCTCAGGACTGGCGTTGGTCATGAATTAACCATTGCCCAGTGCAAGCAACCTTCTCTCACCAAGGCCAGGAGTAACACTAATTAGTGAAACATAAATATTTTGAAGGCAGTTCAATATCATGACCATAAAACAACAGTAAAGTGATCTCTCCAGATAGGGAGGTTCTGACCAGGTTTATAGTACCAAACTCTAATGAAACAGGCTCAAATCCAGTGGGGGGGGGGGGGAATGGTTAGTTAGCCACATACCGGTTATGCTTCTGTTGCATCAGCAGGTCCACTTGCCCTGTGGGTTGCTACTGTAGCCCACAGGGTTCACAGTTAGATCAGATCCTGGGTGACTTTTCCTCCCTAACACCCAGCCTATCTAGCATTATGAAATCTAATCAGCAGGGAGGATACCTCTAGCTCAGCTCCAGCTTGCTTTCTCTGTGTCCTTCAATCAAAGTGCGTGGTGTCTTTAGTTTTACCTTCTAGTCCAAGTAGGGAACCATGAGCAATAGAAACAGCCTGTGTGGTTTGTGAGGGTGCGGTTGTTTCTGGGACCTCCTGAGCCAGGAAGGAGGTGTCCTGTATATCACATTAAAACTTTTGTTTAATAACCTACGGTTTTTGGAAGCATTGTCTTTCCATGTGGAGTAGTAATTCCTTTCAAACTTCCTTATATATTTTTTTTCATTACCTAACAAAGTAATAGGACTCAACATGGCTCTTTTTCAGATCTTAGTTTGGTTAGCCTTTCCCCACCCCAAGCCCTATTTGAACCTTTCCACTTCCAGCATTCCCTCCCTCTGCAACGATGTCACTTGTGTTCCCTCCCTCTGCACTGATGTCACTTGTGTTGTATTATCTCCCTACGCTAAGGCCTCTTCATAGCCCAGGCTGGTCTGGAACTCACTATGTAGCCAGGGGTGACCTTGAACTTCTGCTCTTCCTGCCTCTACATCCCTGTAGCTGGTGTTACAGCAGTGCTGCTCAACCTGTGGGTCTTGACCTCTTTGGTTGCATGACCATTTCACGGGGGTCATCTAAGACCATCAGAAAACACTGACATTTACATTACCTTTCATAACAGTAGCAAAATTCCAATTACAAAGTAGGAACAAAATAATTTTATGCTTTGGAGTCACCACGACATGAGGAACTGGATTAAAGGGACATAGCATTAGGAAGGTTGAACCACTGTGTTACAGGCATGCACCACCATGCATCGATTGTGTGGTGCTGGGAATCAAGTTTAGGGTTTTGTGCATTCCAAAATATCAATTGAACTATGTCTCCAGCTCCTGCTTTCCTTTGAATTATTTTAACCACATGTAGTTGACTCTCCATATCCGCGTTCTCTATATCACGGATTAAAAAAAAAAATCTGTTTTTGAGATGGGTTCTTCCACTGTCACCTTAGTTAGCCTCAATTTCTGTTAACCTACCCATCATTACCTCCTACGTGCTTAGACTAAAGGCGCGCACTACCACACCAAGCTCGGACAATGATAAATAATACAGCATGACAACTGTTGGCGTGCATCATCACATTAGGCATTTAAAGTTAGAGATGATTTCAAGTTGGTGGTACAGCGCCCAGCACACCCAGTCCTTTTGTCATCTCTCAATACCATACACATTAAGGAAATAATCTCAACTGTAGGGAGGGAAGCTAAGGAAGAAGGCTGGGGGGGATTAAGGCTGGCCTGGAATACACAGTCTCAAAATAAATAAATAAAAATGTAAAAGGGCTAAAGGTATAGAACAGTGAGAGTGCATGCCTAGTATTTTAAAGGCCCTGGGCTCCATCCCTGGCATGTCACTAAATAAATACACAGGAGACATGCATAGATCAAATGCAAGTTCAGGCATCTGCCCATCCTCGTACCTGAAAAATGGCTTAGGAAAATCTCCCATCAATACAGCTGATCACTGAAGTCTTTCTTTCTTTTCTGGGTGTGTGTGTATAGGGGGTATATTTCTCTGTTGTCTGAATCTATCTTTCTTCCTTCCTTCCTTCCTTCCTTCCTTCCTTCCTTCCTTCCTTCCTTCCTTCCTTCCTTTCTTTCTTTACTGCATGGGTGTGTATAGGGGGATCTTTCTCTGTTGTCTAAGCTGGACTGGAACCCACAAACAGCACAAGCTGGCTCACAGTTTACAGCAGTCTTTTTGCCTCAGTCTCTCCACTGTTGGTGCTGGAATTACAGGCCTGCCCTACAATGCCTTGTTTCATATTGTGCTGTTTTTATAATTAAAAATAACAAGGACAATCAAAATTCCCCCCAAAATAAAGCCTCTGTGATCAAAATTCCCCCCAAAATAAAGTTCTTACTAAGTAAGCACTAGGCACAGAGTCATAAAAAAAAAAAAAGACTTTTAATAGATATGTATAAGTCAGAGACTATGAGACTTCCTGTGACCTGCCTAAAGTAGGTCTTAGGGATTGAACCAGGGTCTGTCAGGAAGAAGAGCCAGTGCTCTTAACCACTGAGCCATCTCCCCAGCCACTATCTTACCCCCATGATTGAATCCTTAATCCCAGAACCAACAAACTGCAGGATGAAGCAAGATGGTGGGGATTTTTGAGAGCAGCCTGAACGACACAGGAAGAGCTCAAGAATAATAAATAAATACGAAGACGCGGATAAGTGGTATAGCACTCTCGCCTGGTCTGTGGGAATCTGAGTTCAACTCCCAGTGTAAAACAGGAGAAACTGCCTAACCTGACTTTTCAGTAATGTATTGCATTTCTTTTCTTTCTCTTTTTCTTAATAAAAATGCAGTCCTTAAAGCTATGCTCAAAATACTGCTCAGGATTACATCATTATGGTTTCGATGAGCCAAAAATTCAACTTCCCTCTATTACCCAGAATAATAACTCTTAAGAACTAAAAACTTCAAAGCACTTCACGAGCATTTAATTAGTCCTCTCTGGTGCCAGAGAGAAGGACATACATAGATATTCACAGAACTTCATCTGACATCTTTCAATTTGGCAAGACTTCTGCTGGTTTCCAAAAGCCGTGTCTGTCCCACGAAGGTTATTTGGGCCACCTTGCATCAGTCGCCCTTACCTAATGAAACCTGGTAATCCAAGCGGCTCGAATTGCCACCTCCTCGGACTCTGGTAGGGCAAGGGGAGCTGCCGAAAGCCTGGTGGAGAAAGGGCAGCGATTCCACTGAGAGCTGGAGGACAAAGCGCATCTGTAGGGAACCTGCTGAGATGGGGCGCGTGATTGAGGCCAGAGCGATTGCATCAGCGTCCGATTGACTCCCTGGAACTGGGGCAGGATGGTAACCGGGCTCTTCTCAGAACTCCGCTCTCCTGAGGCCCTGAGCACCGGCAGCCGGGCTCCACTGCGTGGGAAGCTCCTGGCCACCCCTTTCTCTCTATTCAGACTCGCTTCCTGCGGAAGGTCTAACGAAAATAGAGCAGCATGCCCGGGAGACCCAGTCCAGAGGTGACTGCCTTCTCACAGCCTCCACACCCCCATCAAAGCCTGGTCCAGTTCATAAAATTCCCACCACATGATCTGTTACACAATGGCAGGAATGACATCAAATCTTACTCGGGTCTTTTGTTTATTTGTTTGTTTTTGTTTTGGGGTTTTTTTTTGTTTTTTTGTTTTTTTTTAAACTTGATTTATAGTCCAGGCTGGTCTTGAACTCCCTATAGAGCTCAGACTGACCTGGATCTTTTGCCAATCCTCCTGCCTCAACCTCAGGTTCTGGAATTACAGGTTTGTGTCACCAAGCCCACCTTCAGATTTTTTTTAAAAGGCAATCAGTATATATATGAGTGCTTTGTGTGTGGATGTGGATGTGTGTGCGTGGTGCAGTTAGAGGTCAGAAGAGGCTTTCATATCCTCTGGACTGGCGTTATAGACCCTTGGGAACCACCAGGTATGGTGGGAATAGAGCTGACGTCCTCTGCAAGAGTAACAAATACTCCTAACCGCTGAGTTATCTCTAGTAGCTATCTTCAGATCTTATTTTCAATTCTGGTACAAAAAGATTTAAGAAACGTTTATTGAGTGTCTGTTACACGTCAGGCATTTGTGGAGTCCTGGATCTGGTAAGTGCCCATGCCACAAGTGGCCTCATTTTCAGAAAACAACTACACTGCAAATACACTGGTGGAGGCTCCAGCCAGCGACCACAGAGAGGCGCTACAGAGCAGAAGGGGTAAGTTCATCCATCAGGTGCTGTTCTTCAGGAGAGGGAAAGAACCAGGGGTGGTGTTTCTGCGTTGTTTTGCAGTATGAAAGAGCAAACCCAAGGCCTTGCACATGTTAGTTAGGCAAGCACTCTACCACAGAAGGACATTCCATAGCCAACGTTGCTTTTGTTGTTTTTTAAATTATTGTCAGACTATTCTGCAGAACCACAGATTATCTACGTCGTTCCTCACATCACATGATGCTAAGTCACTTCACCGCTCTGTTCAAATTAAAAGTGGTTAGGAAAAAATAATCGTGGCACATGAAAATTACCTGACGGTACAGTTTTTAGGGTTGATTAGTAAAATTTTACTGTGATGTGGCCACGCCCATTCATTTACATACTGTCCACTCTGAAGATTGCTACAATAGCAGAACTGAATTCTGGCTTCCTGGACCACACTACTTGCCTTAGCTAAATATTTACTTTCTTGATCTTTAGAGAAAGCCTGCCAACCCCTGCTACAGAGTAAACACATTGATACAACCCTTTGAAAGTCTTAGAGTCTTATCGTTTGTCACGAACGAATAGTAAACTAGAAAAGATAATTTTAAAGCCAAAGTGCAAATATGTAGTGACTAGAAAAGATAATTTTAAGGAAAGTAAACTGTTGGTACATCCTTTCGTGAGGCCTCCAGAGGCACAGCCGAACATAACGGCTAGGTGAACTTCTTTATTCTGGCTGATAATGGGGGTAGCAATAAAGTGGTTCATGGTCGAATGTGAGCAAGGTTAAGGGCTTTACACACTAAGTGCTGTCCTAGCCTCCAGACGCTTGACCGGCAGACACAGCTTCCTCAAAGTCACACCAGTAGAAAAAGACACCTTCAGGATATTTACCGGGTTTGGGACTTTCAAGGCTATAGCAACTTAAACATTAACTCACGATCATTTGACACCTATATGGTACCAAGCCAAAAAGCCCATTCCTTAATCTGTTCTCAGAAGAATCCATGGACAGGTTCCAGGCAGAGAGTGAGCATACACAGAGTCCTTCTATACTGTGATCCAGCTGGGCAAGCTAGGCAGGAAAGATATGATGCCATCCAGGGATGCACAAACAGGCTTATCTTCTCCAGTTAAAGAACTAAATCTTGGGGAGTCCTGGCGGGGCCATCATATGATACCGGGGGAAATCCCCTCTTAGGGTTCTCATTATAAAAAGAATAGAGTCAAACAGAAGCCTGAGAAAAGTTTCTTAGAGTTTAGAAGAAGAATCTCAAGGCAAGCAAGAAGTAAATCTCACAGTTGCAGGGAAGAAGAGAATGGAGATGCTAAGCCAGCTTGGAGAGCAGCTATATGGCTGCAGGCAGTCACACAGCCAGGAAGGGAGCTCAAAAGAAAAAGAAAGGATGTCTGTCCACAGGTACACCTCCATCTTAAGGTGCTGATGCACCACAGGCTCTGCACTCAACCAGTCTCAGAAGAAAACTCCCAAAGGTCTCGTTAGGGAGTTTAAAAGCATATGTACTTCCTGCCAATGTCAAAAGGAAGGCAGGTCAGCCCAGCTGAACATCATAGATAAGCAGAACACTTGGGTATCTGGATATATTAACCAAGCAGTAGTGGTTGCACACACACACACACACACAGAGAGAGAGAGAGAGAGAGAGAGAGAGAGAGAGAGAGAGAGAGAGAGAGAGAGAGAGAGAGAGAGAACAAAACACAACGTGCTTGTTTAATAAAAACAGATATGTGAGGGGAGGCACTGGGGACGCCACCTATGGTAAAGTGCTTGTTTGGAATTTGCAAGGACAAGGGTCCAGTCTCACGCACAGCAGAACAGATGTCTAAGGAGAGAGAAAGGTCAGAGCACCCAAGGTCGTGAATCTCAGCAACTAGGAACGGTGATAAAGTTGGTAAGGGTTCTGTGTAGTCTGTAGGTGGAGAACTGCGGCCGCAGACAGGAGGAAACCGTGGAATGGAAGTTGCGAGAATAGTGTGCTTTGGGGTCTCATCTGCCTAGAGAGGATGCCTGAAGCCACAGCAGCAGATGGAGTTTGGATGTTAAGTGTCCTCCAAGGTCCATGTTATAAATGCTTAGTGTCCAGGATAGCGCTGCTGGGAGGTAGTAAAATCTTCACTACGAGGAGCTTAGTGAGGAGTCTTTAGGTTACAGAGTGTGTCCTTGAAGGGCATAGGGACTTCTTGATCTCTTACTTTCTGGTCACAAGTAAAAGAAACTTTACTCCTTCCGACGCCTCTAGTGTAATGCACAGACACACCATAGGCCCAATGCTAAACCAATCACAGACTGAAGCTCCCTGGTGGTGCACAGCTTTAATCCCAGCACTTGGGAAGCAGAGGCAGGCAGATTTCTGAGTTCTGAGGCCAGCCTGGTCAACAGAGTGAGTTCCAGGACAGCCAGGGCTACACAGAGAAACCCTGTCTCAAAAAACCCAAACCAAACAAAAAAACTGGGAGCAAGAACTGTTTTGTAAGTCCATAGCCTCAGATATTTGCCATCAGTACAAAAATCTTACATGGAAGCCGGTAAGAGTTCCCGGGTAACAAGTATAGATAACGGGAAGAGTGGGAAGAGCAAAACCAGCCTTGCTTAGGGAGTGCAAAGCTGGCAAATGAGCAGAGCGGTGAAGAGAGCAGAGGAGGTGGGGCTAAACCACAGCACTAGATGGGCAATAAGCAGGAGCAAAGTGGTAAGAATGCTGGGGTCTATGTTTCAAGGACACAGGAAATAGAGAGGCAGGGTGGAAAAGGGCGGGGGGTGAAAACCTCAAAGGCCAAGAAAGCAGGAGGAGGCGGTGAAAGGGTGCAGGGAGGCCTTCCTCAGCCTTTGCAAGGCCGAGCCTTCTGGGTGATGCTTTATAAACATTTCTGAAAGTCAGGAGGAGTGAACAAGCCTTACATCCCAGGCTGGCCTGGGCTATATAAAGAATTTCAGAATCTTCCAAAAGTGACGTGCCCAGTTTGCTGAGGAACCGCCAGACTGATTTCCAGAGTGGTTGTACCAATTTGCAACCCCACCAGCAGTGGAGGAGTGTTCCTCTTTCTCCACATCCTCGCCAACACCTGCTGTCTCCTGAATTTTTAATCTTAGCCATTCTGACTGGGGTGAGGTGAAATCTCAGGGTTGTTTTGATCTGCATTTCCCTAATGACTAATGAACTTGAGCATTTTTTAAGATGCTTCTCCGCCATCTGAAGTTCTTCAGGTGAAAATTCTTTGTTTAACTCTGTACCCCATTTTTTAATAGGGTTATTTGGTTTTCTGGGGTCTAACTTCTTGAGTTCTTTGTATATGTTGGATATTAGCCCTCTATCTGATAGGACAGATCTTTTCCCAATTTGTTGGTTGCCGATTTGTCCTTTTGATGGTGTCCTTTGCCTTACAGAAACTTTGTAATTTTATGAGGTCCCGTTTGTCAATTCTTGATCTTAGAGCATAAGCTATTGGTGTTCTGTTCAGGAACTTTCCCCCTGTACCGATGTCCTCAAGGGTCTTCCCCAGTTTCTTTTCTATCAGCTTCAGAGTGTCTGGCTTTATGTGTAGGTTTTTGATCCATTTGTACCACTCCTGGGCATATACCCAGAGGATTCCCCAGCATGTAATAAGGTTACATGCTCCACTATGTTCATAGCAGCCCTATTTATAATAGCCAGAAGCTGGAAAGAACCTAAGTGTCCTTCAACAGAAGAATGGATGCAAAAAAAATGTGGTATATATACACAATGGAGTACTATTCAGCCATTAGAAACAATGAATTCATGAAATTCTTAGGCAAATGGATGGAGCTGGAGAACATCATACTAAGTGAGGTAACCCAGTCTCAAAAGATCAATCATGGTATGCACTCATTAATAAGTGGATATTAACCTAGAAAACTGGAATACCCAAAACATAATCCACACATCAAATGAGGTACAAGAAGAACGGAGGAGTGGCCCCTTGTTCTGGAAAGACTCAGTGTAGCAGTATAGGGCAAAACCAGAACAGGGAAGTGGGAAGGGGTGGGTGGGAGAACAGGGGGAGGGAAGGGGGCTTATGGGACTTTCGGGGAGTGGGGGGCCAGAAAAGGGGAAGTCATTTAAAATGTAAATAAAAAATATATCGAATAATAAAAAAAAAAAAAAAAGAATTTCAGGCTGTCTTAGGCTACACTGCCTATTACCCTGTCTGAAAAAACAAACAAACCAAAACCCAACAACCAAAATCTTCCTTCCATCAGGTTGCATCTGTCGAGTATTTTGTCACAGTAATTCCAAAGTAAATAAGATGACTTATTTGTCAGGAAGGCAGTCCTTCTCTACCACCCCTCCTTTTTAGAGCCAATCTCAAAAGAATGTTTGCAAAACATTTTCCCTAGCTCTTGTGTGTTACACCTGGTACTAATGTCCCCTTTCCTTTCCTTTCCTTTCCTTTCCTTTCCTTTCCTTTCCTTTCCTTTCCTTTCCTTTCCTTATCTTACCTTACTGTG
Source organism: Apodemus sylvaticus (assembly GCF_947179515.1). Taxonomy (NCBI): domain Eukaryota; kingdom Metazoa; phylum Chordata; class Mammalia; order Rodentia; family Muridae; genus Apodemus; species Apodemus sylvaticus. The sequence goes on along the minus strand of NC_067492.1, from coordinate 43,687,547 downwards.
TGTGTGTGTGTGTGTGTGTGTGTGCACTTGCACAAATCCTTTTTATTTTCAGATGGGTACAAGGAACACAATTTGGCCAGCATCACCTCACTTTTGTTCTTGTTTGCTCCTCGATTAGATATAAGGACTCCTTAGATAGCCCAGCCTAGGATAGCAAGCACCCGGCCTCAGCCTCTAAGCATTGTTATTTCAGACACATACCCTGTATCTAGGTATTTCTTCTCTTTAAATGTCTACACATCTTTTCTCTGTACCTCAGTGGGATAGAAACTACAATATCCATGAGTTTTGTTTCAGCACAGTGTTTTCATTAAAAAAAAGAAAAGCAATCAGGCGTGGAGGAGGGGCAGGGGATAAGACTTCAGGCTAGGACTCCAAAGGTCATGGCAGATTGCTCAGTGATGTGCACAGTGTTTGCGATGTGGCCAGGATTAAGATACACAGAAAGTTCCCAAAGTGATCACACTGCGCTGGACAGCCAGTGCTCAAGAATGGTCCCCATCCTTTCTGAGACAACTCCCTGCCTTTTCATTTTGATGTGAGCAACTGCCTTCGAATGTGTGTCCAGTCCTTGTCCCTTTGCATCCTTATTTTCTAATCCTTAAAGGGAGGCTGCAGGATGAAGACAGAGTAGAAATAGAAGCCCAGATGTCATGTGTTGGGAATATCTACGACTCCAGTTTTTGTTGTTGTTTGTAAGTTGGTTTATTTTGTTTTCGAGGCACTGAGGCTGGAATCCATAGCTCCTCTCAGCTTCACAGGGACTGCAGCTCAGCCCCGCCTCTAGAAGCCAGGGTTCTGTGGTTTTCCTTTCCTTCTTTGTTTCTTCCTTTTCTTTTTCTTTTGGCTTTCTTTCCTTTGTTTCTTTGTTTCTTTCTTTGTTTGTTTCTTTCTTTCTTTTTGAAACATAGTATCTCCATGTAATCTTGACTGTTCTAGAACTCACTATATAGAAAAGGCTGTCCTTGAACTCACAATGAAAAATTTGCCTGCCTCTGTCTCCCAGAGCTGGGACTTAAAACATGCACCACCATGTCGTCCTTTCTATTTGTTTACTCTATAATGTTTTAAAGGCTTCAGAAGTTCCTTGATTCTTTGTTTCTAGCTGTTTCACAATGATTTTTAAAAAAGAGAGTGTCTCAGGTAGCCCAAAGCTGAGCTGAAATTCACAATGTAGCTGAGGGTGATCTTGAGCCCTGTTTGTCTTGACTCTACCCCCAAGTTCTGAGAGTACAGGAGTGGAATACCACAGTCAACAAAATGGTTTTCAATCTTTTTTTTTTTTTTTTTTGAGACAGGGTTTCTCTGTATAGCCCTGGCTGTCCTGGAACTTACTCTGTAGACCAGACTGGCCTTGAACTCAGAAACCCGCCTGCCTCTGCCTCCTAAGTGCTGGGATTAAAGGCGTGTGCTGCCACCGCCCAATGTTTTTCTAAATACAGAGAAATTAGTGGGTTGCTGTGCGAGGTTTATGTGTTCCTGTTTCTTACCAGTAGCAAAATCTCCTCTTGTTTACTTCCACCCAACAAAAACAAAATTTAGTAGAAAAGCAGATGTTTACATTGATAGATTGGAACTGTTTCATCGCCCCTGACATAGTAAGCTTTCGGCCAAAGGAAACAAGCAAAGAATCCAGTTATAGGGGCTGGAGAGATGACACAATCATTAAGAACACTAGCTGTTCCTACAGAGGACACAGGTTTTGTTCCCAGAATTTAGACTCTCAACCACTTGTAACTCAGTTTGGGGGAACCTGATGCCCTCTTCTGGCTTCTATTGGTTCTGCATACACATGGTATACACACATACACACACACACACACACACACACACACAGAGAGAGAGAGAGAGAAAGAGAGAGAGAGAGAGAGAGAGAGAGAGAGAGAGGCAAATACACAAAGACATAAAACAAACAAAAATACATTTAAAAAGAAGAAGAAAAAGAAGCCAGCTATGGTGGTATATGTCTGTGATCCCAACACTTGGGAAGCAGAAGCAGAAAGCCAACCTCAACTACGCAGAGAGTTTGGGGTTAGCCTGGCCACTTGAGACTGCCTCAAAAGGAAAAACAGAAACGAAAGTGAAGAACAGCCCTTGTCACTAGTCCTACAATTAGAACTGGAGGAGAGACAGATTTATTCTGTCAGATTCATAGCTATCTTTTGCTTGCATGGAAAGTGTGGTAATACATGAGAGCCATGCGTGGCATGGTGTGTTTGAACCTGAGGCATGAAGGTTTTAAAAGCCCAGGGGAGGTACAAGTCTTGTTAAGGAAAGTCTTCAGTTTAGCTCCTCCCCACCCCCCTGCCTCTTTTTCTTTCAGTGCTGAAGCTTGGACTAGGGTCTTGTTCTTGCTATGGAAGGCTCTACCACTGAGTTATATCCCAGCCCAGAGCTCTTCAAATAACTCTCTGTGTGACCTTGTTAGAACTGTGTTAAAAACCCACCCCCACCCCCATTATGAAAAGAGTGCAAGATCTGAAGCGTCCCAGTTTCCCCTGGGAATTAAGACACGAGGCGGGACATTACGCACTTGGCATCCTTCAGGACCCTGGACTAGCAAGCAGCTATAAAGGGCCTTGAACTCAATGCAAGGATGTGGTGGAATCCAGGTGCTGAGTGGAACAGAAATCAATACTGTGCCCTCTGGATTCCTGGCTGGGCCAGCACAAGAGTCCATTAAGAGTCCATTAAACTAAGTGACGCAGGCCCCAGTGGAGAGGGTAGGGTGCTCCCAGTGGGGTACGGTTTCCCAGTCCTCTCCCAGGGAGGCTCTCAGAAAGCCTCGCTTCATCCTAAGCAAGTGGGTCATAGGGACCCACAGAGATGAGAGTCAAGTGAAATCTGGAGGCTGGCAGAGAGAGCCAGACATGGCAAACCCCTTATATTCTCAGTTTCTCTCTCTATGCAATGAGGGAACTTCCCTGGCCCTGATTCTGTGTGGACAGGTACTTCTTTATGGTTTGGGATGTCTAGAAAGATTCAAAGCAAGCCAATGACTTATGTCACCACAGTCATGACACTGCAGATGCCATATTCTTGTTCCCATTCCATAAGTTAGGAAATGTGTTCAGGAAATGTCATGTGCTTCACCAAGGCCATTGTGGTTAGATGGTGATGTTGAGATATGTTGACTCCACCCTTTTTATTCTATGTGCACTGTGGTTTTACCTGCTTCTACTCTGGGATGCCTCCGCTGTAGTGCAACCAGCTGCAAATGTGACTATCACTTGGCCCTGGCCTTGGAGAACTAATGGGAGAAAATCCTGATGATCTGCTACTGGTAGTTTTTTATTAAAAGTCTCCTTCTGTTCAGGAGTCTTGTGTCTTCCAGACCTCCATGAATCTATAGAATAGCCAGTTAGCCTGCAGGTGAGGTCACATGCAAACCCTTTATACTTCCCAACAAGCCACCTCATGCCCAAGCTGGTAACATACTTTTGTGCACCCACACTGCCAGAATCCAGGGCCAGCAGCCCTGAAGCCCACATGACTATACAGTGGGCCTGCATTAGCATCACAGTGTCTATAACCTCTGCAGTACAATGATCTCATCGATGTCTCCGCATCTTTAGAAGAGGGAGAACTATCTGGAGCCCCATCCTGCCCTTTGTGCCCCCTACTTGGTGCAGATTGCTGCCCACTCTATGGTGCTCCTGTATATATGAATCCTCCCCCACAACCCTGGCAGAGTACCCTGGCTGGTGAGGGGATTCTGTTCTCATGGGACAGAATGTAATAACTATGCCTACTTAGTTGTATGGTAAAGCAATTTCAAACACTAAAAATAAAATGTAATTCATTATAAAGTCAAAAATAAATCCTAATATCATATTCCCTTTCCCCTGTTCTATAAAGAGATGAGTGTTGCTGGGGCATTTTATTCTGGAGGGAATCGACAATTGGACTGAGGTAAAGAGAAAAGAGAAGTCCGCTAAAAATTCAATCAGGGAAGGAAGTATAGTTCAGTGGTGAGTGGGCGTGTTTAACATGCACCACCCTCAGCAAACCAAATTTGCTCATTCCCGTCTGTCTACCTACCTTCCTCCCTATTTATAATGTTGCTTATATCAAATATATAGGCGCGCACACACAGATGCGGTACAGGTGCGGCTCTGGGCTAGTGCACTTACCCAGTAGTATAGAGAAGCACTGGCCCCGTGCTGAGAAGGCTCGGAATGGAATTAAAGCAGGGCTAAGTTTGTAGAAGAGGTGGAATTTAAAGCCTGGACACGGTTAGCTGGAGAAGGTGGGGAGCAGGAACAGAGGGTGCTCTGGGGGACTCGTTTTGGGGCCACAGAGAAGTGTGTGCATCTGGAGACCATGGAGCTGGAGTTGGATCCACAACCTGGAGTAAAATTAGGATGTGCCTGTGCGGGATCTTTGGACTAGACAAGTAACCAGTGAATCCAGTGGAGTGTGGGCTCGGGAACCAGCAGGCTACACAAGGTGACACATGAAGAACAGGAGCGTGTCAGAGGGTTGAAAGTCACAACAGAGGCAAAGGTGATAAGATGGAGAAAGGAAAGAGGTCAGAGGGAATCCACCAGGGATATTGTGTTCCCCTTTGCCCTGGCTGTGGAGAGACGCGTTGCACGTGGTGCTTTCAGTGGCAGTGGCCGAAGGCCGCTGCCATCTTGTTTCAGAACAGTAACTTGGCAAGGGTACAGCCTCCACCCAAAGCCTTCATCCTGCCTTCTGAACAGATCTGAGGGACACGACGCTGAGTCATGGAGTTTAATACGTTAAATGTGGGAAGCTTTTGTGTCCATGGGTCTAATCAGATCTCACTTTAATAGCTAGCTATTAGAGTCTGAGGTCCTTTCAGATTGGGCACCTTGAGTTTTTCTATCCCACAAAAGAAAAATCAGAGCTCCTCTGCCTTCCAGTTCTCCTTTCTGTTTTAAAAATGCTATTTTAAAGGCCCTAGGGCCTTCCTGCGTCGATCTCTCAAATGCTGGGACCACAGGTGTTTACCATGGCTTTTTTGGGGGGAGGGGTTAAGATGTTTTAAAAAATGTGCATGAGCATTTTGCCTGTATGTACTAAGTATGTGTGCACTGACTTTAAAGGCCAGCAAAGAGTGTTGGATCCCTGGATCTGGAGTTACAGACAGTTATCAGATGTGAATGCTAGAGAAGGAACCTGGATCCTCTGAAAGCATCAAGTACCCTTAACCACTGAGCCATATCTCTGGCCCTCTTCCTTCTTACAATAAAAGCAAATGGACAAGTCTGTTTGCTAGGTGACATTTTTGAGAAACTTGCCAGGCAAAACCTTTGCACTGGCATAAGATAAGCAGACTTCGCATTCCATTCTACCAAAGGTGACACTTGTCCTGAGTCCATACTTGCTGCAAGGAGGCTTGATTCCCTGTCACCTTTGACAATCAGCTCAGCGACTCCACCTCTTAAGCCCCCAACAAGCACCAACTCATCAGAAGTAGGCCAAGGGTCATGGTGCACACTCTTGAGCAACCGTGAGTCGAGGGCAGGGCAGCCAGCCACCCGTGTTCTTTGCCCTCTGCATTCCTGCCTCAGATCCTTCTCAGGCACAGGTGAGGTTACTTCCTTGGGGTCTTTCAGAGTTCAAGGGTAGGTGACATCTAGGAAGGGGGCTTTGCCCTTGAACTCATAGAGTGAACCAGGAGCCTTCCCGATTGTAGTTCTGCCCCTGCCTTGGCACTCACGAAAGAATCCACTGACATTTCTCCACACCTCTTATGTGCTAATTACAGAGGTTTTGTCCACACACGTGACCAACCTCCTCTGCCAGCTCTGAGGCAGCCTCTGCTAATGGAAATACTTTAAGGTAGCCAGGGTAAGGATATCATTGCACAATCCTTGCCTCAGCCAATTTTTTTTTCCACTTAAAACCAATTGTTACTTAGCAACCAAAGCAATTTGGCCCAGCTCAGAAAATTATCCATCCTTAAATAGTACACTAAGGTAGCCTATATCCACCAGCGCTGTCTAGAGGGCTTGGAACGTGCCTTCTTAGAATGAAGCGTTGCTTGTAATCCTTGACAGTTTTTGCTAAGGTGGGATTAGGCAACAGACAGATCAAGAAATGTATTGTTGACTAATGAAGGTGGCTGGTTGTCGAAGAAGGAGTGGATGGGGCGTTCTGAGAGCCAGTTAAACATCATTCTTCATTTTCAAGCCCCATGTGCCTTGCTAATTACAAAAACCCTGCATCAGACAAGTGGGCAGCTCAGGGAGGGGTAATACTTAACACCTCTCCCTCTGCCCAGTGGTGGCCTTGGTAGTAGTCGTGGCTGTATCGCCGAGAGGCAGCAGATAGGTTGGGCAGCCTTCTGAACTTCCTCCAGGACTTCCTCCCAGTGCCCACATGGCTGGAACTATTTCTCACATCTCTTTAAGCCTTGTCTAATGTTATGCTCCTTTTTGGTTTTGAGCTTAATGACTAACCAGGTGTCAATGTAACAATGCGCTCTCTGGTGCTTAGGAGATTGGAGCAGGAGGATCAGAATGGTGAATTGGAAGCATGCCAGGGCAACGTAGTTGATCTTGACTCAAACTAACAAAAGGGTAGTGTGGATCTGAAGGTGTAGTTCAGTTGGTAGAGTGCTTGCCCGTTGAGTATGGAGCCCCAGGTCAAGTCTCTGTACCACACACACACACACACACACACACACACACACACACACACACAAAAGCCCCATGGTAGTGCAGGCCTTTAATTCTAAGCACTCAGGAGGGGGAAGCAGAAAGATCAGAAGTGTGTGATCATTGCCTACCAGGTGAGTTACAGGAGACCCTGTCTCAATAGACAGACAGACAGTAGCTGAGGATATAGCTCAGTGGCAGAGTATCTCCCTAGCATTTGCAAGGCCCTGGGTCCAATTGCCAGTACTAAAGAAAAAACAAACTGGTGGTTCACCTAGTCTGAGAAGCTTGATAGCAAGTAGAAGAGGATTGGTGAAGATGAAAAGGATGAAGATCTTAACTTCCTGTTAGGAGTTGTAGACAAAGTTGGTGGGTGCCATTTGGGGAGCAGGTAAGGAGATGGAAAATAAACTGGTTCTGATGAAGACATCCAGGCAGAACTAAGCACAGGCAAGATAGATAAGCAGAAGTGTCAGTGAGAGTCTGAGTGGATGTGTGTGTGAGATGACATGGGAACAAGATGACGTGACAAGCCTCTAAGTCATGCTACAGAGCTTCTATTTCATCTTATAGCTAGCTGCTGGGCAGCCAGAAAGGGTCCAAACCAACAAGTAGCTAGGTTTGTGTCTGGGCAAGACCATTCTAGTCACCAACTTTTAGAGGGCTGGAGAGAGGCCAAAGAGGCTTCAGGGAGCCAGGGACGGGCTGTTGCAATGACTCATGCATGAGACAATCTTTGCTTTGATCATGATCTGGGTGTAGTAGGAGGGGAGAGCTATGGAACAAACTATGAACTAAATAGAGAGGTAAGAGCTCAGGACAGATCCAGATACCCTGGGGCTGGAGGACGGCTCAGCTGGCTGAAAAGCTTGGGCCCCACAAGAAGGGGACCTGTTTGGCTCCCCAGAAGTCTCACAAAGAGTCAGATGCGGCTGGGCAGGTGGCACATGCTTTTAATTCCAGCACTTGGGAGGTAGAGGCAGGCAGATCTTTTGAGTTCCAGGCCAGCCTAGTCCACTGAGCAAATTCTAGGATAGCCAGGGCTACACAGAAAAACCCTGCCTAAGAAAGAAAGGAAGGAAGAAAGAAGAGAGAGAGAGAGAGAGAGAGAGAGAGAGAGAAAGGAAGAAAGCAAACAAGCTAGGTGCATATGAGAGGCAGAGAGGAAGAGGCTATTCCGGCGCTCACTGGCCAGCTAGCCTAATCTACTTGGTGGAGTTCCAGGCCATACAAGCCTAATCTCAAGCAAAAGGTAGAGTGTACCTTCAGTTGTCCTGACTTCTATATGTAATTATGTCATACCTGCACATGTATACCCTCACACATGCTCACATGCATGCATCCACACACACACACACATCCATATATATATGTATATATATATATATATACACATATATATACACACACATGTATGTACTCTTTACATGTAGATCCATACACATTCGTGGACACCCCTGCACACACACATACAACACAAATGTCTTGTTTGAGCACCAGCTGAATTCCGTTCATTGACATGCTATACTGAACTGAATTATGCCCCTTCTCCAAATGTATAGGCTGAAAGTCTGATTCTCAATGACACATTAGGAGATGGAGTCTTTGGGAGGTGACTAGGTCATGAGGGTGGAGCGCTCACAAAGATTGATTCCAGCCAGGCAGTGGTGGCACACGCTTTTAATCCTAGCACTTGAAAGGCAGAGGCAGGCAGATTTCTGAGTTCAAGACCAGCCTGGTCTACAGAGTGAGTTCCAGGATAGCCAGGGCTACACAGAGAAACCCCGTCTCACCACCCCCCCCCAAATGATTTCCTTATAAGAGACCCAGAAAGCTCTCACTAACCCTCTTTTTCACAAGTGAGGTTACAATGGTAACCTGTCAGTTTCCTGCTACCCAGAAGAGAACCCAGCCCTGCTGGCACCCTGATCATGGCCTTCTGCCATTCAAGAACTGTGAGAAACAAGTTTGTTGTTTACAAGTCACCTGCTTCGTGGCCCTTTGTCATAATGACTCAGTGAAAGAGACATGGTGAAGCCTAGCCGTGTGCAATCAGGATAGAGTTGGAAAAAACAATCAACAATAAAGTTGGAAATGCCTGTAAGAAGTTTGTAGAACTCCTACACACGCTGAGGGGGAGCTCTGAAAATAACTTCAGAAGAAGCAGACCCGCCCGGGCTCTCTGACGTAGGCCTCCTGTGGTTGCCTCTTGCCCACAGCACTGGTTTAACCTGGCTGTGCTCTTCAATCACGGGAAGTCCCACCGCTCCCCTTCCCTAGCCTGTGACTTAAGACCCAGGGCTTCTGCCAGACTAGAACAGAATCAACCATAGTTAACTGATTCCGCACTGATTTTCAGACTGTTTAGAGCTTTACATCCTTTTTGTTTGGAAAGCTTATATTTATACATGGTAAAAGGTCAAATATAAGAATATAACATAACAACTTCCCTTAGAAAATCATCAAAACAGAAAGCTAGCGCCCCCCTCTCTCTCTGAGAGCCTTCTTGACTAGATGGTACTGCTAAGCACATCTAGGGTCCTGGAGTTGTGTGTCCGTCTCTAATAAGTTCTAGATTGCCAGCAAGCTACTTAGCTGGCAAGTGCTCCTCCCTTATGAATCACTTAAGAGAAAGTTAAGATGGCCTGAAGTTCCAAGAAGGCATGGAAGCCACAGCTTCTGGAGAAAGGCGATCGGCCAGCCCAGCACTGGGCTGGGCTGCCAGCCAGGGCTGCCTCCAAGGCTAAAGGCACAGCCAGAGCCGGGAAAGGAGACTGCAGCTATTCTGTCTCTCTGATTTCTCAAACTAGTAGGATATGGTGGCTCACCTGTAATCCTAGCACATGAGGGTTTAGACAAGAGGGCTACTATGAGTTCCAGGCTAACCTTCACTGCTCCAGTACACTGTCAAATGTGGTGGCTCGTGCCTGTAATCCTAGCACTTAGTTCAGTAAGGCAAGAGAATAGAGAATCCAACAAATCCAGGCTCCACAAGTTACAAGCCAGGTCAGGCTTCATCGTAAGATCCACATTAACACAGCAAATAAAAACCATCTCAGACCAGCAGTCAAAACACTTGCTCCCAAGCCTGTGCTAGATCCCCGGAGCCCACATAGCAGAAAGAGAGCTGACTCCTGAATGTTGACCTCTGACCTCTCCTTGTGCACTGTGGCACATGTGTGTGTGCACACATACACATACATAAATAAGTATGTGTAAAAAGGAAATCATTTCAAAAAGTCAACACCTCTGTCGTGATTAGGCCATACATACCCATAATAAAAATGCAAATAAACAAAACTCCCTTTTCAAAGAATCTACAAGGAAAGAGAATTCTTCTATCCCTGCCATTCAGTGTTGGAAAATGCCCTCTTTCCTTTGCTCAATGACTTTGCTGTCATGTTGGTACCATGTGTCTTGGGATATCTTGGGTCTCCTTCTCTCTCATAGGCAGCAATGGCCGAGCCATTCGCTGCAGTGTGGCGATCTGGACGCGGAGCCAGTCACTCACAGCTATGACCCAGCTATGGTGTCTGGCTGCCAGGAGAGAGGCCCAACCCATGCAGCTACTGCTCTCGAAGAAGAGGAGCAGTGACTTAGGTCCTTTGCTAAAAGCATGTGCGTTCTCAGGGCGGTTTATGGAAGCAGAGGAAAGTGCGAGTTTGTGAGTCACACCAATAATCTAGGGACCTCAGCTTTCTCTACCTACCTCAAGCACATAGAAAACTGGACTCAACTCTTACCACCCAGGATAACCCCGGAGACAAATGCATGCTAAGTCACTCCATCAGGTTGAGTATGAGAGAAATCCAATGCAGTTCCCACAAACCCACCTGACATGTTCACTGGCCTCCCGGAGCTCTATTGTAATCACTCAGACTGGCTCTCATAACGTAAGCAGCCACACACAGTGTGTAAATCATGTGGACTATCCTTGGATGACCCTGACATAACACCATGGAAATGGTTTCCCCTGGAGTCGTGCAACACGCAGGCCATGCCTGGGGGTGACATTAAGTAGGCTTCCTCAGAATATGTATTTCATTTTAGTTATCTGAGACTGTGTCTAGCTCTGTGGTCCAGACTCGCTGGCCTCAAACTTGATATGGTCTTGCTTTAGTCTCTACCTGCTAGGATTACAGGTATGTGCTACCACACCTGGCTAGAAGATTCTTAATTGCATTAGGATTTAAAGGGTAAATGTCAACCAGGTAGACATCTTGAGAAACAGACTGTACTAGTCTGGGTTCTCTAGAGTCACAGAACTTATGGGTAGTCTCTATATAGTAAGGACATTTGTTGATGACTTACAGTCTGTAGTCCAACTCCCCAACAATGATCAGCAGCAGCTGTAAATGGAAGTCCAAGAATCTAGCAGTTGCTCAGTACCACAAGGCTGGCAAGAAGAAGAGAGAATCTTCCTTCTTCCAATGTCCTTATATAGGTCTCCAGCAGAAGGTGTGGCCCAGATTAAATGTGTGTGCCATCATGCCTGGATCTGGGACTTGCTTTGTCCCAGGTGACCTTGAACTCAAAGATCTCCCTGTCTTTTTCCCCCCTGAGACAGGGTTTCTCTGTGTAGCCCTGGTTGTCCTGGAACTCACTCTATAGACCAGGCTGGCCTCCAACTCAGAAATCCACCTGTCTCTGCCTCCCAAGTGCTGGGATTAAAGGCGTGTGCCACCACTGCTTGGTGACCCTGTCTTAATCTTCTGGGATTCATAGTCACCCTGCCTCAAGATCTCCATGCCAAGATCCAGGTCAGAAACTTGTTATCTTCCAGCCTAAGATCAGGATCACAGGTGAGCCTTCAAATTCTGGATTGTAATACATTCCAGATATAATCAAATTGACAGCCAGGAATAGCCGGTATAGGGACTGTAGGCAGAGGGAGCTGGGTAGGTAAAGCCATGAGGTTGGGGATCTCATATCTCATGACAGAAGTAGAAACTCTGTCCTGTGGTCAATAGGGAGCCATTTGAGGTAAAAAAAAAATGACTGCCTGAGACTGTATTTCAGGGAACAGATTGCAAGATGGAGAGATTTATTTTGAGGCTACATGCCAGGCAGAAGAGAAATGCTGAAGACCCAGCCAACAAGGACAGGAGAATTAGAAAAGGAGAGAGAATGTAAGATGTTCAGCGTCATCAGTTATTAGAGAACTGTCAGTCAAGACCACCATGCTGTGCCAGTAATAAGTGCTGGCCAGGGGTCAGAGCGATTGGAAGCCTCCTCCGCTGTGTTGGGGAGTGGGCAATGGTACAGTCACTCTGAAAACCATTCTGGTAATTCCTGGTAGTCAGCTGCTATATCACCTAACCATTCACCCTCTAAGTATGTACCAAGAAGTCTGAGGACAGATGTGCACATGTTTGTGGATGCTTGTGGAAACATCGCTCATAAGAGCCAGAAAGTGGTAAACCCATCAGCTGATGCAGAGATAAAATGTGGTCCACCCATGCAATGGGATATTATTCATCAACCAAAAAGAACACAGTGCTGTCACACTCTAAGGCGCAGATAAACTCTGGAGACACTGTGCTGAGGGAAGAAACTGGTCACAAAATACCACATTCATGACTCTGTTATGTGAAAAGCCCCTAGTCAGCAGATCTGCAACAGGAAGATTAGCGGTGGCCTAGACTTGGGGAGGAATATTGAAGTGGGGACTGAGGGGTCACTACTAAAGCATCTAGAGTTTCTTATAGGGATAAATAAAACGGTTTAGAGTTGGCTGTGATGATGGTATCAGAACATTAGGAATATGCTAAAAACTCTGGAACTATATTCCTTCCCTGAAGGGGTGACATGTGTAATGCGTGACTCAGGCCCCAGTACAGCTGTTTAACAAGATTACATTAACATAGCTCAAGCACTGCAATTTTCTCTTGGCATCTCCCTAAATAAATCATGGAAGCCAGTTGTCTTTCTGTTGTAAAATACACGCAGGTTTTTGTGATTTAGATTTTTTTGTGTCTTGTTCATTTAACTTGATGAATATGGGTTTTTTTTTTAATCTTAGGAATGCTAGTCCTATAATCACTTTTAAACATTTTAAAGACTACTTTAGGACAGGGAGATGATTCAGGGGTGAGGCAGAACAGAAGAACTGCCACTGTGCCCAACAACCTGAGATCCATTCCTGGGACCCACACAGTGGAAGAAGAAAACCGACACGTACAAACATACAGAACACCAAACCAAACCCACCAAAATGTAATGGAAAATGTTTAAGTCTAGACGGCTCTAGGATATGTGTGCACAAGAATACAGCCAAAATACTCCCAGGCTTCCGTTTCCCATAGCCTTCATACTCAGCCTGCCTCAGAGACATCGTTTTAAAAACATTTATTTGTTTATTTTTAATGTGTGTGCTGTGGATAAGACATATGTGGGCAAGCACACAGGCCACAGTGCATGTGTGAAAGTCGTTTTTCTCTTTCTGCCTTTACATCGGTTCTAGGGGTAGGACTCAGGCTGTCAGGTTTGTATAGTAAGTGCTTTACACACCGAAACACCTCGCTGTGCTCCAAAGACCTAGTCTGCTGTCTTAGTTAGGGTTTTACTGCTGTGAACAGACACCATGGCCAAGATAACTCTCATAAGGATAATATTTAATTGGGGCGGGCTTACAGGTCCAGAGGTTCAGTCTATTATCATCAAGGTGGGAACATGGCAGCATCAGGTAAGCGTGGTGCAGGAAGAGCTGAGAGTTCTACATCTTCATCTGAAGGCCACTAGGAGAAGACTGGCTTTCTTGTGGTTAGGAGGGTCTTGTTGCCCACCCACAGTGACATACTTCCTTCAAAAAGCCACACCCACTCCAACAAGGCTGTACCTCCTAACAGTGCCACTCCCTGGGCCAAGCACATTCAAAGCACTACATCTGCTAACTTCTTTTGGTCTTGTTTAGTGGTAATAGCTTTACTGATGCAATTTGCATAGCCTTGTACATTGTTTAACCAACTGGCTTTTGGCATGCTCACTGAGTTCTGTCTGGTCCTCACAATCTTGTTCATAACATCTGGAAGAAACTAATGCACATCAGAACCTCCATCCCCAAGTCCCAGGCAACCACGGATCTGCTATCTGCCCATGTTTTTTGGTTTTTCCCCATCACACAATATTTTCAAAGTTCTTCACTGTTGTGCTATGTATCAGGACCTCATTTCCTGTTGAGATAAATCATATTTTGTTGTATGTCCACATTCTATCCACCTGTCCGTCCATTAACTGATGGTCTTTCCTGCTTTGTGGTTATTATTTGTAAGGCTGATCCAGAGTAGAATTAGAATTGATGAGTCAAGTGTAATCACGTGGCGGGCTCATAATAATGATGTTAAGTTAGACATTCAACAGAAATGGATCTCTGAGTCCATTGACTCCAGAGAAAATGTGAACTCTCTTTCCTGCAGGGACTCGACCATTAGAAAGCCTTCACCCTTAACTAAGGACACACACCGAAAGACTGATGAATACTGCTATCATTTGAAACCAGAGATAAATGAGCTAGAGAACTGTGTGTGCGTGTGCATATGTGTGTGCACTATGTGTGTGTGTGTGTGTATGTGTGTGTGTGTAGTGGAGAGAGAGAGAGAGAGAGAGAGCCATATATGCCATGAAGGTTCTCTCTTTCACTTCCCTCTCCTTTCCTTTCTTTTCTTCCTTTTTTATTGTTAGTTTTTACATGTTTGTTTTATTTTTTTTTCCTGTTTTTAGTTTTTTGGATTTGCTTTTTTCAAGACAGGGTTTCTCTGTATAGTCCTGGCTGTCCTGGAACTCACTCTGTAGACCAGGCTGGCCTCGAACTCAGAAATCCACCTGCCTCTGCCTCCCACAGTGCTGAGATTACAGGCGTGCACCACCACCGCCCGGCTTTGTTTTATTTTTTGAGACAGAGTCTCAGATGGTCCAGGCTGGTCTCAAACTGAGGCTGAGACTGACCCTGAATTCCAGATTCTCCTGCCCTGGTCACCTGAGGATTATAGGTTATGTGACACCATGCTTGGATCTCACTTCTTTTTATTTAATTTTTAGCTTGAAGCATGGTTTTTCCTAAGTTACTCAGGCTGCTCTTGAACTCATGACCGTCTGACCTCAGCCTCTGAGGAGCTGGGTTCACAGCCCTGTGCCACCACACCCAGCTCATTAACATGACTTAAAGGGAAACTTGCCACACCACATGATTATCTCTTCTTTGCTTTTCATTCCATTTCGTAATAATTACAGGTTGTGAGGCGTGCACGCAAGCATGCCCTTCCTTCTTTGCATGCTTGCTTTCTAATCCGGTGCAAACAGAACCAAATACAGCATCACTGTAGCAGATCTGGCACCTGCAAGAGGCTGTCCAGTGCTGCCCTGTGCTACAGTGTACCCAACTCCCCAGGGATTTTTCTTCAAACATTTTTGGTAAAATATATACAAACAATAAATATATCACTTTTAAGTGTACAAGTTAGTGGCATTAGCTACCTTCTTAATACTGCACAGCTGTCAGCACTGAATATTACTAAAACTTTTTCATTAACATGAACAGAAACACCAATCTTTTTTAAGAAAAACAAAAACAGAGAATCAAACCCCCATTTCTCCAGTCCTGTCCTTGGTGACCTCTGATCTACTTTGTGTGAGTTCCCCTGTGCTAGGCATGCCACATGAGAGGGTCCTATGACATTTATCCTTTTGTATCTGGCTTGTTTCGCTCAGCATAGATCCTCAAGGTCCATCACCCATGCATCCACTCGTCCAGTGACAAGGGTTGCAGAATTATGGGGCATGAAGCCCTTGAACAGTGACATGGAAAATCCCAGTGATGTGTTTGAGTCTCTCTGTTCAGTTCTCTGTGTTCTAGGGGTAGAACTGCTGGGTCAGATGGCCATGGCATGTTTGATTTTTTTGAAGAAACCGCACACTTTTCAAGGCAACCATATCACTTTATATTCCTACCATAACCCGTAAGGAGTCCAGTCAGTCACACCTACATCAACACTTATTCCTTATGTTATAAAATCCTTATTCTAATCCGGTGTGCCAGTGCATGCCTTTAATATCAGTGTTGGGAGGCAGAGGCAGGTGGGTCTCTATGAATTTGAGTCTAGCCTAATCTTCAGAGTGAGCTCTAGGACAACCATATCTACAAAGAGAGACCTTGTCTCAAAATCCTTATTCTTTTCTTTTGAAACAGAGCATCTTAGTCAGGGTGTTGTTGTTGTGGAGGGACACCATGGCCAAGGCAACTTTTATAAAGACAAACATTTAATTGGGTCTGGCTTACAGTTCCAGAGGTTTAGTCCGTTATCATGGTGGTGGGAAGCACGGCAGAGTGCAGGGAGACATGGTCTTAGAGAAGCCAATAAGTTCTACATCTCCATCCAAAGGCAGACAGGAGGACTCTCCTCTACATTGGGCGGAGCTTGAGCACTAGGACACCTCAAAGCCCGCCTCCACAGTGACACACTTCCTCCAACAAGGACACGCCTATTCCAACAAGGCCACACCTCCTAATGATGCCCTATGGGCCAAGCATTTAAACACATGAGTCTATGGAGACCAAACTTATTTGAACCATCACACAGGGTTTCTCTGTGTAGCCCTGGCTATCTGAGAACTTGCTCTGTAGACCAGGCTAGCTTCAGACTCAGAGATCT